>NW_020897693.1:28839326-28919326 GCF_003984885.1 Neopelma chrysocephalum
CAGTTTTGTGAATATCGTTACTGAGAATGGTACTTTAAAGTCGATTAAATTCAACTATGAATGCTGTTTTCTTCAGTGACGTTTCTTCAATATCTTGCCCAAATTCAAAACCTAAACCCAGTCTAAATTACATTTAGTCTAGCTCAGCATCTTAAGGTTTTATGATATATATATAAGAAAATATTTTTAAGTTTACACAGTGTTTATAATCAACAAGTATATTGCTTTCAGGAATATTGATGGATCTAACCTCTACCATGCCAGAAAATGTCAAATATATTTGATGAAAGTATTAGAAGCCTACAAATAATATTAATTTTCTTTTCAGAGATCTCAAACTAAACATCCTAAAATAGAATTGTGTTTGTGCCAGGAAATTACATTTCCAGAGAAAACACTTATCATAGCAATAGTCTGATGAAGATTTCTGAAAAATGGGTGCCAGACTAATAATAAGTAAAACCATATTGAATTATTATTCCATAGGTATTTATCAACTTTGCAGTTTGGAAATATTAGAGGCTTCTTTGACATTCATTTCTTTTCTTCCAAGTAATATCTTGTTCGTGAACAATCTTGAAAATGTTTGAAAACTAAATGAGTACTATATTTTTAAATTATGTCTTTTGCTGTTTTCTTCCAGCTATAGGACTTTGTGTGACCTTCATTGAATAAAATCAAATAATTTCTCTTTAATGGTCAAAACCTTTGCAGCTTATAATGGTTTCTGCTTTGTCCTGGAGCATTTTCTTTGGTCTTATATTTACACTATTCTGAGCCCTGTTGTCCAAGAAGTAGAAATTCATATTGGTGCAAATGTGGTAAAATAGCAATCCAATTAGCACTGTACACATTTTAACACATATGCAATATGTAACAAAAATTTAGAAGTTGTTTGTAACTGTGAAAAACCTTCTTGGTACTCAGTACTTCCTAGTGTAAGCTTTTTGCAGGACAATTAACCTTAGCATATAGAGCAGCAGCTCTGAAAATAAATACAGTGGAAAACACAGAAGAAAGACATCATGGTTAATGCAAATTAATGTAATCATAGATTCAGAAAAAATAAACTACTCCAGTGCCACAGTTTATTTAGTTTTGTTACTTGACAGTCTTAACCTTTCTTTCTATTCTGGTGATTCATATTTATCATCTCCTTTGTTGTGAAATGATTTTGCCAAAATATATTTATATTATTCTATCTTTTTTCCATTTTTGATTGATTCCTGTAGAAAAAAGCCTCAAACAAAATCAAAAATGTATCTATTTCACAATTATGCTTGCTTAATGCACTATGATTTTTTTTATTGTGACTGAAGTCTTTTACCAAGGATCTGTGTGCTACAGACAGATTTTTTTAACCAGAGCAAATTCAAGTGCAGCTTTAGCCTTTCGTACTGAGTCTCCATCGACCTGTCAGAGACATCACGGTGATTGACTGCCCTGGCAGATGTGCCGCTATAACAGGTAACTTGATCATCCAGACCCATCTGTCTCTCAGTCCTCTTCAATTCACACTTTCAAAATTATTAGAGATTAGGGAGGGGTCGGATTCTTTGTTGTGATTTTTTTTTAATGTAGGATATCTGTATTTCACAAAAGGTTACCCTTGGTAAATGAATGGTGATGTACAGTACTTGAGCCATATCCTACTAAGAGGAGCTTCCTAACGTTGTTCAGTGTCAGTGTTTCAGATCTGGGTTAACAATATCCAGAGAATTTAAAAACTTGCTTGTAAGATATCTAAAATTAAGGACAGTTTTTTAGAACCACTGTGGTAATAATAGAATGATGTTTCAAAGATATCAGTTGCAATGTGAGACAGATGGGCTGTTTAACTGCGCTTAGTGAGAGGAGAGGACCTGATTCAGTGGGAGTATTTTCACGTCTTCTCTTCAGTGCCCACAGCCTGGCAAATGTTGTGACATCATTAAGCTGAACTGCTGATTTTAGATGGGTCTGGAACAAGAACGGGCAGGGGTAACTCAAGCTTCCTGCTGAAATGTAGTTAACTAATTTACTCGTGTCACTATTTCTGATAATTACTTTTCACCAAAATATTTTGCTGTGCTTGTGTGCAGAGGATTTCATTCCGCAAGTCAACACCCTAAGTGTTGTAGCCTCACAGGATCTATCAACAGCTTCTATTAAGAGAGAATATAATCTTGGTGAGAGCAGTGGCTAACACTTCTCTTTTCTATTTCTCAGTAAAGTCTACTGCATACTCACTATCAAGGGATGTACATTGGCACAGATGACATAGTTCACAATATAAGGGGAAGTAACATACTGAAGCAAGCAAAACAAGGTAAAATGAATGACAACTGACAAAAAAGCAAGTGAACTCAGAATATTTTTTTTCAAATGAGAGGAATAAAAATATGTTAAGTGTGTACATAAGCAGTGACACATGCAGAATAAAAAGAGATAAATAATGGGGGGAGGGGTAGAGGGCTAAGGAATATGTTAAAGCAGAAAAGACCTTTCAGGTGCATATCAGCAAGGCTTTTGGAGCATACTAGAAACTGAGGTGACTTGGGGAGCCACTGTTAAATTAAAACCTCATGCCTTCCTGAAAATTATACTCAGCATTCTGGACCTACAACTTTAGCAGGATCTAAGCCACTTAGGCAGTACCTGTCATCCATGTCATTAATAAATTTCAATGAGTAAATGAGACCAGTAGGCTTTTTATGAAGGAATCTGTAATTGTAACCCTATTGTTTTGATTTTTGGAATAGGAAAAAAATCAGAAAATTATTCAGTTTTAATATGTTACATGATATTTGTGATGGGTTTCTGGTGCACAGTGCTTTATTACAAAGCCAGCAAACCATGTAGTAGGACAGTCATCACCTTGTCATGATTCGTGGAACAGAGCAGTGGAGCAATACAATGCACAGCTGAATACAGACAGCTGAGCATTGACACAGGCAAAGAAAGGTGTAAAGGACTCATAGGAGATTACTCTGTGGATTAACCAGGTTTCTTTTCAAATGCACACCTGTGCAAGAATGGCACAACCTGTTCTAAATGGAATAATGACTCTGGCATGGGAAGCAAAAATGTCAACTTCACTTCTTGGGGTTTTCAGGCTGGAGATGGGGTGAAGACTTGAAGCAATGGGTTTTGAGTAGACAAAATTGCTATGGATGCTTTGTGATAGAGTTGCCTGGCCACATCTCTATATAGTTGCAAGGCAAGGCAGACTTCTTCCAAAAAAGCTGCTGCTTCATTTAACATACATCTTGGGATTTTCTGGGTAAGTTATATCGGCACTGGATTGATCTGTTACAGGAATGTTCTATGTCAGTCTTGCACACTACTTTATCTAGATTTTAGATAGCTTATTAAGTGGTTTCCTTGTGCAGTGATCTCTAAATACCAGGCATGAAAATTCTAAAAAGGAAACCTATCCCACTTTAATGACTTTTATCAAATGAAATGTACCTTTTTCTGAGTGTTTTTTTTTTTCTCAGTTGGGAAGAAAGTTATTTAGAGACTAAACATTGGACTTCATGGCAACCAGCAGTCTTGAAATATTAGGTGACACGTCACATCCAAATAAAATAATTTATAACCAAATATTGACTTAGAAAGCTCAGAGCTTGACCTGATTTTGTATGATCCCCTTCTAACATAACAGTAAGCATGTTAAAATATGCATATACAGTATGAAAAATATATGTTGGTATGTAGTCTTTGTACAGTGCTTAGAAATTTATGAGATACACATGCAGGTAAAATGTCCTATAATAATAATATGCCCATGACTGTTTAAAAAAGAATTAAGTTTGTAAAAACATTTCATGGTAACAAAATCTAATCAAATGATAATGAACTGTGCTGAACTGTTCACTGAACACTTCACACTACTATAAAAAGTAGCTGTCGCAGTGTATCTTTCACTGCTAGGTGCCAGTCTTTCAAAATGAATGATCTGAGTTTATCCACTTGGCCCAATGAGGTGCAGAGTCACAGAGCTGTCTTTCAAGATTCAATCTGTAAAAGTATATTGCTAGAAATGCTGTGTTCTGCACATAATAAGTCACAAGATAATAGGCCTGGAAAAAAATTAGAGTGGCCTTGAATAAGACAAGAGTGGAACTACATCCATTCAGATAGTAAAATTAAAGATGTGATTTGTGGTAAGACAATCTCAAGGTTTCCTCACTCAGCTCTTCAATAAATCTGATTTTGATATAACGGAGAAAATTCATTCTTTAGCACTATGATTTCAGTCTTCTGTCTTAATCTAACATAACCAATAACACTGACTCTATGTTCTTTTAGGGCAGATACCAAAAGATATCTGAAAGGTACCTGAGAATCAACCACGCAAAGCTAAAACTTAATTTTGGACCAATAGGTTTCACTACTGTAAGGCCCTCAAATATTGATTGAAAGAAAGTTGTCTAAGCACATTGAAAGCTTCAGTTTGCTTCACTTTAAATGTTTGTAGAACAAATTATGCTTTCTCTTTGTTCCATCTTTGCACACACCACAATATGCATCATCTATGTAAACTAAAAATAAAATAATTTTTTACTGTATTACAACTATTTTATGTCTTTTTCTGCTTATGTTTTTCCTTTGCAATTCTAACAATTCCTAGAATTAAGGTAAATACACATAAGCTGAAGTTGTTTCTATGATAGTTTAGATTTAACATTAAATACATAAGGAGGACTAAAATCAAGGAATTAGAACTCACGTGTTAACAGTCCAACAGTTTGCTTAGTTCTGTTTTCTTATGGTTTTCTCTTCTCAAAACTTCAGTGAAAAGGATAGAAAGTAGGACTCCTACACTTAAATAATTCTGTAGGGCATCTCGTTGAGAAAAAGGAAATGTAGGATTAGTCACCCATATGCAACGGAGAAAAAGGAATCTCTTGCTTGTATTTCACCGGAAAGGCAATTATATAAAAAAGAAACACCATTTTAAGTTGTCTTTTAGAAGACTGTAGCAGGTGCCTTGCACTTTGTGAGGACTACAGTTTTTGGAGCGTATAACAAGACTTGGAGGATTAGCTGTTGAATAACTTTCAGGCACTTGGGTGAAGGATTTCCTGATTTATGGTACCCACTTTCATTTGGTGTAAGTCAGTGACTATCCTCTCCAAAATATGAATGGTACCTAGGTAGGTATTATTAAGTTCCTCAAGATCTCTGAAGGCAAAATGTGAGGAATCTTCCAGAGGTCAGAACAAATAACTAATTTCACCTGCAGGCAGTAGCAAATGGAGATCCCATCTTCACATAAGAACTTGCTTATTTTGTATCTGGCCCTACCTTCACTACAGGACATACTCTCTACATAATATTAGATTTCTATACCTAACAATGGCATGCACCATAGTTCGTGAGATAAGAAGAAAGACACTTAAAGCAGTAATTGGGAAACTGAAAAGGTGAAGGTAATCTTTGAGCATTGCCTCTCTCTGGCACCACAAATCTTAGACTGGGCTAACTTTAAGTCAGCATCTTTCCCTTGAGTTCCTAGAGTTAAACCATTTCCCAGAGTTACATTCTGAAGTCCTGCATTTAACAAAAGGAGTAAAATGGGCAGATTTTTCATTCAAAAAAGATCAAGGTAGGTGCTATTCATGTGTGTAGTCTTTTAGAATTTAGGCCACTCCTTCATGTAGGACACATACGTTCAAATTTGTGTTTGACTGAAATAACTCACCAGAATATATTGTTTTGTTTTTTTCTGGTGGGCCATTATGGGCATTTTGCATCCCTACACATGTGTTTTTGGGGTACATTTTCATTTTCTGTAAAACTTTTCCATTAAAGGCATAATAGTTCTTGAGTTGGAGAGCAAAACAAAAATGCGAATAAAGATAGGCATCATTCTGTTACCTAAAGGGGAGGCCACTTGTCTGTGAGAAATTAATTTAGATTGCCTTTGTCATTTGGCACTTTTAAAACTTTTGTTTTGTTTTTTCTTTTTGGCATGCACTCAAAATTACAAACTTTTAGAGAATTTGGCTACCAAAATCTTTGACACATTTCAGGTACTCATAGGCTGCTCTAAAATGGGAAATTTTGAAAAACTGAAGTTTGTAAACTAGTAGTTAGACTCCTCTTATGTGAACTTACATTCTATCATAGAAATAACTCTAGATTATAGTGACAGTCCTATGTGTCTGTTGACATGTAAGTCCTTCAGTGAAACTATACAGTGGAAGATTTTTATGTTTGGAATTTCAGTTGTGCTCGAAAAAGAATCTTCATTAAAAAAAAATAACAACAATAAGCCAAATCAGCAACAAAATCAGCTTTCTAGTTATCAAATTATGCTTAATATATTTTCAGAAAGACCTTTTCTGAAGGATGTTTGGCTCTTCCAAACTGTGTTTTCTTCTGTTTTCTGAAAGATAGCTATAGGTCTATGCATATTTTATGTCTGCCCTTTTACTGCTATTTCTAGCTAATTATACCAATACAAGAAGCCTAAAGCAAATATGATTTTAGCAGTTTATAATATGAAAAATATCTTGCTCTTAGTGTATACTAACAAGATTTGTTCATACAATTATTATTAGCAAGGACTCCACCTACTGGTTCAAATTATGCCAGGCAAGTAATCACAAATCTAGTTCATGTTCTAATAAGAGTTTTGATGCCTAAAGGTCCAATCATTCTGGTCCCCAGTACTTTAAGTATTTATACATCTTTTGTGGAAACAATACCTTTACACTACTCTTCAAGTTCATTAGCAGAATTCACCTATTTTACTTTCACATTTGACTACCCTAACTAATATTTCCCAACCTTAGCTGTGAAAATCAATTGAATATGTGCCAATAAAAAGCAAAAGGACCAAAAATGATGAGATGTTTTTCTTTTGCTATTCCCTACATATATGATCTCTATAAATGATTTTATAGAGGATTTAAAAAACCCATTAATAAAAATGCAGCCTGGCATAGCAAAAGTAAGCACTGAAAAACATGTAAAAGCTGATTAAGCTCCTAATTCTTCAACTTTACAACCTTGAAAAGGCAGTAGAGGAGAAAATACTGCGATAAAGTGATGAGGTGTTTAAGCAGATAAAATAAGCCATTTATAGCTAAGAAGATTTTGTAAACTAGGCTTCCTTTTTTAAGACATATACACACGCACATACATGTGTCAGGAAGCCATCTATTTATTTTTCAGTACAACTTGTTATGCAATTATTTGCGTATAATCTACATAATGGCTGGATATTATTTCTTTCACACACACATTTCCCACTGAAATCTATGGGGCATTTACGTATTAAAGGAATGTACAATTGCTTCTATTCACGTATAGTTTAATATAGCAAATGATACAGACTCACAGATGAAAGTCAGATTAGGTATGAACGCAGAAGTGAGTGCTGCACCAAAATAGCATTGCTTTAAGAAATTTTGTTGCAAGAAAGTATGCTATTTTTCCAGACATAATTATACTTTGGTGTATATGTTTCTTAAATGGTCATTTGAATTTTGTTATAACATTCCCATCAAGTACACTATCAATAATGATATGTCTTATTCATTTCATAGATACTATGAGCTTTCAGCAACTTTATGTGGTGTTAACTGAAATAAACACTGATACAATACAGTATCATGTGACAGGAAAGGCATTCACTAAGGTCCAAAGATTGTCTCTCCTGTCCATTCCAGCAGGTGCTTTTCAGTACTGTGCAGATCCTTGGCATAATAGTACACATACCAATATGGAAAAATACAGTTGTAAATGGAGTCAATCTTTACAGAAAAGAATTTTAACCCAGGGAAAAAAAAAGTAGCCCACTAAATAAACACAAAACAAAGAATGTGGAAACACAGCACAAATCTACCCAACAAAATTTACCTGACCCTTTAAAGCTCACCAAAACATGACAGAAGGTCCTCTTGATAGTCTGTATCATATATATGTTCTGAGACTGTGGTGCCCATATGTTCAATAAAACTGTTGAATCTCAAAGTTATAATAATTTGCAACGAGGTGCCAGAACCAATTATTAAATATCATATGATCCAGCAGAGATGAAATAAAAATATTCAGGGTCGATTTTACTGGCTCTGACTGTTGTGAAGATTATAAAATACTTAGAATTGCAGTTTAACTTAAGGGGAGTCTTAAACACTTCCTTATGCTTAAATTTTGCTCACAGTAGAATATCAGAAGCCAAATGCAGATGGTACATTTTTCTAGGTACAAAGAGAAGACTGCCCTTATCGTTATTGATTTGAATATCAATTTAGTGAAAAAAAAGATATGCTATTATGATATCTTTTAATAGTGTAAACCTTTGTTCAAAAGAGCAAGTGACAGCCAAAAGTACAATTCAAGTGAGAAAAAAGGTACAGTGTCATTAGATCAGTGAATGATACCATCTCAGCCAAATAGCTGCCTATGGTGTGGAAAAAGAAGACATTTAGGAGTAAGTGTAAACAGTCATTATTTATTTACCATGACATCTCTTAAACATGAATGAGTGAATGTTTTAAATACTAGTTTCCATCTTTTAGCCAAGGTCAGCTGTTTCACACCGGTCTGTGCCTTTCCTTAAGCTGTAAAACCTAGAGGTTGACCTGAGATGTTTATATTATTTTTAATTATTATTAAATACCAGGGAGGATTATTATTTATGACATTCTCCATAAACCCCCACAAATATGCTTTCAAATTAACTACAAAGCATCTTCCTGCTCTGTGTGTCTAAGAATTAAATATTGTGTTATACAAAAAAGCTTTAACTCTGCCAGTGAATGCAAACCTGATCTTAATGTATTATGGCTGCAAGCATGAAAATGTTGCTGTTGCAGGAAAAAAGTATTTCTGCCCTGGGTTATTGGAGCATTGCAAGAATAGGACCATGTTTGTCTATGTATGTTTACAGCACCTGTCAGCCGATACACAAGAAACAAGAAGAGTAATGGAAACTGATCCTCGCCTTTTCCTGAATATTTGATGTGGTGTGCTGGAAAGAAGAGCACAAACATTCTACTTTTTCAAAGCCTGTCTTCCTTGCCCTCTTCTAATTTTCTCTGGGGAGGGATGGGTTTCAAACTTGGTCACTTCTAGTGCCCATTTGCTTCTGGATCTTTACTTTTCAGTCTTGGTTTTCTTCCTGTCTCCTGAAACTAAATTTACTTCATTTTAGCCACCTCACAGCAGACTTGTGTGTATATATTTTCAAGGAAATTTGATTGTCTCTATAGATTTTTAAATCAGCTTTCAGATCAAGTTCAGAAATTTGTAAACTGTTGTGTTGCGTCGCGTCAGACGATAGTGGAACACAGACCTCAGATGCACATCACCAAGTACTATAAAGTCATTTTAAAATGAGACAACTAGGGCATAAATAGATTAAAGTGGGCAATAATGGGAAAACAAGTGCCCATTCCAAGTGCAATTTTAAGAAATTTAAGCCTCAGGAAGTTGCATTATATTTTTTACTAAATTGAGGGTATATTCACATTTAATGTGACTTGAAATTTGAACCAGTGTTTTCTGTCTTTGGTTACCTTACTTTAGGATTCCTTAATGGGCTGAAAATGTAACGCATAATATCATATGACTGCTTTAAGTTTTCAAGTTAGTTTCTCAAAAGTTGTAATTTAATTTAAATTGACAACTCTACAATAAACCACTGTTCACTCATAGCAAACAGTATCTGACCTAAAATGCATGTAACAAGAGGCTAAGATTCTAACAAAATCCCACTTCTTTGTCATTTTAACCTTGTTTACAACAGAAAACATCTAATTTTGAGCAGAACTACCAGTTAGCAGTATGTAAAACATTAGCTTTCAACAAGATTTAAATCCTATTTATATTCAGTCTACTGTTTTTCCAATAATCAAGAGAGAATGGAAATACGATCAAGCATCCCATTGATGTACAAAGAATGAATTTATGCATAATCGAAAAGAGTCCTTTTTAAAAGGATATCTGAAATGTTACCTGTTAAAACATGAAAATAGAGAACTTGATCAGCACCAGACAAAATAAACCATGAAAGGGAAAATCACTTTAAAAATTACATATAGTGCACTATTTAAATTGTGAAACATCACAATTTCTAAGAGGCTAAAGATTTGGTTAATCAAAGGAAATGAAAGAGGTGTGACCTTTCAGTCTTTTGAGTCATAGGTTATTTTGCCAGTCTTGAGACCAATGTCTCCATGAGTGTCAGATGCATTCTCTGATGCAAGATTGATTCAGAAGCTGTACTGAATCCGATCAGCTACCTATGGAGAAGTCACTGCAGTTAGTTCCAAATGGAAACAATAAAAATAATTATTTCCTCTGAGTGCTGGTTGGTTTAACAGCTCCATGGTTCCACCTTCCTGAATCTTGGGATATTGTCCTGGAAACTTCATAATCACATTTTATGTAAAGATGCTCCTACTAGTTTTAAGAGGACAAGAGGCAATCGATATAACGCTTTGCCCACTGTAATTCTAGTGTATTCTTATGGGAAGTGACCTGTTATCTCCTTTATGCAGCACTGTCCTGACGTAGCCTCTATTAACCTGATGATGCCACTAAGTCTTAGATTCTAGAGATTAATACACAGTCTCCACAAAATGTAAAGACTGCCATTTACAGGAAGGATTGGCTTCTTTAGATGTCAGAAATGCTATTTCTCACAGGGTTAATACGAGCTTGTTTTTGAAAAAACATTAGTTTTGTGGTTTAATTTGGTCAAAAAATTTGGTAAGAATTTGAAGAGTTATTGGATTAAGAGCTGTAAAACATGATTATAGAATTAAAACCGTGAAATGTGTAGCATAACTCATTATATTCAATTTTGTCTTGGGTTCTATGACATACTAATGTGTTTTCCCCTGTCAATTTGGTATTTTTCAGTTCTTCCTCTATTTATAGAAAAGGTTACAGATTCATGATGTGCCAAGGAGGATTCCATAAATTGGTTTTATGTGCATTCCTGTGTCCATATGTATATTCAGACAGACAGACACAAATATATGTATAATTTAATTTTGCAATACTTTGGAGTTATTTTAAATGTCCATAAAATACCTGTTGGCATGTTGTTTCTGTTAATAGCAAACAATATAAAATGTCATATCCAACACAGGTTAAGAAAAAGGTAAAGGTAAAAAAAGTTTGCAAATCTTTTACATACATTGACGGGGAATAATTTCCAATATTTACCCTATGTACTTACTAACATACAGGACTTTTTTCTGGTAATTGTATTTTTATTCATCTTCTTAGTGAATATTTATAACTTATGGTTCATTGCATTGTTAAAACATGTTGCAAATCCCAGTATGTGAGTGACTTTTAGTTGTAATAACATAGAAAACATTATTCACACATGTCAGTGGCAAAAATGAGTGAGTCACTGTAGTGTGGAAAGGGAAGCTAAAGAGTGATGCACTGTTATGTAAGTTTTCAGGTTATTTGGGTTTAGTGGCTGATTTCGGTTGTTACCTCCCCATAGAGTCAACAAAGTGTCAGAAAGCAGCTCAGGGCACCTAGCAACCTTTGTCTTTTAGCTCTGTAGGAGTTCTTTGTTGAAGACAATTTATTGTGATGCCCTCTAACTAAAAGAGCCTTGAAGGAGGTTGAGATGCCACAGTTTCAGAAAATATGCACTTGATGCTTGGTTTTGATAGATACAGAGAATCAAAAAACTTGAATTAAGACTGATAAAAAAATCCATGAGGTTGTCTTTCTTATTTAAGAGGATGTTTTTAGTTTCTGAAATGCCCCAAGCCATATATAGTCCACCCTTTATTCTGGCTTAGATTTCAGTGAGGAGTGTCTCTAATGAAATGTGTTGACACTAAGAAATAATTAGAATAGGACTGATTCCATACCCAGTGGAATCAATGGAAGGGCCAACTGACTCCTGTGGGTATTGGTTCATCCCTACATTGTGTTTTCACTCAGGTTTATTCTTCTACATCCCTGTATTTTTTTGTTGCTAGCAATCAACAATAATAAAATAATAATAGAGAGCAAGTTTGGAATAACAAGTAAATGTGAATCTAATATGCTAGAACTAAATAAATACTAACAGCATTAATTTCTTAAGATTAAAAATTAATTTGTGAGAAGTGTAATGAAGAAACATTAAGGGTAAAGTGTCTTCGAGGGAATGTATTATGATTAAGATTTCTAGTCAATAGAAAAGAAATCCTATATGCTGCAGGTGACAGTTGCATTTCCTGTTGCTTGTTTGAGCCATACATGTCAGCCAAACTTGACCTAAACTTCATACATAATTACTTTGCTCAACGTTGGATCTATCATCTACAAGAAAGCACACTTTTTTTCCTTTCTGCTTGAAATCCTTCCTTACTCTAAATGCTAAGGCTGAGTCAAAATTTTATAGTGAAATGTCTGTCATCCCTCTGCCCTTATTCTAGGCATTTAATTGCAACTGCAAATGTGGAGAAAACAGCAAGAGAAGATATTACTATGAAATCACAAAGGTCTCCCTTTTGGACTGTCAGTGTCCTTATTAGTATTCCATTGAGCTTATGATTCAGTCAAGAATTAGGACAAATATTAAAAAAGCTGCAATCTCCCAAGCTTTTTTTATAGTTCATGGAAGACAGGGACAATTTGAAATCTAAACTTCAGCCTTGTTCTGACTCACTTGTTGAAGAACCTACAGAAATACACCTCCAAGAAATGTTAGCTTTTGTAATTAGTCTTATTATTTCTCCAAACACTGACAATTGGGGTTATTGCTTTAGTATGTTAGAAGAAAAAATAGGTAATTCAAAAGAGATAGTGAACTCTGAATGGACAATCTATGCCATTATTAGAATCCCCACTGGTTTTCTGTGGAACTGTAACAATATTATAAATTCTTTTAAATTTACATCCTCATTCAAATTTTTTGGTTTAGAACCAGAGATTTGTCTTCTGTTGAATTCTCTCCTTCATAGCTTCCATCACATTTTATATTTATCAACCGCAGTGAAATTCTTGAAGATATGAAATAAATTCCACATCATGGTTTGAGGACTTTTCTCTCTAGCAATCTGTTTCTTAACATAACGCAAGCACAGACAAATGGAGCCAAAGCCAGTGTGGTGTCCAGAATTAAATAGAAACCAAGACAGCATTCTGTCTTGGTTTCCAGCTATGGTCTCACAGGTGTAAAAGTGATCTGTCAAAATTGCCCTATGAATACTTGAAAAATGAAAGGGCTCACAAGAGATGTTGAATCCTTCTTGACCTTAGGCCACCGTCTTGTCAGCCTTCTCTTCATAGGCAATTGAAAGTGCAAGTGACTCCCAGACCTTTGAAACCTACCTACAGGTTTCAGAATACTAATATTTAGTTGTACTCTTCTGGAAGAAAAGTTGTACTCACAGATTATGGAAAAAATTATGTGCAGGTGGGCTGCCATAATTCAAGAATTTGACTTCATTTAGCACAGGAAGCTGAGGGTGTGAAAACATTAATGCTGACACACTATCCAGATGGCTAGTTTACCATGTGCAAGAAGACAGTACGGCAGTGATTATGATGGAGCCAAAAATTACACGTGGAGATTGAAAAAACTTCAAAAAGTCAGTCTCTTAAATGTACCATTATACAAATTAATCTAAACTGATATGTTCATCTATTGCTCTACTAAAATATTACTGGTACAATATTACAGGCAAGCTGTTCAGAAAACCAAGATATTATCTTAATGCTATTTTTATGATGCCTGAGATGCTTCATCACAACCTTTTTTGTACATCCATTCTTCAGTCAGTCTATGCACTTGAAATACACAGATGCATATTACAAAGAACATAGCAGGTAAAGGGAATATTAGCACATTTAAACAGGCTTTCTAAAGGACAGGAAATGTGTTACTTTTTGGGTGAGAGAAGGAATGTTCAAAGAACTTATGGATTCCGACATTCATCTGCTCAAACCTAATAAGAAATGGAAGTTCCAGTACGAGAAAAATTATCTTCCCCTTGCTTAGGAATTATTTCCTTACTCAAAAGACTAATTTAATTCAGTTCTTTCAAAAACTTCAAGTTTTTTAGTTAATTCTGGCTCTATTCAAAAATCATTGGATTGCTAACTTTGAAAATACTTGCCAGAATTGTTCTTCCAAAATTCTGAAACTGGAGAAATTAGGATTTCTAGAAATCACTTCCTAGGATTAATGCTGGGAATGTGACCGTTTTGTTTTTGTTTATGTAAATTAAGTTTTCAGACAAGGTTTTATTTCCTTTGACAGGGTACTGTGTTTCGACAGCAGTAGTAAAGGGTGAATCCCCACAACTGACATAACTGAAAGCAGTAGGCCAAGTGATCTACTCTTTAGGAAGTCCAAACTTTTGTCTTTATTATACGGTCTTGAAAAATTGGGTTTTTCCCCATCTTCTCTCATTGTTTTTTTATTCATACAAACTTGTATGTACCTGCTCTGATTCAAAGATTTCCTTTTGCTGTGTACTTTTATAGCACTCAACCCAATGGGGCACCAATTCCAATCTAGGCTCCAGAAACAGAGTCAGAGTAGACAACAAAATATTTTTCCCCGTTACGTATATGTTTGAAAAGCAAGGAAGACTTTGTTATCATTGTAAATGAAACAGATATTCTATCAGGATATAACATAGCTTTGTCTGACATAGCTCAAAACATCTGAGTTTGGAGTCATAATTTAGTTGCATCAGGCAGTAGTTTAACTGAAAGATGCTGAGAACAGATTTTGTGGAACAGGTTTCACTATATGAGAGGAGAAGACAGAAATACAATAGTACTGAACATGTGTTGGATAGTTTTCCTAAATAAAAAGCCAAATTTATTAGAAAGGTCTGTGGTGGTCCTGTAGATTTTAAGAATTTTATATAATATTTGTCTGCCCAAAGCAAAGTGATTCACTTAAATAATCTTAAACCAGAAACTCACGCAGCAACTAAAGCATTGAAAATCCTGTGGACAGGTCAATTTCCATAGGCTGCTTCATTGCAGGTAGGTATGTGCAATCTTCCTTTTAACCTTTGAATGGTGCAATTGTGTATACAGTGGTGGTGTGATTTGGTATTTTGTTTTCCTTTCAGAGAATACTATTCCATTTCTGTTTTAAAGAAAAAAACAAAACCAAAGACATGTTTCCTTAACTAATATTTTTATTTAGTTAGTTAGTTAGTTAGTTAGTTTCTTTTGTTTTATAACAGCAGCAAGAGCAATGTCAACCATTTTTGAAGACGGAAATGAGACAATCAGAATTTAGACTAATTTCTTATGGTCTGCTGACACTGCTTAACACGGTGTCCAACGGTGTTTTCTTTTTTCCATGTATTTGTTCATTGGTTTCTATAGCTGGGCTGTTACACACTTGATTGTTAGCATATAAGCTTCCCGGGGTGGGGACCACCATTTTTTTCTATTAGTGTGGAACGACATGTAATGTGAGTCTAGTACAAGACATTTAGAACAGCATTTGGTAAATGAGTTGAAATTACAAGAAACTGATGGTTTTTCAATATCCTTGTTCTTAGAAATGGCTAAAATGGTTGTAGTTCAATTTTTTTGGTCAGAATTATTGGCCTAAATTAGACATTCAGCATGAAAAATTAGCACCCAAATCTGCTCATCTGGCAAAGTTACACTTATCTGAAAGCAACCACATAAAGAAAAATGTTGAGCAACTCAGAAAATAGGTCTTCCTCATCAATAATGGGACAATGCAAACATTTATGCCAACTGTTTAATAGTAAACAACTTCTAGATAAATTTTCTAAAGAAACATTACGATTGAAAAAAAAAGTTGCTGTGTCTTCCTGAGATCAGTTTCTCAGTTCCGATATAAGCATTTGCATGCACTTAATAAATGGCTTTTTGGAAGTTTCCTCAATAATTTTTCAAGGTGATTCTATGGTGCAATGAATCTTATTCACTGTTTTCTATACAAATGCCAGTAGATCTTGGCACATGAAGTTTGTCATTAAATTCTAGTAGAAACACTGTTGGAAAGAATATCTATGATCTGTGAAAGTCAGATCACATGGACCTAACCTGGTTGAGACCCCTAAGTGTCTGGGTTACCTAAATAAGACCCAAAGAAGGCTGGCTTCTAACTGCAAACAGGAGAGGGAGCTCCAGAGATGCAAGAGCTATTCATGATGCTTTATTTTGTAATATAGGCACATCAGAGATGTTTAATTTACACAAAGAAAATGCCACTAGAGGCTTTGAGTTAAATATCAGACACATAACAGACGTCTTGCCTTGGAGACTTAGATGATTTTGTTTTGTTTTCATGTGCTTTTTGAAATCTTCCCATAAACCACTCTTGCCATTCAGAGCTTGAGTGTTACCAGAGTCTAAAAAGCTCCTCATTGCATTGCTGCATAGTTGCTGCGTGTATTAAATGACTGCAGTTGTCATTAGAGGCATAGTATGAAACATGTACCACACCAAAGTCCACGATGTTTTTCTGTAACGGACAAATGAAACAGTTACATTGTTCTAAATACCACATATGATAAACTACTTTATACAGTCTTTGTGTCCAGGCAGTGTTTCTTGCAGATCCTTGAACCTAAATGGTTTTTGTAGTAATTGTGATTGCTAGGTTTATTTCATATTCAGAGCTGAAGTGTGTTTGCATGTTCATGAAGTTGCCATATAAAACTGGAAGAAAATTAGATGAGTTACTACTTTGCCACTGGAGCAATCAAAGGGAAGTTGTATAATGGAAAAAGTTGAACTCCTCTCATTCTTTCATTTGATCCATTAAGACATCTGCCTTCTCTTTGGTTTGGTGAAAGCTCTTAACTTAAGCTAACATGATTACTTATTTGTTTTCTTTATTCTAATTTTTGGACATATTATATTTTAGAAATCATAATTTTAGCTAGTCATGAGTTTTGAAAAAATAAGGAGTTACAAGTTACCTTCAGGGACCTCCTAATGCAAGCAATTATAACAAAGGAACATCTGCAAGCAAATAGAATTTACAAAAAGGTTCTCTGTCTTTTGTCAATGTATTATATTATATATATTTGAATTTTCAGTGAAACTCACACTGGAATGTGGTCAACAGCTTTTTGGTGCACAATTCTAGTTCCACAGATCTAATATAAATTTTAGAGGAAAAGCAAAGTGTGACAAGATGTGATTTTAGTAAAAAAATATCAGTGGAGGTAGTCTTGAGGAAAGAAGACCTGTAGGATTAGAAAAGGCTGATATTAATTAGTTTTTTTAAAATAATGTTCTAATTGCACCAATATTTATCTGTCCACGTCTCAAAGTCCAGGACTTCTTATGAAGAATGGATTAGTTCATTATTCTGAAAAAAGGACTGAGTGGGTCATTTCATGTGGGCTTCACATATAGGACTTGCCAAGAAATATGTTGACAATTGGTTTAGATGTAATGTTACAAAACATTTTTAGCTTCATGGTGACTTTTATCTTTTACAAGACATGAAGTTAAGCTTAAACACAGCAGCTATCAGACTCTGACAGAATTCTCTATGTAAAATCATCAAGGGTTATTTACAAATACTCTACTTTAAATCTGTGGAGTGAATACAGAAGGTGTGTCTGTATCAAAGAACACCATATATAAGGATCTGTCATGATTATTCCCTTCATTTTCTAAGTAGCCGAATTTGCATGACTATTCAGGAAACTAAACAGAATTAGCCCTTTTGGCCTCAGGAGTCTTTCACAGTTAAATATTTATGAAACGTCAGAACATGATAGTGACTATTATGCAATTAATTTTATTGGCAGAACAATAAGGACTGCTTCTTTATCAGTGTGGCAACATCATATTTCACTTTCTATTTGTTTAAAAAAAAACAAACAACAAATCAAGTCACTGCATCTTGCTTATATGAAATGGGCAATCTCTGTCCTGATACAGGTCTACTAAAAAGCCATGTGAGGCCATGTATGTATTTCACTATATGTGAGACTGTTGTGTTGTTGTAGTACACATTATTCTTTCTTTCTCAACACATTAAAGATAATCGATATATTTTTTAAAAGCATACAATCATTTTCTAAATCAATCAAAAACTTTTTCATGCCATTTAATTTGCCTAATTTAGCTCTCTCTTACCATTCCACTGTTATGTTTTGATTTTACTCAGCACATTGAATGCTTTGTTTTGTTTTCAACAGATGTGGTTTTGAGTCCACTGGAGAACAATTTATGCATTAGACTTAGAATTTTAAATGAACGTGCCCTCTAATGATTTCCTAAGTCTAAGAAGACACTTAAAAAATGACACTGAAACCAAGAAAAATTACTTAAAAGATCAGTTACATCTGAATTGATGAAATCAATAACAATATTTTCTCTGGGATTCTTTCTCTTCAATAAGCAAAATCTTAAGTTAAAAGCCACATTAAAATTTAATTACAATCTGTGTGCTTTAGCAATTGATAATTTCTGGACATCTGTCTTCTGTTTTGTTAAAGTCTTGTGTTCCTTCTGGTTTTGTCTTGTCTTTCATAGCAAATAAAGGTACATTTGAAATTTTCAAAAAATGAAAAATAGTTTGTAATTTAGGATGCAAAATGTCACGGCCCATAATCTTTTGTCTTTTTTTTTTTACACATTTAATTCTTAATCAGAGTATTGAAAAGAAAAAGCAAATTATAACCTAAAAATAATCATGTAGCAAGATAACAAAAATATTAGCTCTAATGTGACAAACAACCACATTTTTTTTAAATTATGTATATTGATTCTATTTATCTTAAATGAAAGCAAGGTTTATTACAGTCAGTTTATACAAGCTGTTTTGTCTTTATAAGTGTTTTTCAGCTACATCTTACATAATTTAAACATTAACTTGGCATTACAGTGGCTTTAAAAGCATAAGAATGATGTTAACTACATTTTTACATGTTTCTGAAAACTTTTGCCTTTGGAAGGATGAAAGCTTAAACGTTAAGATAACATAGTTCATAATCTAAGAGCAGATTTTATGGGAACAACTACAGCGATTGCTGCTATCCCTTGCTTCCTCTCTACCTAAATTCTCAGAGGAGGAGAATAAAGAAAGATTATCTTTTTCAGAACTTCCTCTGATTACTGCTCCATTCTGTGATCACCTAACATGTCTGCAGAGACTTGCAGTGATAATCTAGTATTTATTATAGGAGAACTATTTACGAAAATCAATATGTTCAATGTAGGCTGTGCATTTGAGTCTTGAAGGCTGAAAGAGCTGAATAGTGGTCATACTATAGTGGTAAAACATTTTTCACTCTGTTTCAATGCCTGAGTTAATCAATAAGGTTAAATACATTTGTAAGGATTAGGGTCAATAAAATTTGTTCTTGTTCAATACCAGAAGTAATGGAACTGCTTGTATTTACTTTTGTCATACTTTGGATGAACTGCTAATTAATTAAACTTCTGCTGAAATTAATAAATAATAATTAGATATACACATTAAAAAATAATTCAAAACTAAGCAGATTGCTATTTCTTGAAAATATAAGTATCCATATAGTATGTCAATTAAGAAAAAAACTGAAATATTCCAAATATGTCCACAATATGTCCAAATATGTCTGCAATATGTCCAAATGTATGCACAATATTACAAATTTCAGACTATTGCATATTTTAGCATATATATCTTTAACGTACAGATGAATATTCTGAAATAGAATTTTTGACACCAATTTTTGAAAACGAGTTGTTTTTTTAATTTATTTTATGCATCAAACATCTGGACACTATACCATGAGACTTTTTAAGCTATAATTTATCATAACACTTTTTACAGTCTGGAGAAATTAAAATTACCAAAATTTTTGGTGTGTTTTTTAGGTATGTTAAAACTACCCCAAAAGTATTAATTTTCCATTACCATTTCACTTGTGACATGTTTTAAAATATGGTCTCCTGTCTTACTTATAAGACCCTTCAGCATTTTCTTCTTTCCTTCATCTGTTGCTTTTGAAAATATTTTTATTTTGTATTTTGGAGAAGTGTTTTTTGTCGATCATCTTGGTTTTTTTATTAACAGACATCATACTTTTTCTACTGCTGAACAGGATATAGAGTCAGTTTTTTTAGGGCAGAATAAATAATTGTAAATATTGTATATTTATTAGCACTAAAAGAATGGGGTATGTTGTTTCTTGAGAGATGATATCGCCAACAATTTTAATTGAAGCATATATTCTTTGTAGGATCAAAACCTATACAATTGCTTCCTAAATACTCCCATTTAGGTTTACTGTTTCAATTTTTTTTTCTAATGCTAACGCTTTCTCTTTAAATAGGTCTTATGTGTTTTGTCATGCTACTTTTCTCTTAAAATCTACAAATATCTAATATTTACAAGATCTTTGTGTTTTTTTACTCAATAAATCTATATCATATTATCAGTGTACATTTTCAAGCATAAATACAAACATATATCTTAAATGATTCATGAGTATAAATACTTTCCTTTCTTGTCTTTTTAAAGAGTTAAAGAGACTAAATCGTTTCAAATGAATGCACTAACTGTCTGCTTTTCTGAAAGCAAAAGCCAAATGAGTGGTTAAAAATATTGCAAGTTTGAAAATGCAAATGGTGTTATCCAAATATGCAGCCATATGTCCACAAGACACTCATTTTTTGGAAAATTTGTAAAGCTTTGAAGAAAAAATATATTTTGAGATTCATAGCCCTGCTCCCCCCACATCCTAAATGAAATTAGAAAACAACCACATTAAAATGAAATGTCAATAGTACTGACAGTGCTAACTTTATTGTATGTTACATATTTTTCTTATAGTAACACAATTGCTATACTGAATCCAAATGCTTCAATATGCTATAAAATTCTGTATAATGATTAGATACATCTTCATAAACTACCTTATTTTCTAACAAGTATTTTTTTAAACACCTGAGGAGTTAATAGAACCTCTTCAGGCTTAGAGGTTCACCAAACTTTAACGTAAATTAATTTGTGTAATTTATGCTGCGAAGTTTGTCTAACCTTTAAGCAACTTTGCTCTGCTGATCACAGCATCAGTAACAATGAGGGATATGAGGCCAAATCCAAGTGGTTAAACCCCTAACAGGAAAATATCAATTAATCTTTTTCAATGGAGTTGAAGTATGGGTAATCCTCTCATTAAATAGTTTGAACTTTTCTCCCAGTAAACAAAAGAAGAATAATGAGTGATGTGGTCTGACTTGTTTACATGGAGAATCTTCAAGAGGCTTAGGCTCAGCTTCTCAACACAGGGTTCTTCATAGTCACTTGTCACTAATTGCCCTTTTTAAAGACATTTGTGTCAGTTCAGAAATTCCAAAAAGAAGAGGTTTTCTGGTTTCAAGAATGATAATGAAAAATGCCAATACTTTTATCTGGTACACATTAATTTCACTGTTTGGAACATTCATTTCCCAGTTTAATAATTAATGACATTTTTTAATTTGTGGCAACTTTAAAAAGTACTGTGTTATGTTTCATTGGTGGCTCACATTTTTTTAAGTAAATACAGGTCTTGAAGAAATCCTTCTGGTACTTCATTTTGACATGAAAAGTGAACAGGAAAAAAGATATATTCTGGTTTAACTCTTTTACATACACCCACTGTATTTTCAGAAGTATGAATTTAATTTGCAATATCTTTTATACTTGCTTGCTTCTCAAACCCAGGCTTGGAGATCTGGGTTTAGATTTAGTCTTGCCTAAGAATTCAGACAGAATCCGTCAAGTGCTTTCAGTTCTCTACTGTCCTTTCATTTTTCCTCCCAATACACATTCTCCATCAGCAAGTTCAGTTATCTTGGAACAAGATGAAGTATTTTAGTATGAAGATGTAAGAATCAATTCAGAAATAGTAAGGTTAAGAAATTTCAGTAGGGCTTTGCTGCAATAATTCAGAACCTTAGATCCAGGTACCAATCATATCGGGCACAAAATATAAAAGCCATTTGATAAGGACTTCCTCTTCAACTACTTCTGATAATCTTAAAGAAAAAAGTTATTGTACAAGATGCCAGGGATACCAAAACTTTTGCAAAACAAAGAGCTTCTATTTTCTCTAATATTTCTCTTTTCTCCTTTTAAAAAATTAAGACTTAAAAAAAATAAGTCAAGGAAAGCATATACTCTGGCCAACTTCATTAGATGGAGAACAAAACTTGTAACGCAGCATACGAAAAATTAGATACATAATCCTCTTTGAAGAGGATTGTTATAATAAAGGGGAAGTTTGATTCCAAGGAATTTTCTTGTGTTTTCATACACAGAGAATTTGGAGGCCAATGTATTTTATATGTTTCATTTAACAATATTGTGTTGATGAAAATGAAGTCACTTTGGGAGAGCCAGAGAATGCAGTGGGTGAATTCATCAAAAGTCCCATCTCCCTCTACTGTAAACCAAATCCTGAATTTGCCTGCTTAGATCAGGAAATTGTTTGTCTCATTTCCATCTGTTATCTCTACTTGATGAAGGTTTTTGCTGGGGCAACGTTTCTCCAAATACATCGGAGTGTCTCTGACAAGTCATCAAAATCCTGCATATAAAGCAAACTATGTGTAAATAGAGGAAAAAAAAGAGAGCAAAATGGAAATACAGACAGTATATTCTTTTAAATTATTTATTACTTCCCAGGGAGACGCAAGAAAGGATTTTTGAGGAACAGTCCTGAGGACCAAAACTGTTCTAATAGCTTGAGAGATAGCTCTATTTTCACAGGTGTGTTGGATCTGTTAGTCTTGCAGCTTATGTTTTAATAATTCTGAACTTTTTCAGCAATGTTTGTTGCATTGTATTAATAGGTCAAAAGATCTAAACTCTTATATGAATCTTAATTTTTTAAATTTCTGTAGGAATGAACCAAAGGTCAACAGTCTTTTCTCCACTGTCCAGAAACAATTAAACATTTGTCTAGAGAATACAGTTCCTTGATGGTGTTCTTACTGATAGAAAGGAATAAAATGACCAGGTGTTTAATTTTAAAAAACCAAAACAATTAAAATTAAAAAAATGTCACAGATGTTGCTTACATACAGACAGGAGCAAAATATGAAGGGCACAAATCTCACTTTAAACACGAGTATTCATTATCTGACCAGACAAATCTTATTGTCTGAATAGCTGCGCTTTATGTAAAAAGGTCATGATCTGTTTCATGACATTTGGATGACCAGCTATCATATAAAATAAGCTTCAGCTTCTCTTGTATATGCCATCTGACCAGAAATTTGTCCTGAATTTTCTTTGAATTTTGAAAGACAAAATATACATTTTCCTGTTACTGCAACAGTAGCAGGCCTGATGGAAAAGATTTTTCTCTTTCTCTTCTTCATTCGTAAACCTCAACCACTTTAGATTGTGGTTATTTGGCCCGTGTTTAAATTCAATTTAATTCATTTAAATTATTAACAGAAGATTTTGCATTGTCAGAGAACAGTTCTTGTATTAACAAAGCTGCTTATACATGAGAATGCAGAACTGCATTTTCTGAAGACTTTTTACGTGTGATGTATGTGTATGTTTAAATGCAAGTAGAAATATCTGAATTGGTTTTAACAAACATCAAATAAAGATACCTTTGCTATTTAATCAAAAGTCAGATATCATCCCCAATGCTTTGTCTTTCATCAATTGTCATATTACCCCGGGGAGCTGCTAGTGTAATTTGAAGATCTCTTACAATCAGAAACTAGACATACTGTTCTCCTAATATAGTTTTGTTCATTTTCTGTTAGCTGTAGTCTCTAATACTGTACTCAGCTTAGAGAAAAAGAAAAGTAAAAGAAATTGTATCAGATTCAAGAATTACTTGATTAGTAATAATTGGTCTGATGATTGTGGGAGTCAGTCTCTGAGGTCATGTTTTGTCTAACTAGCTACCTGGGCATTTAGCCTGCAATTTATCTACATATAATGCTCTATAGAAACGAAGAACTAAATATTTACATCACAATGCAGTCACTGATATTTAATAAAAGTCTGAAAATCCTTAAGGGCTCAGTCACAGTGAATTTACTTCTGTTTGGTAATGTGCATTCCAGCTATGATCATAGTGCCTGTTGATGTGTCTATTCAGTGGAAAAAGTTCAAGTTGAACTACCTCACAACTGACATGAATAAGCTCACACAGATGGTGTTTTCTTACATGTATCGATTGATGTGCATTAACTGGTTAAGCTACAGAAACTTAGTTTCTGAGAAGTCTGAGACCCAAAACTCTGGGAAAGGGAAATATTAGGAGATACTTTTGTGATGCTTACATAGATGTGCATACTTAGATTTTTTTTAATCCTTCACTAATTCTGATAAAGGAATTTTAAAATTAGGTATTATCTTTGCCTGCTTGGTATTTGACTTGATAACTGAATAACATCCACTGTGCACTTTCGAACAGCTGAGCAGTCCAGCTACATAGTGAGACACCTTACATTCTTGGAAGCAAGTTCTTAACTACAGTTTTGGGTTCTTTTGAACAGAGATACAGCTTTTAATTTTCAGCGTGATTTCTGTTCTAAGTCACTTCAGACCTCTTCAAAATAAATCAGCTCAGTTGCAGGACATGATCCTAATGAAACTTCTAGGGCTTTATGGTAAAAACCTAATATCAATGTTAGAAGAATTTCATTTGCCTTTTCGCTGAAAAAAATGGTGATCATCTAAAGAAAAGTATATGTCACACTTCAAGTTCTCTTACCAACTGCAATTTATTTTATTCAAACTGCAAGTTAATTGTTCCTCTGGAAACTACTATTCTTTACCTCATTTTGAAGGAACGCACATGGTGAGAATGAATTTGTACATTAAAGCTGTGCTGTTGTAAGAGATAAACAGATGCAAAAAACTGCTCACCAGAATCATTCATCATCCCTTTTTCATCAGCTCAGGCACTTATGAATCTTGCACTTTAACCAAATTTACTATTGAGTCTGGCAGACAACTTTTACGCTTGTTTTCTTGGGTTGGTTTTCTGCCAGGCTGGTGAGTTGAATCAACACAAAGCAGAGCTTGTGAAATTCAAGGTCCAGCAAAATGGAGAAGAATAAAAAAGAGGCAAAAGTCTCTAAAGGTAGCACCACTAATGTGTAATTTCACTTGAATTAATATAAAGGCATTTATATATTGCAGTAATATTATAGTATGGAAACAAAAACAGAAAAGAGCTTCTCTGGATATGATCTTTCTACTTATTACTTTATATGAAAGATTAATCAATTTTAGCCACAGAGAAAGGGAGTGATCTTTGCAGGAAGTCATTTAGAGGATAAGTCTCCCAAGAAAGATAATTCCTAGCAAAAGACAGCAGCCAGTTCTCTGAGAGGATGTCTGAATTTCTCTTCTTTCACAGCTATGACAAATCATTTACTATTTGTTCCTTTAATGCTCCTATTTAATAGAAAAATAAGTAAAATAAAGTCAACATTAATTAACGCACATTGAAGTTTCATTAGATTAATGTACTAAATACCAAATGCATAGAATCCTTAAGTGGAAAGTGCAAGGTAGTGAGAGAATAATGAACAACATTTGGAATTGTAACAATTAAAAGGGAAGAAGAGAAGGAAGATTTTTTCATAGTGTAGTGGTAGCAGGTACTTCTGATCCATGGTCTCTTCTCATTTAATACTATCAGCACGTGAGGAAGTGGATGGTTTATATAAACACTTACGTAATTATAAGATTTCTTCTACTCTGAACTAAAGTAAGTGAATTTCATGCCATTTTTACCAGGTAAAAAATCTTATGAATGTTTATGGATACTGCAAAACCAGACTAGGAAAGGGAATTATTTCTGTATATTCTCCTGGCTGTTGTGAAGATTCATATCTTCCACTCTGTGAAGGTTTGGAAAGAGATCTTGAGCTTCTATTATGAGAAAGGATCTTTTCCAAATACTCTTGGTGGCCCAAAGTGTAGCATTTATCTGGAAACAATATTCAAAGAATGGATACCAGTGGTGCTGAACTGAAACTGTGCAGGATAGTGGGTTATAAACCCTGTGGGGTGATCAGATTGGGGAAGAAGAGAATGGAGTTTTGTCCTGGGATTCACGTCATGAGAATAAAATGGAAGTGCACTGATCATCCTGAAGCAAAATGCTACATCATCTGAATAATTCAGACAATGAATAGGTCTGATTACTGATTTAGCTGCTAAAAAAACTTTTAACATTTGAGCCAAAGTAGGAGAAGCATATGGTACCCCACAGTAAGAGGAAGGTGCTCTTTATCATCTTCAGCACTAAGGAAGAAAAAATAATAATAAACATTTTGGATATAATGGTTCAAGATATTATTCATACTTGGCTTTATATGGATATGATACCCACTTTCTATGTTGTGCTGATTGGTACAAGAAACAGATATGTAACCTGTGGTAATAATTTAAAGAGATTTATGGTTCTGTATTATCAGATGCTGAGAGCTTATTTGAAAAATTACAATGGAAACTAAGGAAAAGACCAGTGACAAATCTTTCCTCTTATAAAAAAAGAGAGTATCATCATCTTATCCGGTCTCCTAGTATGTTCCAGGTCTAGTCAGCCCATGCTTCAGACTTAAAACAGTAGAAAATGAGATGCTAGGGGGAATCCAATACATCATAAATATCGCCAGTGAGAGCACTTGATTGTAAAGTATTGTTGGGATGCATGTAGGCAACATGGTTGGTTTTCCTGGTTCCTAGAAGTCTCTTCCTTTGCATCTTCTTCTTCATTTTTTGGAAGAAATTAAAAAACAGCTGCGTTTGTACTTTTTAACAATCTAGAAATGTGGAGCTTTTTATATGTTTACAATGTTTGGCTATTCCATAAAAGATGGTATAATCACACTCACCTAAATGTGTACTAATATATTTACAAACTTTGTGATTTGCTCTTTAATCCACCTCACTATACACTTGTTTGTTCTCATGCACTAAACCATTGAAATGTTTATTCTGAAATTCTAAACACAGTATCTGGAGATAATATGTATTTAAATATATGGACCTTTAGGAAATACTTAATAATCTTTACCTAAATTGTATTTGACTTTAGGACAATGCAAAATATAGATGCTGCATTCATGATAAATGTATTTGTGAATTCCTATATAATTACTAAAGTACCATATGCATGATAAACTGAAATTTGTTTTAGAAAGGCACATAAGTACATCCCAGATTAGTAATTTTTTTTTTGAACCCACAGTGTTTTACCCATCACAGACTATGAAAGCTGTGCCAAATTTTAAATTTTGCAGCAATCCTTCATACCTATTCAATCTTCATATCCATAGGAGTTTGCCAGGATCATTTCAGTGATTTACAAGCCCTTCTTCCCCCATTCATTGCTGAAGACTGGCCATGAAAATCGAGTCATTAGCTTTCCACATTTTCCAGATCTTCCTTGGCTCCTGAACTGCTGTTGTAGAAGATGCTATTCCAGTAGATAGGAATTTAACTCATTTCAAGAAGCTTTTTCTGGCTCAGTGACTACCAGTTTTCCCTTTTTCTTCTGATGGAAAAAATCCAGTTTCACCTAAAATTACCAACAAGGGACCACATAGACTAAAGATGATTTCAAGGGGCTATAGGCTGGCTTTCTATCATTTTGAATTCACTTCTGTGTGAACAAAGCCTCAGGTAAACCTTGTTTATGAAAACCAAATGAACTGAATCCTAGAATGTTCATTCCACCCTAGTAATTAGAGCTGCTGATTAACACCTCACATTCACAGCACTTGCATAAACATAAACCTAAGCAACAGCAACAGAAAGTGTCATTAGGACAATCTTAAGGACACGAAACCTGTCACCTGCTGCTGCTGACACTGAAATTTGTTGATTGAGCTGAAATATGTTGCTGGTATATAATACTGCAAAGGAATAAGCAGAGATCTCTACCTCTCTACAGCAGAAGTGAAATTATAAGTGACTGAGGGACCAAGGAGGAACAGTAAAAGGGATTCTACCCTACAAACCCTCTGTTCTTGGACATCTTCTCTTTGAAGCAATAAAGTGTGAACGGATTACATTTTGTGAACTGCCTTTCACCATTACTACTGAAAGCTCTCACTAGAAAAAAAGACAGAAACTTATGTATCTTGCCTTGTGCTTTGTTATCTTTTCTCATAATATGAGCTAGTCCCCTGGAAGGAGTGGGAGCACTGTAAAATCAGATCCTTAACTGTGTCCTCCTCAACATAGTAAGAGCACATAGTACATGTGCTGATGAACAGTGAATGTTTCAGAAATTATAATGTGAATAGAGGATAGGAAAAAGACAATTAATTAAATTTGTTTGGTCTTTCTTGGGCGCAAATATCCCAGGGCTTGCAAGGAGAGAGCTTATGCAACTAGTATCTTTCTTTGGTGATTAAAAAAAGGATTTTTGGCATGTTCAGCTGGGTCAAACAAGGCAGAGTGCTTTAATAGAGAACGTAGAATTAATTACATTAAAGTAATTAAAATGATATATCACAGTTGTCTATCCTGGATTGGTTCTGAGAAAAACACATTATTTAGATAAAATGAGAGAGATTAAAAAAAAAGAAAAAGAACAGAAAAAAGCAAAGATTTGGTTGATTGTCCAAGAAGCATCCTAGTTATACTTAAGTTGAGAATGTTTTCATCAGAAGCATTGAAAGGTGTCTTAAGGTAAGAAAAATGTGTTTATCTGGAGCTGAGAAACTAGATGAGCACACAGCACTAATCTCTGTGGCTGATCCCAGCATAGAATTGTAGACTGCATAGATGTTAAGTGATATCAGCCATTTTTCAATATAATAAGAGACATTACAGATTAAATAATTCCTTGTAATATAGCATAAGTAGAGGGGAAGAGGATGGATAAGATATGACTAAGAGTGAGGAAGACGTTTGATAAGTAGTCATTGGTGCTTGAGTTTTGTCCATGTTTTCCAAATTAATTTCTAAGATCTTCTTTAGCTTTGTTTTATTTAACTTTTCAGATTTTAATAGGGGAATGATTCATATTTGAATCTGTATTTTTAATCCTGCTTATTTAAGAACTTTTTAAATACCTAGATAGAAGTACTCTATGGGTTACCATGTCAGCTGCCTATTGCCATATATCCAGTTAATTAGAGTGGGATTTTCAACAGTAGGGGGCAGGATCTATTTGCTATTTCTGGTTTTCTTATATTTATAACTTTTGAGTTAAAATATTATACAAATGAGAGCTAAATTTCATTTGTGAAATAGAAGGGCAGAACAAATAGGTTATTTATATAGTTAACTATGAATTATTTGCCACAATATACTACATTAATGAGAAGACATAAAAAAATCTACATTTTAATTTTAATTCGAGATTATTCATGTCCTAATTAAAAGGAAGATTCTTTGGAGATTTTTGGTAATCAGAAATGAGGTCATTGCTGAAGTAGCACATACATGGGTTTTTTTCTGTTTAAGGATATCAAAGTACATAATTAAAAGTGAGTACCTACTATGATCCTGTGCCATATTTTTATTATACTCACACTGAAAATAGTTTAAAAAGAAATAATGTTAACTTAAGGACAGAAAACAAATGGAGGATAGAGATGAAAATGGGACTCGGGAGTTCCAGTGGTTAATTTTGCATACACCAAGTTAGTTCCTTTCCAAATTTTTAAGGTGTTGTTTGAAGGGTGTTTTAAGGGTATACAGTCTTAAATGACACCTGTTAGCATTGTCTGTTTTGCACGTTGATATAAGACTGTTTTTAACCATTTAACTGCTTATTTTTTCAATAATCTCTTATATTCTTAATTTTTGAAAACCTAAACTAAGTCTTTCATCAGATTTGCTGTCTTGGTAATAATCTAATAGCTAAGAGAACTCCAGTCAGCAAAGAGCAGTCAGCAAAGAGAGTGTGGAGAAGGAAAGCATAAAACTTCTAGAACCCCCAAGAAGATGGAAAGTTATGTAAAATAAGACTGTTAAATACACATAAGTTTTACTCTTAGTGTATGCTGTTTATATATAATGCGTAATAAATATATTGCAATAAATTTGATAACTCCCAGTAGTATAATTACATAAAACAGATGTGTATCAGAAAATAAAGGAAAGAATGAAAAAAAGGAAGAAAATATTTCACAGAGCTTAGCACAAACTAACTCTTTTTCTGACTTGCAAGGTATAATTTTGTTCTGCAAGCCTCTTGAATGTTACCAGATAAATGCTATTTCTTTAAGTACATCTGCTTTTACACAATGAAGTGCATTTTGATAGAACTTCTGACAGAGGGGGAAAAAATGGATGCACTTCTTGTCCACAGAGCTTTTTCCAAACCATACTTGAAATAGTAATGAACATGTTGCTTCAATTATATTGACTCAATCAGATCATATGTTAAAACATTTCCAGACATATTGATAAATTCATTGATTCTTCCCATTCTTTTGGTCACTGGACTATAGAAAAAGGGATCACTAGCCATTTGACCTTCATTGTGTATTAAATAAACACCAGATGGTAAGGATTCATTCAGTAAATCTATTCTTTCTTCTTCATAGTCATGTTCACACTGTTGCTTCCCACTGAGTCTTTATCTTTTTTTGTCGTGGTGCCAAAGCTGTCTCTATAGCACCTTTCATGCATCACAGCTTTCAAATCTTGTCCCATTAGTTTCATTTTGTTTCTATCATAAATAATCTACTACTTTCTCATACACTTTTTCATTACCTAATAATGCTCAGTCTTTGTATAAAAGGGGAAAGTATTTAAAGGTTAGTGAGTACAGTTTACCCATCAGTATATAGTCTGTGTGACACTTTATAAGAGAAAAATTATTACAGGTAATAATTCTCCATTCCATGAAACATCCATACTTTCAATAACTAGGGATATTTTTTTTGTTAGTTTGAATGACCCTTCCATTTTAAGAATATTACTATCTAGGAGTTGATAACATGAAACTTCACTTAGGAAGAGTTACATGACTGGAATTTAACCATTTTGAATATCTTCCACTGGACCATCTTGTGGAAAGTTATAGACTTAAAGAGGATTTAAAATGTTATAGTTAAGGGCTATGTGGATCCAGATGTAGATTTCAAAATGGGCTGCAAAGTTGAAAATCGAAATTTGATTCTGAATCATTATTAGTTCAAATAGATGAAAAAAAAATCCCATAGCAATATAATTCAACCTTGTACATAGAAGTGTAGTATCTACTTCTGTGAAAAAAAATATGCACACCTTTTTTTCCTCACTAATTATACTCAAGAGTAATAGGAGATCATTCTGAGTTATCACATCAGATATGTTACTGATTGAAAAAATACCCTATCCAAATCTCTAATAGAAAATATTCAGTATTGGAATTATATGACTAGCAAAGAGAGAATACAATAAAAATTTGGTGGTCATTTAAAGTACAACAACATTACCTCTTTATACAAACCATGGCCTTTGAAATAATCTTATGTTTTAAGTTACAAAATTTACCAACCTTTTGTGGTGGGGGTTTTTTGGGGGTTGTATGTTGGAGGGTTTGTTTTTATTTATTTTTTTTCTTTTTAAATTTAGGCATTGTAGTGCACATATGCTGTAAAGGAGGGAAATTATTAGGAAAACCTTCTGATAGTGGCTTTGTCATAGTAATCAACAAAAGAGACTGTTTTAATTCCCCTGAGCACAAAGAAACACTAATGCTGCTGAGAGTTTTGATACTTCCTGGATCTCATAGTGTATTCTGTTAATCTGCAGGTAGCATATCATTTTACAAATAAATAGTAAAGACAGTAAATATTCACTTGTCCCTTTACTAACACATCATTTTTGAGTTAGGAAGCATATGCTGATTCTCACATGAAAGTTTGTTCCTGCGAATGAAACAGAAAAACAATATCTGAATTGAGAAAAGAGGGGGCTGTTTGTGGGGGGTTGTTTTTACTGTCTACCTGCCTATTTTTATCTTCCCCTTGGTACTTCAGGAGTGTGAGGATACCATAGGAGAGAAGAGGGATAAATGACCAAACTGTACAGATCATGCCTACCTTAGTGCCTAGGTGATATCACTGTGCAATCATTCATTGTCACATGCTCAGTGACTGTGATTGCTCAGCTTACCTAGAGCAGGCAGTGCCTAATGCCCCATGCACACAAGACAGTAGAAGTGGATAAGCTGGGGAGAACAACTGAGTTCAAAATGCATTTCTTAATCATGATCCATTACTCTACTGTCACCTCAGAAGCCTGGAATATTTTCTGGATTAATCCAAATAAGAAGCCACTTTTTTGTGTGTGTTTCTGTTGATCATCTGACTAGAGAGGCCCACTGGTTTTTGTTTTTTTCCCTGGCTCCAGCATAAAACTAGCAATGCATCAGTTGTTTATTGTATCCTCTGTGATGATTGTGATGATTACCAGTTCTAGACTGTTTAGTCCTAGGAGAATTTTAGTGACTTTACTTACATTTTATTTTTGACTTACTAACAAAATGACCAATTTATCCTATGGATAGTTTCTTCTGGATGGCATTTAAATTAAATTAATTACTCAAATGCAACACAAAATCATATTTCAAGTTACCTTCTTGTAGTTACAATAGAAGGAAATCATATTACTTGGTCAAGGTTATTTTGTCTACTTAGGCTTCAAAGCAAAAATATTTGGTGGAGGAGGAATGATGTCACTTTAAACCTGCTATTTAGCTCCAAAAGCTGAAAAAGGCAGTGCAACTCCCTCATGCATAAATATATCACCTTAAGTTTATATTTCACTACTTTTTAAAAGTACTGAAGAATATGCCACAATATGTCTTGTTCTAGCAGCTGAAAAATTATGCTATGACTAAAGTGACATCATTCTGCCTCCCACAGAATGTTTTGGCTTTGAGAGCTCAAGGAGCAGATGAAATTAACATAAAATGTCACTGTCATAGAGAAAGGAAGAAAAAATATTAACATCTCCTGTATTTCTTTCAGAGATCTGAGTAGGAGGTCACAATATAGCATGTCACAAGAATTTGAGGATGAAATAGAGCCTTTTGCTGAGGGTCAGTATAACAAACGTTGAAATTTTCCAAATAAGGCTTGCCATAAATCAAGACTGTCTATAGGATTTCTGTTTCTTCCACTAGGAGTTGCTCCATAGGACTCTTTCATTTATCTGTATATTACCATTTGCTAATTTTTAAATTGTTCCTAGGTTAGGTTTAGAATGATTGGTAGAACTCTAAATCAAGATAATGAACTTAGTTCTCACAGTTCATTTTTAATTTATTTGTACAATTTTGTTTCAGAATCTTAGAGAAAAATTATTCTCCTACTGTAGTAAACTATTCTGTGGTCTAAAAGCAAGACATTCTCTGACTTAAAGAGTTTAAAACCTAGATCTCAAAAAGGTCATGGTAGGCTGGAAAGAAAGCCAGGCACCAACTAGTCACATTGGAGAGCAAAGTAACAAACTGAACAAAGCTTAACAAAAAAAGATCAAGGTCTCACCTCGCCATATTCAATCAGTGTGAAATAGAAATGTTTCTGTGGATATTAAAATAGACTTGTGATTTAAGAGTCAGTACTCCTTTTAAAAAAATTTTTAACAAAATTTCCTATGATTAAAATTGATGTGCAAATTTTGATGCACATTTTGAAGCTGTTTAACATCAAGTAAGGAGTGGTCTAGGTGTTGAGAGAACTTAGTAAGCAGGAAGGCTTAATGTGGAAATCAAAAGACTTGTTTTGATCATGCTAATTTAAAGTGCCAGCTACACATTCATGAGAGATCAGAAAGGTAGGTCACAATGCTGGACATGGGTAGGTGTTTAGTCAACAGCTAGGATTGTGAGATCCTGACATAAGGAGTGAGGTGCAGACAGTGAAAAACTGCTGATTGAGGGGAGAGTAGTAGGAGAAATAGACTGAAAGAGGGAGACTGGAATGGGAGGAGGTATCAAAGAATGTTTCTGAAGGAATGATGAGAAATGAGAATAACAAGTGAAGGAAGACAGAAATAGGAAAAAATTTAATATCTTTTAAAATAACATAGCAACATATCACTGTAAGAGAAAGCAGAACTTCTGTGCTATATCCAGAAAAAAGTCTTGACAGTATGGTTCTCACTGTTTTACTGGTCTAAATAACACTAGAAGAAAGAGTATTAGCCACTGAGTCCAATATAATATTGACTTGATTCAGTTTTCTTGAATTTTTTACCTCCTGTTTATAGAGAATCAGAGTCCCTACCAAAATAAAGAATTAAAAATGAGACCTCTTATATTTAATTTACCTTATTGATAATTATTGCAGGATGGCAGAAGATACAGAAATTGCAACACAAAGAGTAGATTTTTTTTTTTTAAATAGTAATCTCTAACCTAAAAGTCCAATTTGCTAGAAAATGTCATATTTCGCTGCCTTGGTACAAATTTCCTTCCATTTTGATTTTACTCATAGTGAATAAGATAAATATTTCCAGTGTAGCTTCTAAGGACTTTTCCCCTACTACTGTTAAGGATAGCTATGCTTTTTCATGGAACCAAATAACTGGGGCTGTGGTGGTGTCCAAATTCATAAGATATGTACATTGCTGATGAAATGCAGTGCATATGTATATAGAAAAGTTTCATTACTTATTTAAGTTCTTCTTCAACAAAGACAGAAAAAGAACTAGAAAAAGTAGAGAAACAGAGGTAGGTTCGAACTGTGCCCCACACACAACCTCCAGTATATGAAGAAATTAAAAGTCAAAGTTCAAGGGTTTGGATAGAAGGTCATCTGAGTGAGCAAATTCAGTGGCATGAAAGCAGTGTTTTTAGCTTCCAAAATGAATTTTTTCATAATAAAAGATGAATAAAAATTAGATAAAAGATGTCACTGAGAAGAGCAGCATGATTTATTCAGGTATGCATAATGTATAGGAAGCTTCAGACACTTGCTGAGGGCTAAGAACACTGTAAGAAAGATGAATTCTTGTGGGTGGAAGCCAGAGTTTGAGTCTTAAGAATTTAATGGAAATCACAGTTACACTAAGAACTATATGAAGAAACCAATGAAGAGAAAACAGAGACAATACAGAGAAACTGAGCTTTGCAAGACAAAGTTGACCCAGCAACTGATTCCTAAAATTGCTTGTAATCATTGGGAAAAGAAAAAAGAGTCCTAATGCATATTCTTTAGCAACATAAGTGAGAGGTGACTTGTGACTTCAGCTGAGCAAATACTGATCTTTCTCAGCTGTTGATCTGTAAAAACAATTGAAGGATCCATGCAAGCCCAGGATATTGAGAAGTAGCTGAAGAATGTTTATCACAACTTGAGCCTGGAGATCTTCTGCCTGAGTTGCGATAGCTTTTGGTGTAAACAGTCAGAGAGGTATGATGATAGCCGTATCATGCCCAGATTATTATGGTAATGATTTAGATTAGATTGAAATTTTGTTGTTGAATATGCAATTGCAAAGCAATATGGTGATATATTCCAAGACATTATAATGCTTGACCTCTACTGGCTGTTTAAAATACTGCTTTTACTGTTTGACACAATCAAATTGTTGGGATATCACTGCCTGCAGATGATGATGTTTAACTAAGAGACAAGGAATACCCTGTGTCCAGAAAAAGCTCCCTGTTTGAATTTCAGCTGTCAGTATCACATGACCAAGAGTCATGCAGCAACAATACAGTCTGTCAGCTCATGCCATAGGTAATTTATCAGGAATAGATATTTTCATATTCCTTATTTTCCATTGTAATACGATGAAATACTTCCATAAGGAGAAAATTGGGAATCAAATATGGAAGTTTATAGACTTTCAGAGATCACTTACCAATAGTTTTTAAGAATCTCTGGCTATCAGCAAATGAGGAAGATGAAGCATTTCTCCAGAGCAGTGCACTTTAGTGAAACTTAACATGAATGTCAGTCTTCAAAATGTCAGTTTGACACACTAGTGTAAAGAATTTTCTAAAAACTGAAAAAAAGTAATAAGAAAGAGAATGCTTAGCTGTAGAAGAGTAAAATTTGTCTTTAAAAACTTTGCAAATATTAATTTCCATATCCATTATTAACCTTCTCCAACATGATTCATATTAAAAAATATGCATACATTATTAAGGCATGCACAGTTGGCCAGACCCTGAGTTCCTTCATGAAAATATTTCATTACTTTTTAATCAGCTAAAGAAGAGGGAATTTGTTTTTGATTGTGAGGGATCAGAATCTTATCTTCTTTTATATAGTACTAATAGTAATATTCAGTATTGGTCTTCTGGTGAAGTTTTGTATTACACTTCAAAATTAAATGTTTTAAACTTTTGTGAGCTGTTATCCTTGGTCCAATATACAAAATAATTTATTTCAGTACAACATCGTGAGATTCACAGAGCTTAATTCTGCCAGTTTACAATGAAATGTTTTGGAATGTCAATATGATCAAATTAGGCATTGCTTTCCAGCAAACAGCAAGTTTTGATTAAGGAAAGTCTTCAGAATCTGGGTCCACATTTATCTTCGAATATTGTAAATGCTTTCTAAATAGGTAGATACTCATGCACACAGACTTCCAATTATATTGTAAGTATTTGATATAAAACTATTCCACTTTGTATGCATAAATGCTAGGTTTTATAATTACAGCTGCATTCAGAATGTAATAAATTTAAGTGTTATTCAGATGTTTGTGTATTTTACATATACTATGATATAGACCTACATTCTAAGGGTTAGTAACGCTCTTACATGGTTTGCCTCACAGAGAGATTTGTCTTAGAACGTTATAGTTGAAAGAACAGCATTAAGGAAGCCTTTCTTTTCAGTTCCTGATTGTGATTGCGAGCATATCAAATTTATTCCCTTGTAATTGAAACCATTTTCCAGAAGCTTTGAGAAGTGTATGTAGTAGTTTGTTAGAGAGCTCACAGAAACTCTATACTGACAGACCAAAAAGCCATTTGACTATCACTTTATGTCATTAACAATTTCTAAACCCATTACAGATGGGATGGACTGATTAAAACTGAGGAGGGAGGATCTTTTTCCCAGCCAGAAATATCCCCTGAGACTTTTCCTGCATGTGAAGTTTCTAATGATTGATGGGGAAAAAATAGGACTGCCTGCCCCATAGTTGCCACACACTTTATTTAGGAAAGAGGTTATTTATATTCCATGATCTGCTTGCATTGGATGTCTTTAGAAGCTAAATATTACCTGTATATTTTTGTTTTATGACCTAGCAAAAAAAAAAACAACTCTCTAAACTCAATTTTTTCCTTACATTTCAATATTCACTTTTTATAGCTTCCCTGTCATTTGTATAAATGATGATAAAAGACTAAAATGTTTATCTTCTACCCCCCACACCTCCCTTCCATTCTGATGTTTTATTTCTGTAAATGAAAGCTACAGCTGGAATATTGTTTTACTACAAATCTCACACCAGCACTGTCGGTTGTGATGTGACACCAGAGATTCTTATCTCTAGGCTGGGTTGGAAATATTAAACATTCTCACATTGTGCAAAGTGTTAAGGATGAACATCAGTGCAGTGAGGTGCATCCAACACTTCTGTGCTTCCCACCTGATTCTTGAAATATGGCTCCTTTAAAAGGCTATTATTTGCTTTATATAGAAGTGAAAATATTCAAGCACTAACATGTACTGGAAATATTGCTGAATTCTGTGTTCCTCTAAGATCTTTTCTGAAGAGAAAATTTGAGGGTGGAAGTAAGAATGAAGATCATTCAAATTAAAAGAAGGAAAAGGTATTATTTCTGTCAAAGTATTTGCAGCACTTCTAGGAGAGGAGAATTTCCAGTTAACCCTAGTGACTAGTTTTCTTTGAGCTGACATAACATTTTAGCACCTTTAAAAATAATGAACTTAAAAGGGAAGCAAAATTACATTTCTGAATGGCTGATTTTATTTTTTGTGATTTTTGTATTCACAGTGTCTTTCAATTCATCAATTATTAAAATGAAAACACTAGCAGGTCCATGGATTCAAGACCAGCCTAACCACTTCAATAATAAATCTGCACTACTTTCATGGAAATGTCAGCATGAGGTGTAGAAAGGGAGTGACAGTAAACTAATGTTTGTGCTATAATTACATATACCTAAAATGTATGAACTAAAGTTAGCTTCCTAGTCTAATTCTGCTGAGTAAGAGTATACCACATCACATGAATCAGACCATACAAGGCAAAAGGTCCACAATAATGCAACTGTCATGGACATGAAAGTCTGACAAAACATCTAGATGCTTTACAAATGCCTTACACAGTTAAGACGATTTATTTCATTATGTGCTATAATAAAGTGGTTCAGCAAGATGCTAGAGGGACAAAAGAAACGTAGGAATCAGATCAGAACTACTACAGCTTTCCTTATAATACTGCTAGGAAGTAGCTGCCTGAAAGAGAATAATGAAGACTGGGTAAGAGGAGTCTGGTTGGGATGTGTAATTTTATTGCTACAAAAAAACCCAATGAAGAGTTTCACAGAATATTCTGAGTTGGAAACAACCTGCAAGGATCATTGAGTCCAACTCTTCTGTGAATGGCCCATAGGGGGATTGAACACACAACCTTGGTGATTTTAGCACCAGGCTCTAACCAACTGAGCTAATCTCAGGGTTAAACAGGTGTTCTCCACTTCATATTTTGGTGGACTTCTTCTCTGGAGTTTTTTTCATTCTCTATTTGTGTGGTTTACAAGACCTAATAATAGAACTTCAGAATTACATTGCAGTACCACATATCTCCTGTTATACGTGTTTTAACATTGGTCCCTCACCCAAAATATTCAAATAATAACACACTGTCTTCAAACCTGGATTAGCTGGGAACTGCTAGGAACACAAATAAAATAACTTTAATGCTATACCCAGCTTGAGAAGTCTTCTCTCAGAATTTTTTCCTGCTATGTGAATACAATGAGATATGCATGATTATATGTAATGATTGTAGTTTCCAAGGTTGTGGCATTGGTGGAAGTTAACACCTAATAAGTAGCTAGTTTTGAGCAACTAAAGTCAAACAGGACTTTAACTGAAACAGCAAAAAAAAAAAATCTTTCTTAATTGTAATGAAGATTAGAAGTCTACAAAAAATTTATTTGTTCTAAATTATACTCCAAAATAATTTTAACGACAATAAATACTAGACATGGAAACTGAGAGTCCAAAACACAACACAGTTTAAAGTTTACATTCTCTGGTTTCTAAGTCAGTCTTGTGAAAAAACAGTCACTTGTTAGTTTTGACCATGCAATTTTTTTTTTCAATAAATGTGTCCATGGCTATGGTAAATTTTCGTTTTTGGAGTGCCCATCAGCCATGATCCAGTTTAATTTAGTGGAAAGAGTAGGTTGTCAGAACCACTGAAATTAAATTTGGTGGACAATAAAATTTGTATTCAGTGTTTTTGATTATGTAAATCTGAGCTTGACAAATGCAGATGCTTGTTCCTTGGAAAAACATTTCCCTCATTAAGTGACTTCATCATTCCTTGAGCTTTACCATTCTGTATCACAAATCTCATTCTGATTAATGTTCCTGGGTGGGTGGAAGCGTTCAATTTGTAATTTACAGTAGCATCACTGTTGCTGTTTGAACATGCTTTTGTCAGCTTAATGATTTTGTTTTCATAAACAGTTGGTTCCATAATACTGCAACTGGTCTTGCTGAATTTGTCCATGTATATTGGGAATACTTCAAGCAGATTGAACACTGCAGTAAAGGAAAGGTGCAATTGAATAGGTCTTTTCTAACCTTAGGAAAAGTAGTGTCTAAAAAATAATATTAAAAATTATTATACAGTCAATTTCTGTCTTCTAATTTAATTTTGGGACTATAACTTTCAAAGAGGTATTTATTGTATGTACTCATTAATGTATACAGAAAGCTCTCAAAGACAACAAAAGGAATATATATGGTAAGTTAGTCTTTTGATATTGTCACAAATCCATCCATGCCTGTTGTTCTGTTACAAACATGCGAGAATGTTTCAAGAAAAATGGTTGAAACTTATAAATTAAAGGTTCTTCAATATTGCATCTGGTTTTAACATCTAATTAACATTTTAAAGGCTACAGTTTAATTTAAATGAATGGCAGGCCTTTGACTGCACAAGACAGCTCATGAACATGATTACAACAAAGTAATTTCCCTTTGTCAGATACAGACTTTCAGTAATAGTGTTCTCTTAGCTTAATAAAGTTAAGCACCACTTACAATCGGCACTTCATTTTGCTTCTTTCTATTATATAGAATGGTGGTTGTTCAGTTCTTATAGCTGCCATCTGCGTAGGTGTTCATTTGTACTCTCCTGCTGTGTGGGTACTCTGTCTAATTCCCAAGCTTCTAGCTTTATAATAGTTTCACAAAATGGTGTTTGAATTTTTATAAGCCAGTTTTCATTATCATTAGTTGAATGTTCCAAAGCTTTATACTGCCCAATATGGTTCTATTTTGACTCATGTTTGTATGCATTGATAATGTCTCTGTGCTGTAATTTTAGTGTTACAATATGCACTGGAAAAACTTGTTGTATAAGTAAGTTGAAATTTATAAGGCTATAATTTATTCTATAATCTTCCCTTTCCCCCCAAAATTAAAAAAAAAAAGATATATTTCAAAATCATTATATAATTTTCCTTTAACTGTTTTAATCGTTTTCAATGTAGTTGCAAAATTTTTTGAAGTTAAAGATATCTTAATGGGTTAAGCATAATCCAATGAATTGGAACATTCTGACACTGGCTTGTCACTATCTAAGACCCCTTGTTGCTGTGAGTTCCTGTAGCTCAACCTCAGACAAAAGAGAAGGATGTGACGGAATGGTATTCTGTCATTTTTTTCTGTATTACTTTGCCCTCCTCTCTCAAGTGAATTCAGGCATTATTACCCCTTTGCTTAGAGCCTGTTAGAGCATTCCACAATAGAAGGTCCCCCTTGTGTTCCTCAAACATATCATGTTCCCTTGGAGAGGCATATTTGGAAGAGCAATTAAACATTGTTTCTTGCAGAAGAAAGCAAGACAACTGCTAGTATTCTATACTTACATGAGGGCCTCCTTCTCGGGATCCCAGAATGTTTTAGAAGTATTCATTAAATTTATAACACCAGCTGAGGCATGTACTTTCCACATGTATATTACAGTTATGGTGTGGATGATTAAACAGAGTCCTGCAAAGGAAAAATCGAAGTTACATATTACATGAAATTTTTTTATGAAAAAAGTAAGTGGCAGAAATGAAGTTATCATGGTTCTTGATATTTCTCTGTAGTTCAAAATTCATAGGCATTTGAAAAAAGGAATCATATTTTGCCTTAGTTATTTATTGTTGAGGGAATGGTTGTTTTAAAATGTATTACTATTCCGTATAGCCCTTTAAAATTTCTACTTGAAATAAAAAAATCAAGAAAAATGAGAATTAAATCACTTTTCCTCAGTGGTTATAGACTAGATGTAGCCATCTACTAATTTAGTTTTCCTGCCCCATATTAATGGACTGATTGAAAGATAACTCATCCTTAAACTGGGGAAAAAATATCTTCTTTAGTATTCAGGAAATAATTTTTTATTTTAATTTTTTATAATTTAAACTCTTGATTAGATATTCATGAATTTTTTCTATTCTGAAGTTTTTCTATTCTAAAGTTTTGAAACAAAAATACATGTAGCTTGAATTATTTTTTTAAAAATTACAAAGAATTATACAATAAGTTCCTCAGATTTTAAAACAATAATCTAAATTCTTAAATGTCTTGACATTTACCTATCACATATCAGGCAAACTTTTCCTATTTTGCAGTGCAAGAAACTTGTGCTTTCAGATTCACAATGTCATCTCTAAAATTGAAGATGGTATTGCTAAGAGCATAGAAAAATTTCCTTTGTCAGACTGGAAGATTAGATAAAGCTGTGAAATCTTTTGGAGCTTAATCCGAAGTTTCATTCATGAATGCAATGCCACAACTTAGCTGAGAAATTATTTTATGAATTCCTTTGTATTGTGCATATGAAAAAGTAATGGAAACAAGAAATACAGTTGTCTGGATTAATTTGAATGGGAAAAATACTCCACCTCTCCTTACTTACTAATTCTGTGACCATAACATAAATTCTTTTGAGCAGGAATTCCTATATTCCTTGGTGCTGCATATCAATTACTGTTAGAGAATACTGCTTAAGTTTTTTCCACATTTTCAGAAAAAGAAAATTGCTTTGCTTAAATTCCATGATAGAAATCCTAATCCAGTTTGGTCAAGGAGACTTCTGTTGTTTTTCACTGCAGTCAAAATTTCACTTCATATTCTTTATTTAAATATCTGAACATCAGGGAATCCTCACGTTTGTATCTGTCAATATACACTATGTAGTCTACTCTGAGCTAAGGTGTTCTGTTAGAACTGAAGCTCCAAGGATCTGTTTTTCATCAGGTACAAAGGATTGTGTTTGTGTAAGTCAGTGTAAGATTTTTTTCTTCTCTAGTTCTGGATTCAGTACATGCTCACTAATCTAAAAAACTCTGCATGAGCCTGAGCCTAATTAATTCAACGATCTGCAAACTCCGTGAGTCTTATCATGGCAACAGCAACAGACGATGCTTCTTAAATTTACATCCTCTAGAGTGTACTTAATAGGATCAGAACAGTCACAGGGAAGAATACTCAGTTAAGGAATTTTTTTCTGCCAGTAATTGAATTGAGTATTTTCTTTCCATTTGCAGATACCTGCAGTCAGAAAAAGAATATTTTCTTACTGAGCACTAGATTTGTCCTCAAATGTGTACAAAGTACAAATGAGAGGTGACCTCAACGAGGAGGAACCATAGTTTTACTGCTGTTATGACTGGGGTTTTGCACAATAAAATTTATGTAAATAGCTCCAAGAAGAATAATGGGCATTTTGAAAATACATGTGGAAATACATATTACAGAAATCCAAATTCCTTGAGATACAGTGAAAAACCCAGAGGTGTTTGTGAGCTATTTTGTGATTTGATTGAATTTTTATTTCAGTCCTTCTAATTAATTTTTAAGGTTTAGTTCATAATAAGAAAGCAAGTTACAGTTTTTGTTTATTTTTTCACTGTTAGCTGAAAAGGACTAGGACTGCATCCAAATTTTTAAAGTACCAATGAACCAAATATACTTTTTTATCTTAGAATCAACTCACAAAAGTGCAGATGGCACCACCAATAAATGACTGTCATGGACCAAGATCTTTTCTATGCAAATGACTAATGCATCGCTACAATTCTGTCAGAGCTACAGAAAGAGGCTGCCAAAAAAAAATCATATCATAATCAGTGAGTGTTCCTGATTGTTCACTGTTTGTAGCACATATGGATCCTCTGAAATACAGAACACCTACCTAAAAGAAATACTGAAATCATTATGCATCATGAACTTTTGCATGTGTTTAGAATGTTTTAAGGAAACTATTTGGTCTACAATAAACAGACATATTTTCCCAGTGTCAATACAGCAATAGCAGTGTTAAAAAAAAGAAACAACAACAACAAAAAAACCCCACACAAAACAACAACAACAAAACACAACCAAAAAACAAACACAAACCTCATTAGAATCTATGCCTTAGTTTACAAAGCAATAACAGTTGGAAAATGAGCTGTCTCAAGCCTTTCTCTCCTTGAAATGTATCTATACTATGAAAAGTAGGTACGTAATAAATATTTGAGGAACAGCAGGGGAGAAGAAGAAAATAATTCTATTAATAAAACTTCTTATTGTATTGATCTCAGAACATAGCTGACTTCTAACAGTCCAGTGTGAGAGATGACTATATGACAATTAAAAATATATCATTTTGGATAAAGCCCAAATGTTTAATAGAAACTTATAAGGTATCAAAAACTGCATGTAGAACAAACCAACTCAGAGGGAAATAAAGTCACAGAATTTTTGAAAGATGACGAGAATAAAATAAGAGCAAATCTAGTTCTGTTGTAAACCAGTGACAAATTTGGAAGAAGAGGCTCAATGCAAAGATTGGATAAAATTAGATTATTTCTTGTTAACTCCTTTAAAATCGAAATACATACTTAAATCAATTTTTTTGTCCTATGAGTCCCTGTAGCACTGTGAGAAGAGCTTGACACTGTTCTTTCAAACTGGCACAGTTGCAAAATAGATGGATTTGACTGGGGAATGAGCTCAGAGACACTCTTTCAACATTAAAAGTGGTTTACAAAGACTATACTCCAGAAAACAATTTAGGCAAAAAAGAAGATGTTTGCCTTCTACAGAAACAACAAAGATACAGGACTTAAGAGGGAAGCATCTACAGCTGGGAGAATTTACATGCCTCAACAGTTCAAGTAAGTTTATTGCACATTAGAAGTCTTCTGTAACAAACCATTTCCCTATTAATCATGTTATAGTTTGAGTCATCTGAAGATATTTGTCATTCATGATTTCATAGTCAGTCAGGCCTCCAAGATGGAAGAGATTTTAAAGCTAGATTAGATCCCTACCGTACATTCTGTCTAATGTATCCTACTTAGCTTAGGTCACACTCTGGAAAAAGTTATCCCAACTTTTGTTAAAAATTTGAAATGATGAAGAATTTCTTCAGTCATGTTGTCATGTTCAGTGTGTAATTTATATCTTGTCTGAATAACGTCTAGTTTTTCATTTTTTTTATACACTATGTCATGTTGGATGTTGTTTTGTTAGAGTAACAAATCACCTATATTTTTTTTTATTTGCATATTTCTACACCCTTAACAAATCCTTTTTTAATCTGCTTTTAAATAAACAAACCAGATATAGCAACTCACATCATGATGGAGAATGCCTCTGTAGCTCAACCTGTTCTGCTGTTTGAATTCTTTCCCTCAATAAAATTATAAAAAACAAACCCCTGCAAATAGTGTTTCACTCAAGCTTTCACTATTGACATGTAATGAAATTGTCTTCCTATTCATATCACCCGATGTTACTCAATATAAGGGTATGTATCTATTCTGAGCTGGTCAGGGTTCCCTCTGCAACTAAAGGAGAAGGAAAAGCAATCCTACAATGGCATTCATCGTATTTTAGGAAGGATGATTCACCTTCTGGAATACTTGTATCTCTCTCTTAACAATACAGGGAGCTCAGAGCTGGTTAGAGGTCTACCTTTCAGGCACCTGTAGTAGGTGAAGAGATTCCCAAGTATATAGTGAATTATTTCCATTCCTTCTCATGAGATTTGAACTGACTAAATTAAATAAATCCTTTAGGTAAAACAGATATGGAAAGGCCCATTTTGAAAATTTTTTTGAGACTTCAGTTCTAACTGCTTTACAGGTTTGGGACCTAAGTAATTGTGCATACTCCAATCAATTTGTATTTAGGAAGCTGGGGCACTTCACTCAAGAACACATATTTTCAAATTTTGTGAACCTATTTCTTTCTGGAGCGATGCAAAGTAATGGTTCAAAGCCTTCACAATATAGATTTTTCTATTAATTTTTTCATAGCTTAGTTTGTCATCAGGAAAACAGAATAACATTTCAATTGCTTCTTACATTTCCTGTCAACATATTCTTTCACGTAGTTTATAATTTGTTTTGAACTAGGACCATATCTCTGCTCTGTTTGTGTGGCACCTGAAGGTTGTGATCTGTAGACAACATTACAACACAAGTAATTCCTGTTTATATTCTTTGACATTTTCCAATTTTGACATTCACTTTATCTGCAACATCTAGTGCAAAAGAACTCTGATCTTTTTTGATCAGGGTGACCTGCTCCCCCACACTTCTTAGTGGTGTTCCTCTTTAAATGTAAGTGTGTGGGTGTGTGTTTCTTTCTATGACTATAGTTGTTCAGGTGAATTGATATCAGCTTCTTCTGCATGAGCAGAACAATTATCTAAAGTTATGCTCTGGACATGAGTTGCACTCAAACAGTTGCATTAGCCCTTTCCTCTTTCACCAAATTTAATTGGTAGACCTGCAGTCATGCATTGTTAATTTTTACTTATCAATCAGAACATTTGTAGAATAGATTTTTGTCTTTGTGGGACTGAAATGAGAAAAGCAAGGTTTGCTCTTTGAGTCCTGGAAACCAGGTTTAATTGTCAAAGTTCTCAAGTAAGCAAGGATGCAATCAGAGTGCATCTGTAAGCATACAGGGCACTGTGATAGACAAAAAAACCCCCAGTAAACCCAAAACATTCCTAGCATACCCAGTGCGGAGTGCTTTAATTTCTTAAAAATTAATCTGGAAAAATTCCCAGATCATACATCTGTCATGCTAATTTACAGAGGCTGAAGTCTAAGGGAGAAGCATTGAAGATGATTATTGTTCCTCTCTTCAACAGTACTGTCCCCCCTTTAGCCCCTCCCCCCCTCCATTTCCTGGCTACACAGCAAGTTTAAGAATACCTGTATTCTAGCTAGAATTTGCTGTATGCTGATAGATGCCATTGTCAGTGCATCTGTGCAACATTTTTCTTAAGCATATTGCTTAAGCAAATGCCCATATAAGCAAATATGGGCCCATATTTGTAGCTGGAATCTGTAGTAAAGAAGGAACAGGAGATAACATATTCGATCCCCACCACAACCTTGGTCATTCCTTTTAAAGTATCTCCTACAGTTTGGTTGGATTTTTTTTTCCTTCATTTAAAATGCAGCTGTGGTACTGTAAATGACAAGTCATCCTCAGTCATCTTTAAATCACCAGGGTTCAACTCTGATCTCATTTTTCACAGGTTCTATGTGAAATACGAGCTATTCTTGATTGCCTCCAGTTTTTGCGGCCAGATTCAGACATATCATTTTAGATATATATAAATCCTCCTAGTTTGCAGAAGTGGTTGGAAAGGTTTTTTTTCTTTTCATCAATATCCAATCTGGTTTGTGACAATTTAGTATAAAAAAGACCTATTCGTTTTTCAATTTGCAGATATTTTTTTGTTTTGTTTTGTTTTTTAAACATAAATTTGTATTTATAAAAGCAGTGGTAGTTATTGAGATAAATGTAGTAAGTGTCAAGGAGTTACAGAAATGTTCTAACTTCTATTACAAACTATACTAATGTTCCATCTTAACACCAAATTAATTGCACTGTATTGACTGACAAATCAGATCTTTGTCATTGTGTTGTCAGTCTAGCTCATCAGTTACAGAAATAACTAAAATGTTAGTAGGTTCAATATTCAATTTAATCTTCTGATTTTAATTATTCATAATCCCTTTTTAAGAAGGCTTAAACTGGTCAGACCAATGCTTCTTTTCATCGTATTATTACAATTTCTTACAATATTATGATAACACAAGTTGCAAAACTAATGTGAACCAAAGAGCTTTCATTATAAAAGAGTGAGTTGTGTTAGACTCAGATCTTCAAATCTGACCAACTTAGTAAGCTTTGTAGCATTGTCTGGGTAATGCTAGAACAGAAGGATTTTTTTAAAAAATGAATCAAGTCACTTAGAAAACTAAAAAACTACTGTTTTTTTTATCAGGCATCTCTGGACAAATCTGGGGACACATCCAGTTCTGATGTCTCTGGTCCAAGAGCTGTCCAAAGGGACAGGTTGGCCTCTGTAAAATGATTTGAGAAAACAAAATTATTTTCAAGTGTCTATGCTTCCTATATAAGCAATATGTACATATCTATAAATACATACATAAACCCCCCACACTGCGTGCTGCCAACAGTCACTATGAATGAAATGCAGTGAGAACAAGCAAAAGAAAGCTTGGTTACTGTCTTATGGTTAACCATTTTCTTACACCACCCCTTTTTTTTTTATTTCACAGATGTACACTTTCCCTTTCATGATGAATTCTCTTCAATTTTAATGTACAAATTAAAAGAATGTAGACATTTAATTCCATAGCTGTATGGTTCAAATATCATGTAGCAGAAGAATTTGTATTTCAGAGATGCTGCAATCTGACCATAAACTTCCTTTATACCTGCAGCTCCATTTTATAAATTGCAGCCTACACCATACTTAATAAGATCAATGAGCTTGTTACTTATGCATCTACTCTGAGAGATTTAAACCTCAAACATACCTAAAGCTGACATAAATCTTGCTGGTGCTACCCTTCAACCAAGTGGTTGTAAACCTGACTATAGAACGGGAGCATCTGAGCTTACTTTCCCACTATTTTCTGATCAATCCCTCTGTTTTGAAAAACTGCCATCTTAATAAGTATAATTAAATGAAAGCTGACATCAGTGAGAGAATTTTCATTTGTATCAAAAGTTTCTGAGTGAGTCACTGCATAGAGAGCCATTTTAGATCATATGTCAACATGGTCAGCACTTTAGGTTACCTTTTCATTACTAAGAATTTCTGTCTGTAAAATAACAGCATACTGAAGCATTAGTGATGTACTTAAGCAGTTCTAAATGTTGGGAAAACCCTAGCACTATTGATCTGCTGGCATTATAAAACCCCCAATACAAATAGAACCATTACAATTTTAATGTTGCTTTGTGAGTATAATGCAACATGTAGCCACAGAAAAAACATACATGAATAAAAATAAAAAAGACTCATGTTTTCATTCATGAATGAATGAATGTATGTTTGCAATGTTCTGCTTTGTATGTAACTTTACTTAGCAACAGAGGCCACATTTATAGTAAAGTCACCACTAATTAATGTTATACATTACAGTATTTTGCTACTTCAAAAAATGAGATGCTAAAAGATGCTGAAACTCTTTAAAATAAAGCAAGAAAAATTATACAACAATTTTTTAATTGTTTTTCACTGTTTAAATGGTAAAACATGTTAAATCATTGAATGAATGAAAATGTAAATATATTGATTTTATCTATCCTAATGGTTGTAAGCATTTATAAAGCCTTTAATGAAGCCTAAGAGGAACAATTTCCCACTTTTTTAATTTAAAAATTGCTCAAAAAAATTTCTAACCCATATTTTTAATGTAATTTATATAAAAACAGAGGACTAAACAATTCACTTGGGATATACATATCTTTGTGTTCCTGATTATTAAATAACCTTCTTATTACGAAATTTCTGTTTGATGCACTTAAAAACTGTTTAGAGATATAATGTGGCTTATTTTTATATGTATAATAAGGAAACATTTTTCCAAATATTATTTATTAGATTTCAAGCATTGAATTGACAATTTCATTTTCCTTGAAGTGAATACACTAAGTAACTTTACAGACTAAAAATGTACTGAAATGAGAAGCTTTAAAACAGCTGAGTATTTTTTCACATAATCAACTATGCAATTTAAATATACAAAGTTTTATACAAGCAGTGAATTTTCAAAGGAAAAATGTTACAGTTCAGTTCTGAGATGTCTTCTACATAAAAGTTGAAACAATTCTATTTCAAGAAGTTATTCCTACTTTTTCATTAAAGAATTAACAGTTTATCAAACATTAGCTGCACACAAAGTATCCTATGGATATTTCTACTGGACAAAAACTGTAAAGTTCAAATATGCAAAATAAGCAAGGTTGCAGAAGAGGCCCAAATCATTCAGCCCATCACTTTCACTTGAAGGTTTGATTTGTATTCTCTATGGAATCCACTCAGGCTTGACAGGGAATAACCAACTTTATAATCCAGCAGGATTTTCTCTTTCTTTTACAAGCTTCCAAAGGCTCCTTTTTTACCACGAGGCCATTCAGGTCATTTGTGAAGATAAAAGTTTAGTTGCTGATGAAAGGAGTGCAGGTTCTTGCAGCTGGAGTAGAGGTGGCAAAAGCAGAAGAATGGTTAGCCACTTTGAAAGAGGTGCTTGGACAGACTGCTATGTTAGAGGTGCTATGCAAAGATCATAAATATAAAAATGCCACCATTTTGTCCTACCCTGGAGAATAGCTACCTATTGCTGGGGAACTTCATGTTATTTCTTCATGTTTTACATATTAAATGTGCCCATTTTTCCTTTCCTATTTAAAAATCCAATATTGTAAATTCTACTTTTGATATCAAAGTCTGGCAGTAGCATACATACCAATAGAAAAGATACCAAGATCCTATCCCTAAGATACACATTCTGAGTTTATAAGGACATCTGTCTTATGAATCCCTATAAAGATTTAAATCTTCTTTGAGAAATAGGACCTTAGCAAACAATTTTGGTGATGAAGTGCAAGCTGGTACAGAAATCCACTTTTTTTTTTTCTGTGGCTACATGTTATCTGCAGCACTGACAACAGGGAAAAAACAGTAGAAACTTATATTACAAAATAAGCAGTGTTGACTGAGAATACAAGCAAGTTTTCATTTGCCTTTCATTTACCCTTTTGCTACTACTTTAATTTACTTAGATTTCTATAACTATTCTTGTAGCAGTGCACCAAATAATCAGACAAATACTTCTTTAATTTAGTAAATAAATGATGGCTGTAAAAATATCATATGAGCCTTTATAAATCTCTCACTTCTTAATAAATGCACAGACAGCATGTGCCAGAATGGAATGTCTCATCTTTTTCACTTGGCCCTTTTTGCCAATCGGTGAAAGCATGTGCATTTAGAGCTCATTTAGAGCTTATGAAATCCATACCATTTGTATGTTTGATAGGCTCTGGAGATTCTCCAATAACACTTACATAGGGGTTGAGGATGGAGACTAATGAAAAATATCAAAGTTTGTAGATTTAAGTGCAATACTTTGCTTTGCAAGTGACTAGTGAATACTCTTCAACATTTGGTTTCAGTTGATTTTCTTTTGATACATCTGAAAACACCTAAATACTCTTGCTTTCAATCAAAAATTAACAACAGTTGAATACCCTCAATCTCTGTAAAGCAGTTTTTAATGTGAAAAATTGTAATTATCAAACAAGACCAACTAGTGCTCAGAAACTTCATTTCCAAACAAGTCTCCCTAGCTAGCCTAACAATATCTCTCTGAACATTTCAAAGAATGAAATCTGCTTCCCATGAAGCAGAATTTCTGGTATCTCTGCACAGAAGCTGAAGAAAGGTTAATTAGGTGCATGAAACTTACTGTAATTTTCCAAAGTAGATAGCATAGACTAATGGTATGGTCTCAGAAAAGTTCCTGTGCCCTTATCATACTAAACTCCAGAACTTTTCCCAGCTCAGCAGAAACACAACTGAATTACCATGCTTCTAACATCTGAGTCCCTCGGGTAAACTTTAGGCCTGAGGTGTAAGTCTTGACTCACCCCATCTAAAATGAGGTTACTTGATGTAGGAAAGTTATAACCCAAACTAATGCTAAAGGAAGAGACAAGTCCCTCCAGTCCGTCCAGTTCACTGAACAACAATTCATTGCTATACCTGTAAGTTGTAGTCGCAACCTGAAGCCAGGCAAATTCAAACTCATGATAAAGCAACCATTTTAAATAATTAGAATAACTACTGGAACAATTTACTCAGGATAGGAGTGTTTTTTGCAGTCCAGTGGATTATTTGGAGCATATTCATAAACATGCTTGGATATTTTTATGAGATAGATTTGTAGTTCAAATACAATGATTCTGAGAAGTCAGCTAGTATCTACCTTAAAGTTCGAGAAGAGCACCATGGTGGCCCCTTCTTACTTTATATTTCCCTCTAAAACCTTTGGATTACTCTAACTTTATTTATAATTTTACAAAGTTCCGTTTTACCTGGAAATTCTATTGAGGTGTATTACTTAAATATCTCTGATGAAAAGCTTCTGGACTTGTTCCGATCCCTAGGGGAGCCAACAGGATGCTCCATTTGACAATTATATTCCATTGACAACCATTTTTTGAACCTGTCAGTTGGCCAGTTTGTTAATGTCTAACCAAAACTGGAGTCTCCTACATTTATACAATTACTGCTAACAATGAAACTTGAAATCTCATCAAAAAATGAAATTACTTTTATCTGAAAAGACATATTTTCTGTAGACTCATGCTGACTGGAATTATTATACCTTAATCCTTTGACAACTGAATTTGCTATCAGCTTTTTCACAAGCTTTCTTTTATTAAAATGTTAGTGGTCTATTATAGTCCGGGTTGCTTCATTTCTCTTTCTTTTCATGCTCTGTAATATTCCTACACTTCCTGAATATCCCTTCTGTCAAAAGTAAGCTTTAGTAAGTGCCTATGTGCTCAGATGATGGAAATAATTTCTATATACTGATAAACAAATGTTTTCCCTTGAAGTATGAATTTCTAGCACAGCAGACAAGTAAAACTCCATTACTGCTTTATGAAATAAAAAAGTCAGCTAATTTCTTCCCTCAAAATTAGATATATTAGTTTAAATATTTTCTGTGGCTTTACTATTTTAATCAACAACACCTTAGAGTATGTTTGCAGCATTACTATAGTTTATTTTATTACTAGTATTCAGTTAATCCTCATATTGAAGGAAGCCATAGTAAATATGGAATCTTGCATGAAGTCTTTTGCATCTTTCATCTTTTGACTCCTTTTTTCACCTTCAAACCTACAATTTACATTAATTGCGGTAATGTCCATTTATTTTCCATTTGCTTTCTCATTGATAATTCCTAAATCAACGCTGATTTTTCAACAAATATAATCAATGCTAGCTGAAGCTATTTTCATTCTTGATTATGGAATCACACTTTTTTTGCCATCAAAATTTGCTTCATAAAGTTTTCCAAGTTACTTTCACATATTTCTATCTTAACTTTTCCTTCCCATCAGCCTCCCTCATAGTTATCCCAGCTTTGTGGAATAAGCCTGAATACTTGTGTATGTTATTAATTGAGATGGTAGTTGGTGCCTAATATAAAGCGATATCTTATACCTTTTCCTCAGCCGCTTGACGTCTGTGATTATGAAGAATCTCCATCAGCTCTTGGTAATCCCAATTTAACCAAACCCACTCTCTTTATTGTTACCCAAATTCACAACATAAGAATGCTTTATGAATATATTTGATAGAGAATAACTTATAATGATCTGCCAGAAAGAAATTTACAGTCCCATATAAAGGGACTTAGTCCTTTCATGTGTAATTTGGCGTGAGATGGTCCATAAACTAGAAAATAGCCGACAACTGCAGTCTGTTTTTGAAAATCACAACAGAAATATTTTAACTGCTGTCCATGCAGTATGTAAGTAAAAGAAATGTGTGATGGCCATGGATTTTGCATTTAACTTTTCACTATTCTGTGATAAAAAATTTCGAGTAGTTAATAATACTGACAGTGATCAGCACCATCAAGCAGATTACCCCTTTAGTTTGAAATTTCTCTGTATCTTCAACAGCAAGAAGCACCTCAATTAATAGCGACACCCTTAATCACTATCATTTCTTATGGAAAGTGTGGATATGTAGGTGAATTATGTTGAAAATAGAGAAAATGTAATGTGTTTAGCTTTGGAAATTTTCTTCTGCCCTTATAGGCTGGGAATTGCTGTAGTAACACATAATTCCCCACCTCAGATTTGGACTTCTAGTGTTTGAACCAGATATGATGGAGTATTTTGCACTTGATGCTACAAAAGACTGCAGTTAGTACTTGTATGTTTCCCTCCTTTTTTGTTCATTAAGTTGAGTACCCCCCTAACACAGCTTAGTATGTACATAATTGCTTTGAAATAAATGAGACCATATTACTCTATCTGTAACAACTGTGGGTCTGATTTTTCGTTGCTTTAATTTTAAATAATTCACTATTGAAGGACAAAGTGTGTACAAAATGCAACAAATGAGAATGGTAGCATTTTGTATACACTCTGTAAAGATATAATAACTCCACAAGCAGCAAGGCAGGAAACAATCAGACCCATTTATTTTTACGAGATCTTTTGCGTTCAAAAGAATTGAAACCAGGTTGGCTTCCCAATTGACTGCAATTTTTGGAGTCATAGAATCACAGAATGTTGAGGTGTTGGAATGGACCCTAAAGATCATCCAGTCCCAGTCACCACTGCAGTGGGCAGGGACACCCAAGAAGAAGTTGCCTAAAACGTAAAACTTGAATCTTTATAAGACAAAGCATTGCTTAAGACATCTAAGCAAATAAAGCACATAGTACCACCAGAGTTCATGTTCTGTTTTAAAAAAAAAACCAACCAACACTTTGTTTATGTAGGGATTCTTATCCTTATCAGACCTATTTGGGTCCAAAATGGGTCTTTAATGGAAAAGACTAGGATCTAAAGTTTAAGTATCTCATTCATTGCTATACATCCCATCAAGAGTGGGCTTGTAGGTCATGTCCATGAGAAGCGTTGAAGACAGTGAGATAATTTCTCAGCAAGACATTCTCTCTGATGGAAATTACTTGTTTAAAGGCAACCAATCAGAAAGATTTTTACGTATATCCACAGGTTTTGATTTACTGCAGCGTAATATAAAGAAAACAATCACCCTGGAGTTTTTCTTCTGCATTTAAAAGTAAGCTGAATTAAAAGAACTAAAATAATGCAATTTGTTTTGGCAACATGGCAGCAAGACAACCCAAACCATCCAGACGAAACAAGTAGAAATTGGATACTATTACTGATGAGTTTAGAATTGGTATTTAATTTCAAATTGCTTATAAGGAAATCATTCTATAATTTTGGTAATTCAGAAATAAAAAATCTAGTGTTAATGCAAATGGGAAGAGAATATTAGATTTCTTTTTACTTGTGATCTCAGAGCCTAATATCCTCTCTTCTCACTAGCAAGAAGTAACTGCTGCCATTGACCATGTACTGTTTCCTGGAATTACTTCTTGACAAGAGGAAAAAAAAAAAGAAGAGTAATTTTTATTTCAATATAGGAAAGAGACAGACTTGAGTATAATCTAGTCGGTAACCCCATTGCTATTTCTCCAAAACTCCATTGTTAGAGTGTTGTTTGTGAGGAAAAAAATAGTTTAAAACAATATTTACTACATTATCAAACGTTTTATCCTAACTAAGTATAACTGCAGAAATATATTTACAGTTCATACAGCATATTAGGTACAAACTACATACAGTGTATGAAGAGAAGTACACCAGAGAGAATGTTATATTAGAAAGAAAGTTAAATTATATCTACATTGTGATAAGAAAAGCCTTATCTGTAGTAAATATATCTTACAAGCTCACAAATATGTATTTTTTGAAAAAGGTGGAGCAATCTAAAATGTAGAAACAACATATTGGACAAGATTATAAAAAGAAATGACTGTACACAACTATAAGATGCAAAAATAAGATAAGAAAAATATTATTTGATTTCAAATTCCAATTATAGCCTTGAAAAATTGATAAGAAAAGATAATATTTATCTTTATTACTAAAGAACTAAGTTATCCGATTTTGTTTGTTCTTCATATTTGATCATTTATATTTCTTTTATCATTTCTCACTTAAACACTGTAAACTCAGAAAGCGCTAAACTAATATTCTTTATGTAGCGTTACACATGTCATAAGACAATATCATTTTACTATGTCAAAGATGTTTGCACCATTTGGAGCACATCTATCATCAAAATTCAATTAAATAGTGCCTCTCTATCTTCAGCTAAAACAAACTGTTTACTTATGTTTGCTCAGTGTTTACTTCACAAGAGGTAGAAGACCCAAATACAACAGAAAAATAGATGTCTTGGCATATAGCTGGGGTCAAAAAAATTAACCCAAGGAAGAAGGTCTAATCTTTCGGTGTCAAGAGAAGACCTTTTTTTCCTTTGCCAAGTAAAAGGCAGCATTACAATGTTATTCATACCTCATGTGGTGTCCTAACAATTCCTCTATTCAAGCTGAAAGGGCTATATTCCCTTTGTTGCAAAGTATTAAATTTGTCCCTTGAGATTAGTGTGTAGGCAGTTTTAAAGGATGAAACAGGATTAGATAAGGTTTCTTACCATGAAAGAGTTCTGAAACTGTGCTGAAAAAACCTCTTGTGTTACATGTGCTGAAAAAAATCTTTTGTTTTAACACTTTGAACCACAAGTCAAATTTTTGAAATTATTAGTTGACAAAATGTTTCTTTACGGGTTTTACAAAAGGCAAATAAAGTACACACACAGGGAAAATGACACTTGCTCTAACTGTATTTGATTTTTTTTGCTATGAAATTTACCTGCCATTTGTAATTTTAAATATACTCCAAAAACTTGATACAAAAAATTATAGCAATTCTACTTATTTTGTAAAATATGCAGTATATGTCTGCATTTCTTGCTGTGATTTAGAGAAAAAAAATATTGTACTTTTATAACTTATGATCCCAGCCAAGTAGTTTTAGTCTAAAAAGCTTCAAAACCCAAATGTCAAGCAGGGTCCTAAAAAAGTCAGTCACTCAGCTGTGCTCCACTCACTTGTATAGAATTAATACCATTGTGTGTTACATGAAGACTTGCATGAGTTTGATTACTGCATATTCAGTGAGTATAGTTCAAACATTTCTCCTTCTCTTTAAAAATCTACTTTGGAGGAATAAAACCATTCCTAATAAGTATCAAGGGCATTATTAGCATATGTCAATTGAATAGTAGAACAGGTTAAAAGGACTGTATGTTGCTTTTACTTAATGAGTTAATAAGCAAAGGCAGTTCCTTTTCTTTATCCCTGAAATTTCTAAGCCATGTGGACTTTGACCCCAGTGATGTCCAGGGGGGCATCAGGCAAAGCATCACCAGCCAGTCCAGGGAGGGGATTGTCCTACTCTGCTCTGTACTGGTGTGGCCCCATCTTGAATATTGTGTGAAGTTTTGGGCACCACAATATAAGATATTAAGCTATTAGAGAGTGTCCAAAGGACGGCAATGAAGATGGAAAAGCTATATGAGGAGCAGTTGGGGTCACTTGGTCTGTTCAGCCTGGAGAAGACAGAGGAGAGACCTCATTGCAGTCTACAACATCTTTGTGAGGGGAAGAGGAGGGGCAGGCGCTGATCCCTTCTCTGTGGTGACTAGTGGCAGAACCCGTGAGAATGGCCTGAAGTTGTGTCAGAGGAGTTTAGGTTGAATATTAGAAAAAAGGTCTTCACCCAGCAGGTCGTTGGGCACTGGAACAGGATCCATGGGGAAGTGGACACAGCACCAAGCCTGACAGAGTTCAAGAAACATTTGGATGATACTCTCAGGCACCTGGTGTGATTCTTGGTGATCTCCCTGTGCAGAGCTAAGAGTGGGACTTGGGTCCCTTCCAACTCAGCATCTTCTATAATTCTGTAATTCCTCAAATCCCTGTTCTTGGTTAGCTTTTCTACAAGGAAGACTAGACAATTCACTTGGTAGCCATCAATATTCTTCATCTAGTCCTTAAAAAAAGGTGCCGAAGAATGATAAAGTCCCACCCAAGAGAGAAGTGCACCTCACTACACAGGTAATAACCTTGCTGGCTCATGACTACAGTTACATAACTATGGAATCCTCATCCTTCCTGTTTTACCCACTCTACAGCTCTTCGCCTACTACAAAGTCTACTACATTCATCCTGAATATGATGTTTGAATTCAGAAAGGCTGTGGAAAGAGTCTCAAGATTTTTGTCAGTGTTCACTGAAGAGTCAATGCCAAGATGCACAGCAATCCCTGTTCCTTCTGCATCAAAATATCTCTTAGCCTCAGCCATGAACTGGAGTGCGTAATTTCTGAAGCTGAATGCTTGGGATGCCCAAATCAATTTTTACATCTTTATGGGTAACATGGCTCAAAAAAGTTGTTGATACGTATAAGATGTCAAAGAGCTAGTCTGACATTATGATGTGACTACTTAATCTGTTCCTTTTTCCCTTTTAAATTATAATTAAAAATAACTTCAGAAGATTGACAAAAAAAAAAGAACAACATCACCTGCAATTAGAAGATATTTCTGCACCTACACAAGAGAAGACGATGTATTATAGCCAGCTAAGTCTGCTGTTAAAATATATTCTTCACAATATGTACCAAATAAAAGCTAAACTATAAATATTAATGAAGATTGGAGAGGAAAAGAAAAGGTGTTCTGTTGCTTAGTGTTCCATGCATTCAACCAAATCAGCATACTTTAAAAGGAATTAGATTACTTGCCCCTTTTTCCTCTAAATTAGATACATCAAGATGTGATTCTTCCCACACAAGGCTACTGGATCATAAAAATGTACATCATTAATGAAGTTAAGTGGCACTAGGTTTGTAATTTTCAAGGCACAGATAGAAAAGGTACTCTGTTATAATTCATGGACCATTATAATAGATATATTACCTTAATGTAAGGCTCTGAAATGACTATCTTCATTTTCTGCAGCTGGAAAAAAACTCACTTTAAGAAAAAAAATTTTAAAAAAATCCCCTAAGAATGTTTCCAAGTATATAACTCATGAACTTTTCTCTGCCTATCACTGAGAGGACATAACATCATTAAAAGGGAATGTCCAATGTGTTCAAAAGTATTGTATGTCCCTATGTCATGTGTAAGGGAATGGCATCTTATTAAATTTGTACCATATATTTTAGCATTATAGTCTCTCTACATTTCAGCTGACCACTGCAGGCAGACAAAAATCAGAAGACTTCTGAGCCTAAGTGCGGCCTCATCTAGTTTTGTGGAATTTTTGAGATATAGTGTAAAACATATAATGAGGTTCATTGCAAGGTATTTCTCAGAAAGTATTTCTTCAGAACATTTACCAAAAAAGTGATAAAAACAACAGTGGCAGGAATTGTGGGAGAAGTGGCAGCTGTATTGGAGACTCAGGCCCAAACTCACATGATCAGCATTGTTTGTAGTACGATGACCAGTAAATATATTCCTCTGGCATTGACAGTGTTTGGATTTCAAGGTGAATGAGTCCCTCAGACTAATTCTCTTTCTATCCTCTAGGAGTTTTAATTATAGCCAGAGGAGTACTTTTTGATACCTCATCTCAGTTCTCCAAAATAAGGCAGGAAATTGTGTGTTAATAGCAGAAAAATGCCCCAAATACACTCTTCTCATTGCAAATGATCATAGAACAAAACAAAGTTAGTTGATATTCAAGCTATAAAAGTCTGTGCTACTGTCATACAGTGCAGTATGTGAACAAAATAATAAAAGATGATCTGTCAACAAGCTGCTCTCTTAAGTTGGTAATTATTTTGAATGACATCGTATCACTTCTAAAATAAATTTAAACAGTATCAGCGAAGTACAAATACAACAATATCACACAGCTAAGATGAACAGCAATAGCTCTCATTCTAGTCAGTACTTTTTGTAATATTTAGTTATTGTTTGGAAGAAACCCACTACACCCAACAGTTTTCACATTAAATATAGGCAAATAGCTTAAATTAAACATATGATATTCCATCATTTTACACAGGAAGTCATATTTATATATTTAGGCTTTTAATTTCTTGAATTACAGGACACAATGGAAGTAAAGATATTCCTATATTTTCAAGTTCTCTTTTGATTGGTAAGGGACAGTGGAAGCCCATCTGTTTTGCAGCAAAGAAAGCCCCAAACCATCTGTGTAGAACCACATGCCAGCTAAAACACAGAGATATGCACAGTTTTTTGTTATGAAAAATTTTGCAGCGTTTTTTTCGTGTATTAGTGTGAATAAATTAGCAACAACTAAATTAAAGAAATCTTCTGAGAATATACTAACTTTCTAGTGCACACTGGAAAATGTAACCATTTAGAATTGTCAGAATTTGCTCTTCTGACTATTTATTATTAAGACACATAGATCTCTGTGTGTTTAATAGGAGTATTTTTATTAGTGTCATACTTGACATTAATTTACCTGTGAGGTATTCTTCAGAGAAAAACCTGCATATTGCAACCATGCTTATATGTTGACCTAATAATAGCATTGGAATATACCAAAAACTTGGATATATATGTTTCTTTTGTATCTAAAAAAAAAAGGCCAGAAGAGGGTAAACTTACCCAACTCACCCATAAACGACCATAGCTTTGCCTAACCCGCAGGTTTACATCATCTGCCATTTAAATGGGTTTAAGAAGAAAAATGCTACGTGGAGAATGGTCCCTGAAATGAACACCAGGTGAGAATTGTGGGCTAGTCCCTCACTTGCCCTCATACAGGCACTGTGTCCTGTGTCAAGTAGAGGAAACACTGTGAGCTCTGTTGACAGTTCATTAATGTTCAATATTTTCTTGACATTAGAGCAATCTTAGCCAAGTGGATAGACAACTTTTGAAAGTCTACAAAGTAACTGAAGAAAAACAAGCAAAATGAACTAACAAACAGACTTACTTCATTTCTGGATATATATTAGTGGTCATATGCTGGCAAAATAGCAGCCAGTTCTCAGCTGTTTTCAGAGCCCAAATAAAATATTTTTTAATATAAAAATAAAATTATGATTTTGAAAAATGATTGGGCTGTTTCTATACAAATGTTCGCTTACCATTTCTCAACACTGGGGAAATAAAAGATGATCCCTGGATTTTATCCAGAACATCTTTTAACTGAAGACAGTTGAGCTATTCTAGTCTAGAACAAGAAATTTGATGAGCGCAAAGCTTTCACAAGCATGTTTTGGATGAAGAGGCATGATGTAAAGAGCAGGCATTTTCTAAGTTAAAAAGGCCATCACATCCTTTTGCTTGCATTCCTGATAACAAGCCAGATCTCAAAACCTTCTAGCAAAGCTTCTAGTTTTTGTTAAAATGTTAAAATTCTCACGTAGATTTAAACCTTCAAAATTGGGCAGTACAAGGACAGAGGACAAAGCCCAACAGGTAATGTTTTTCGTCTTTCTAGAAATCTTGTTTGATTCTATTTTATTTAATTCTTTTTATGGACTGGTAAAGATCAGCTTTTGTCAAAGAAACTACTCATTCACAAGCCATCTCAGAATCTAATTTAGAAGATGTATTACAGGAATAAGACTGTGCCTGCCTCTGTGGTTTAAACCACTCCTGTGAAAGCAAGGCAAAAGTAATATAAAGTCTAATATTTATGGTTTTCATGGTTACTGTATCATAATCCTAGTTCCTTTTAGTAAATAACCAAATATTATTGTTACATTTTTATTTCTCCACCTATGGAGAAATTGATGCTGTCAATATTTATCTTTATCTTTATTTATTTATCTTTATGTCTTAGAATGATGATGCCTGAATTCTGATTCTGGAACTGCTTGCTTTACTGTAGCAGTTGTTACATACCTAGTTAAGCATTCAGGATAATGGGATATATGTAATAATACTACATGTTGTAAAGAAGATAAAGTATTGCTAGAATAGAAAAGTAGAATACTACAACAACCATTTTCTAATGGAGAACGTTGTGGCATGGAATTTGTTGTGAGGTATCTGGGGGGTAACTCCTCAAAAATGTTAAGTCCAGATGAATTGGTCGGATACTTTAGTGGAGAATTTCATTATTTAACAAAATCGAAAAGATCCATCTTCTTATAGGCCATACTGTAGATTGTTTCTAACCACAATTCAATGATTCCCAAAACAGTGGCTACAGTTGCCTTTTGCACCATGTGCAGTTGGGTAAGCAGCACTTTGCAAAAGCATACAGTTTGATGGCTGGTATTCATTCCCAAGCTTTATCAAAGCCTCCAGATTTAAAAAGATTATGCACCTATTGCCTAATGGTCTCCTTGAAGATTTTACACAACATTAACACATTATTTCTGTGATCACTAGCACAGGGTTTAGATTTGGTTTGCAGTGGTATGCATATTTGTATTTCAATTTGAAATGCAATCCTGCAGATTTAAATACTTATCTAGATATTTTACTGAATTATTTTATTCCATTAATTTAGAAGTTAAAAATCCTATTGTAATTTTATTTTTCTTCAGGGTAAAGATTCATTCAGATTTTAAAAGTAACAAACTTACTTTGCACAGCAGCAATCATTTTGTGTCAGTGTAAAGTAAAGGAAATATAGACACAAATAATGGTGGCTATGAACATACACCTAGGGCAAAAGCAGATCCAATGGCTCCTAAATCCAAAAGCATGAATTTGCAGAGCTCTCCCTAGACAGACACAAAGTGTATAATTTCTTACCAACAGTGATTCTTTCTCCAAGTGAATTATCTATGGATTGAAAGACCATCAAATGAACCTCAATATTTGCATTCTTAATAAAGATATAGCAGACCAATTCTAACATGATAAATTAAACTGAAGCAATTTCAGAAAAGTGATTTCTTTCAACCAAAAAATACAGCATCATCTTCATGACTAACACTTTTCATTATGCTATACAAGATAACTTTGTGATCCTATAATTATTTTTACATTCATTATTTTAGAGTGTGTAGAATATCCCCCTCTTGCTGAATAATGAATGACCTGTTTTGAACTACACAAGAGTTTTGAAAGGAGAAACTATTCACACATGAAGGAGTATAGAAAAGCTGTGATTTTCTGCTTGACTTAAAATCAGTTTATGATTGTTATAAGAAGGTTAATCAATCTGAACTAAAATGGAAAAGAATACACACAGAAATGCAAAAAGAGATCATGGTTTCAGAATGATATATTTTTATGCACACAAACTGCTGAGATGTTTTCTGTTTGCTCCTATCATGAAACCTCCAATACTTTTATACTTACAATCTTTGGTTACCCGTAACTGAGGAACACTGCTTTCAAACAAGACCCCGTTTTGCAATATGGCAGCCCTTAAGACATTCTAACAGAAAAACATATGAATTAAATAAAGAATCCACCTAGCTCTTGACAATGCTGCTTTAAAAGCAAATTTATAGATATTTTAATGTAATAGCAATTAGCGGGCTTGTTGTAAGAAAAAATAAGCTCAAGCAGAAAAAATATTTCTCTTTTAAAAAGAAAATTTATTTCAAATCTCAGCTTTATTGGGGAAATATAATAAGATTTATTTTTGAAGGAAGAATATAACGTCATGTTTGCAAAAAAATAGTATATTTTCAGGAGTTCTTTACAAAACACAAAGGTCTAATGAGGCATTTACCTGTATTAGTCAAGACTATACACACAGTGTTTGTGCTTGTTAAAGCCTTTCAGTCATTCTAGGCTTAGGGAAATAGTGTCCAAATGTACCATATTTAGCTTCTATCTCAAATTCTCCCGAGCTGTCAATTTAGGTGTTAAAGAGACCATTTGTAAAGCTTGGCTGGGATTTGCCATTATTGACTGGAATGTGTGTTTATCATTACATTCAATGATGAAAGTGGAACATGTAGCATATGAATAAATGTCAGCAGATGTTTCTTTTAAATGGCCTGATTTCAACCTCCTGTTGTTTGTCTTGAATACAAATATTAAAAAAGAGAAAAAGGCAGAATTTTTTATGACATAAGTGCAAGGGTAGTTATATTAAAAAAACCAACAAAAATAATGACGAAAGTCAAGAACAAGGAAAGTATAATTAATAAGAATTATGTTGATGCTACTATCTGGTTTGATATTATAAAAACCACAAGAGCAGCAGTTCAGTGTTGACTATATCATTCCATAGTCACTCTGTAAGAAGTAAGGAAGAACTTAGAGTCTATTCTCAGAAGCATATTGTATAAGGTTCCATATTTTTTTAAATTTTATAGCATTATTATAAAACTCCTTGCTTAAACTCATAGCACCAAGAAAAAGGGGGTCTCACAGAAAAGACGTCTCTACATACATTGGTCTTGTTCACAAAAGCAAATATTTCCTTTAAAATAATAATAATTTTTTAATTATTGAAAGATTCTCACCAGTGGCAATGGGTAACACCACTGCAAAATTAAAACTTAAACGTGTAAATATTTCTGCAATGTGTGGAAATGCAAATAAAGAATTTACATAGACCTCCTATTTTTCCCTCTTCTTTTTTGGTAGAATAATAAAATAAGATTAGTATAAAAAACGATATTCAACTATCTGCTGCCAGGGTCGTATTCTGCTGCTCTACCTCACATAGTGGTGTCCGATTTTGCTGCATGGGACTATCCTGAGAGTAAAATAATGCTCAGTGTGAGCAGTGAAGGCAGAGTCTGGCAGGAATTAGTATATAGCACTGTAAACTCAGCAGTATTCCAACTAAATCAATAAGTGAACAGAGACTAAATCAAGTCAGCCTTGTGTTTACTGAAATGTGTTGCATTTTGTATCTATCTAAATGAAAATATGGTATCGAGATGTTGAATATCTGAGGCCCTCTGTCTTTACCAAGAGATGCAGGTGCTCAATTTTACCATTGTAAATCTCATTTTCAGTAAACAGAACAGCTTTACAATTATTATAGTCCAAATTCAGATATTATCATAGATCTACAGTTTAGATAGGGGATTTAGAATAAAAACCAACTTCTTTTGAAAGAAAGCGTTGTTTCAATATGTTCCTATTCAAGAAAGTATTTCCTACATTGAAGTCTAAAATAAAAAGTATGTGATATATTTCTATAAGACTATATCTAGTGACTGTAATGGATGCATATTTTGTAATTAAATACTGAGGACTATTTCCAATTCCTATCTAGAAATATACTATGTATTTACTAAGAGTTTTATGAAAATCACATGTGAACTTTGAATTAAGACAGGAAGGCTATCCCTGTTGCTATACATTCTTCTCAGCTGACCATTCATATTTATGATATCCTAATCACAGCAAATGCAAAAGACCATCAGATATCTCCAAGAGAATGACTTTTACAAATGTAACTGTACAGATAGCTAACTGTTCACAGATGTATAATATATACCTTTAGTAACATACAGACTACAATCTGATTTTCAGTATCTTCTCAGTTCAAGGTTATGTTCTTTACCTGTTAGTCTGGTATAGCAATATTGGCCAGTTGCTTCTTGGATCTGGAAATAGTAATTTTGGCCAGCTGCTTTCTGGAATTAAGGAAAAATTATTCTCATTGTATTCCTTTTCCTTTTCATAAGAAATTTTAAAAATATGCGCAAAACCATATCCAGTATCACAGGGGAAAAGTCCAGTTTAAAAAAAAAGAAAGTCAGTACAAAAAATAATAATTTCTAGGCCTATGATTTTTAAATAATAATCTCTAAACCAGTGAAATCTTCAATTGAATGAGTAAGGAATTACGTAGTGCTACCAAATACGAGTGAACTGCTCTATCTTCACCTCATTTTAGTGCAATGCATCCAAAGGGTGATGCACTCAATACTCACTTTAAGGAAATTTATTTCCTCTCCTAAAGCAGTGGATGAGGAACCATAAGATTACAACAGTGCTGTCTTTTGCCAGTGGTGATGAGCTGAGAGTTGAGCAAGTCTTTGTAGATAATCACAGAGTATAGACAAATACAGTACAGGGACACCAGAGTAAATATAAAATATAATAACAAATATTAAGTGAAAATATAAATATATTTTATAATAGTTAAGACTTAGTGAATGAAAGTGTCTAACTTCAAGCAGTAAGTGAAAAAAGGAGAGTAAGAATTGCAATTTAATTATCTTGGCCTTCGTTCTGGAATTTAATAAGCAGATCAATAATGTTAGCTCTATAACTGCATTCCAAGAGCATCATGCTAGTTGTTTTTGCACTTCATATAATACAGCATTTCATCTTAAGATGTTTTCAGAGTGTTTACAGTCATTTCTGTTCTTAGGCCTGGATTCATCAAAACACTGAGCTTATACTTAGCATTATTCCCTCAGCATGAGTAGTATATTTATACATATGTATAAATGTTTTCTGGAATAGGGTTGGTTATAAACATGCAAAATGATTTGATGAATTTAAAACAAAAACTAAACCCCCAATATATATTGAGAAAATATGCTGTTTCTTCTGGATTATCCTCAAATAAGAATATCCTATTATGATTTAAGTCATTATATAAAAATATATGGATCAGGATATCTTCTCTATATTTAAAAATTATTGAATTTAATAATATTACAGTATTGACTATAGACTTCTTTTCAGGTTCATTCTTCAAAAATCTATAGGCAGTACTGACATTCAACAATCAGAAAGCAAGGAAGAAATGTAGAAGGGAGGCTGAATTTTCCCTATCTGCTTAGATCTTTGCACATTTGCTCTTCAATTGCTCCTCACCCTTCAGATAAGCTTGAAAATAAACTTCAAGCTTTCAGCAGTATGCACACTTCACACATTCCTTCATTTCAGCAGTTAACCCTTACCTCCTTGGATAAAACCAAAACACACACAAAAACTATTCCATGTTCTCACTCCTAAGGAAACAATAACTGTAAGTCAAGGTCATTTCAGAATTAAACTTTTCTTTGTATTTTTTAGCTTATAAGTTATTTCATTTCCTCTTCTGCCACGGAGGTTTCGGAAATATTTACATGCTTCCTCCCTGCTTCTTCCAGTAATATTTTAGACTGATAAATATAATTCTGAAGAATTTGGAGGGTTTTTTCATAAAATATTGGAAGTGGCAGGGTGTGTCTTGTAGAGCTGCAGAATCTGTGAGAGCAATTGTCTAATGTAATGTGGTGTGAGAATACACAGAATAAGGCACTACCTTTACAGGACACTTCCTTGTGCAACACTAACTGGGTGCACTGGTTTTTCACTTAAGGAGTCTTAGTCATAAACCAACAAAGTTTTTTGGATGTTGGGTGTAATATTTATTAACAGCTTGTTATTCGACACAGTTCCAGGAAATCTTCTTCCTCTGTTACCCTGCCTGTCCCTTGATAAAAGGGCACTGACAGCATAATATTACACCCATTAAATCTGCTGATTTTTCCATTTCTTCTCACATATTACTCCTAGATAGTTTTTACCATCCTGATTCTTCATTTTTTAGTTCAACAACAAGTATTCATGGGCATTTTTGTGAAAATTGTACAAAACACTTAAATTTTATCTGTAAGAATAGTTTGATTTATTACTTTTGATCTTTGTCCAAATCTTCTTGTGTCTCTAACTTGTGCAATCTTTACCCAAAGAGTAACCTTTTGTGTTCTTTTGTTTGCATTTTTTTAACGTAATGTATGATATATTACTTTTTCCTTCAACATACATATTGTTCTTCTTGTTCTTGGCTTCTGCTTGAAGTCGTGTCAGCTTTTAATGGTTATGGTAGGGCTAATGCAAAAAGTCAAAAGTAAAACATGAGGGAGTTTGCTTATTTTTCTTGATCACAAATATGAGCTTGCAACTGATTTTAGTTGCAGCTGTAATGCCTATGATTCTTCTGCTGAGTCTACCTGTCTGTCATAAATTAGCTGGAAGTTACAAGGAACAAGCAAAAGTCCCCTTTATTCCTACAGCATACCTGTTGTTTAAGGCTGAGAGATGATCTAGAACTAGATAATATCCTGTGAAAGTCTGGGTACAATTGTACAGAGTGAGCTGGGGACAATTGTAAAGAGTGAGTACTGTGTGATATTAAGAAATGGAGCTCAGAGTTCAGGGCAAGACTCCCTAGACACCCACAGACCTATGACTACAGTCATCTCCAAAGGCAATGCAGCAGCAGATGACAACCCATTTCCCAACTAAGTGTGCTAATCATTGCAAAATGAATACAGAAAAGTCAGGTGACATTTGTCCCCTTTCCACATGGCAATTTAAAAAGATTGAGTCCCCTCAGGAATCCTGCCTCTGGAGAAACCCCTCTAGTTAGAGGTCACCTAAATAAGTGGAAGCAGAGCACTTGCAGTGAAGTGCCTAGATGACAAAGAGCCTTGGTTTTCTTTGTCTCTCATTCCTCATTCTGCTTTACGTTCTTCATGGGCTATCTCCAGGCAGCTCCATGATTGGTGGGAGGGAAGTACCAGAGTACCTTTTTGTTTTAGCCATGGAAATGCCCACACTTGTGCAATAGACAAGCAGTCTGATTCTTATCCTTACATATGTTAAGTAAATGAGGTGGACAAAAGGAACGAAGGTCTAAATAAAACAGAAAACAGGGATATAACCGTACAACCTCTCTGGACACTTCACTTAAATAACTTAAGTATATTTAATTCATTTTTGTGGAAGTCTAGTCTGATGAAGCTATTTTAGTGTGAGCGAGCATTCTTCTGTTCCCAAGTACAATTAACTATTTTCTGTTATCCCAAGCTGCATATTTGTCAATCTCATTCTTAACCTGAATGCATGAACATGTCATGCATGGCAACTCTCAGAGTAAAAATGTAATTACCATACAGTGCCTCTGTACAAGCAAAGCACACACTAACTCGGTAAGAATTTTTATGCTATTATGGACTTTGGATAATTTTTTTCTCTTCTTTTAATATGCATATTTTACTCCCCTTGACAATGCACTTATACTGAAAAAAGTATAGGCACCTTAATCCTGCTTGGCAAGATTTCACTTTAAAGCCTTAGTCCCAAGCAGGCATGTGTAGTGTTTGTTGACCTTTTGCACCAGACCAATCATTCCACTGTGTTCTAAAGCAACACTTCCTTTTCTTGGCATGGAGCAAGACAGAGTTTGATGATGAAGTCTTTGAAGTATAACATCTGAAGCCCCAAGTATAAAAGCTGTTTAAGCAGCCATGTCAGTAGCAAAGGTTGCTACTTTTTTTTCATTCTAGTTTAATTTCAAATAATTTCAAAAACTCTGAATATTAAAAAACTCTGTTCTAGTGAAGGATTAGTGAATAAGTCTCTAAGTGTTTCCACTAGACCTGATTCTCTCCATGTAAAATGTCAATTACTTCAGTAGGACCAGGGTAAGACCCAGTGCCACCCTTGTGTCAATATGCAAAGAACAAACTCGTTTTTACAGTCAATTTAACTACTTAAATTTTCATAGTAGGAAGACGTCTGGGGTGCTTAAATGTTGTTAATGTTAATAAGGTTTACCCATTTCTTTTAATGCTCTTTATTAATAAACAAAAAACTCAGTACTTTAGGGGACAAAAAGAAACAACTCTTATATCTTTTTTTCAAATTCTATGATATAAATGCCCATTTGCATCTGGGTATGTGTGTGAACTTGTGTTTGAAATTTCAGTATTATATATTATATAAACTATAAAAATGTTTCCAAAGAGTCACAACCTTTATAAAATAAATGACCAGACAGAGAAAAGAAAGATACTAATTTATATGTTCACATTTCCTGAATCTAATAGTTCTCATTTATCCATGTACCTTAAGTAATAACATTAGTTATAATCAGTTATTTTAAATATTTTATGAAAGATATAATGGTTTACTACCATGCTAAACAACATGAAGCAGTATTAGCCACAAACATGATCAACAAAGCTAAAACTGTAAAGCTGAAAAAGGAGTTGCATACCCAGTTAAATAGATAAATAATTTCAATTGTTGTACAAAAATCTTGAAACATCTTAACATTTTAAGAACACATGACCTGTTCTAAATGGACAGATTGCAATGTAAGAACCAGCACAAACCAGTTGTGGTTTTTGCTGTACTTTAATTTGCAACATCTGATGTGGAACAGGAATTTATAATAGTATTACATAATGGTTGTGTAACAGTAGTCTTTCATTTTATAATTTTCCCATTTTGTCTGCTCCTTTTCCCCTCTCCCAAGTCTATCTGCCTTTGATGATCAGTTTACAGTCTCAAATTCTGCTACTTCCAATGAAGTATTATTCTATGGATACTTCTTGGTCTTTGATCATTTGGTTTATCTCCAGGACCTAAAAAGGAAGCCTAACAATAGCTCCAGATATGCTGCATAAGTGAGGAACTAGACATAAAAGAAGGAAAGATGCTAAAAAAGTCGAGACACTACAGAGCCCATGATGTCACACTTGTATCATTACACCAGCAAGAAAGAGATCGGTTCAGTAATAAGAGCCTTGCAGTCTCCTGCTTTTGTAAGGAGCTCTGAATGCACTGTTCTAATCACAATATAGATTCTCGCTATGATCATGAGTGAGAAAATGACACCCAGATTTCCCACAAGCTTGTTCAGTATCTTATTTGAATAATGAGATTTTAGGGTCTTTGGTTAGGTTTCTACCCCATGCACTAAGGGAATAACCTTGGGCAGCTACCAATATATTTTCCATACAATAAAGTCAATGAGTTTGCACATATGGCATACAGTGTATGCCATGGTAATCAGCACTCTATTACTCTCAGCTGTGAATGTTCTCTTCCATGTGTTTTGTTCACACTAGCTAAGTGGCACTGCCTTGACTCTCTACCCACACTGTACCTTGGAAGTCCACCTGCCTATAAAAGGAGGCCTCTTTACTTGGAGCTCCTTGCACCAAGTCACAATCACAATGTGAGTGAATGGTCATCTTTCATGAACAGCCACACGTGCCTCCTGTGTTGTGGCATGCTCTAACAATAAGACACTTACTCAGTTAAAAGGAATATCTAAGTTAATGTAAACCTTGAAAAAGTCAGATTGGTTTATTAATTTGTTTCCTACACTGGTCCCTATGAAATGGAATTATCCACTCGCTTATTCTTATCTTTGACTCTTATTTGGTTGTTTGATATTCTTTTATTTTATTTATTTTCTCAAAAGATCAGAACTTGTCATTGCTGCTACTTTATTTCTATCCTTTTTCTCTTAGGAAACTATTTTTACTATTCTTCGTAGTCATTATTTTTCATTGTTCTAACTCACTTTCCTGGAGCCATTGGAAATGGACTACTTGCCTTTTTTTGCCACCCTTTGCTCAGTAAAAGAAATTGGCTAAGGATAATAGTTAGACAGTTGGAATTGCACAGTCAACATTTTTATGTATATAGGATCAGGTGCAATATGTGGGACCCAATTCAATAGTATAGGGAATTTTTCTGCATAGGCCAAGATTATATCAAAGGATATGTTGCTTTGGGCTTGTAATGAACTGTGTCACAAAACACAATGCAAAATTTTGCCTTTGTGACAGAAAAGGCAATATGTGACTTTCTGTTTCAAATCAAAACTAGTGGGGTTTGAAAGTCTGCTGCAAGTAAAATGTGCTTTTCCACCATCTTACATGTAAATTTTAAAATTCAACATTATACCATTACACATGTAACTCTCCTTAGCCATGTTCAATTCTGGGATAATGTATAATGGCATAATGCTAGAGATTATTTTAACCCCTCCTTATTCCTAATAATGATCATGAGAAACCTACCCTATTGTATCAGTAGCATGGCCTACTCAATCTCATTTTTGATGGGCAGGAGGACTGGAGAGAGGGAAAAGGAAGTGGAATCAAACACGGTCTTTCCGTAAACTCATATAGCATACAATTTTGTGATATTCTGTAAATAGATATTTTCTTACAGACCTTTCATTTTTATGGCTATAAAGATATGCTTTTTGTGCAATAATAGATTTTGAAAAAATAATGAGATCCTCTGATCATTTTCCTCCCTATTATTGGATAGCACTTCCAGTGCTTTGCAAGCACAGTTGGCTACCCAGGGACCCTGATGCCAAGTTGCGGAGGATATTCTTGTAGCAGTGACAAATAGCTTGCTGGTGGGCTGTGTAGAGTGTTGTTCTGGCAGCAGTGAAGTTGTCTATGTGTCTGTCACTTGGTTAGGCTACAGAAAGTCTAGGTGGTTTGATTTTTTTTCCGCCTTAGGAGAACTTTGTTTTAAACTTGCTTGTGTTTCTGGTGAATTAGTTCATTTGACAGCAAGGTTGTTAGCAGACCCCTCACAAGTGTTACATGTGAGTACCTATACGATGAAAGAGAGAAAAAATCTTCACAGTGCCATACTTGTTTTCCACACAAACCTACATGCTGCCATTACAGCCACCCACATATCATTTGACAACTCACTTACGCATCAAGCATCTTAATGAATCAGGACTGAAAAACAGTGCCCCTGTATAAAGCCACATATTTTAAATGTTATTCTGATTTTTGCCTTTCTAGTGAAAAATTTAGGTAGACCTTGTGATCTGTTAACAGAAATTTGGGGACAGGTTCTGTTTTACTCCTCATACTTCTCATATTGACAGCATTCTATGTTGGTGATTTAATTTTAAAAATACAATTACTAAAGTCTGATTACCAAGAAACCAGCAACTCTTAGTAGATAAATTAGCTTGTCAACATATACAGGCAATCCCTACAGTGTCTTTTGACTACCTAGAAAGTATATAATTTAAAGCTTCTAGATAATTTATGGGTAAAATGCAAACTAGCTGACACTGCTGGCTAAAAAATAAATACTCCACCTATTGTACTTCTGAGTTTATAATTAAGGGTAATTGTGAAATTTAAACAAAAAACCAAACAAATATATGCATTGTTGTATGAAAAAACAGGAAACAAAGGCATCAATATTTGTATAAAGATGCAGGAATAATTTAAGAACCTTTGGAATGGTAACAAATCTACTACATAATAGCTCTGCTGAATGATGTAAGCCTAGACTAAGTAAAAGGAAGTAAACACTATTTTCATGAAAGTCATATACAATGGCAGTGTTTTAAAAGCACCCAACAGGCTTTTAATCTTTTAAAGGAAAAAATGTTTATTTTTGTTCTTTCTCTGTATATAGATATATTTTCTGATTTGATTATCCATATTGACAGATCAGGTTAAACGTACTTTGTGACTGCCTGTACTTTGAGGTATTCTTTAGTAAGTCACCGTACTGGTTTTACATTTACAAAAATATTCTTTTTTTTTTTAATTACCAATATAAAAAAAGAAAAAAATTCTACTGCTAAAAAGTAGAAAAACAATCAAAGAACTCTAAGTACTTGGAAGAGATGTTGAAAGGTATTTTAACATTGTTAATTCAGGGTAAAAAGAGGAAATTTCAGCTAAAAGTGATGTTTGAGTAAGTTTGTTTTTCATGGTGACCAGTAATAATACTTAAGTCAGCCTTCTAGACTACATGGGTATTGCTAAACTAAACTCATCAAATTTGCAACTAAATCTTTGCCAGAAACATTTTTGAAAAGAGCTGACAGCAGAGATTTTCTAGCTTTCATCACTTAGAAGCACAGAGTGAGGCTATTGATCCTAAAATTGCTGGGATTTTCAAAGGAAACTGCTTGTTTGTTCTGTGCTGTTGTCACTGAAGTGGTTAAAGCTTTGTTTGTTTGTTTTGCTTCTGAATGGCTCTTAATGGATTAAGCTTTCCAGCTTTCACCAAAGCTGAAACTATTTATTAAAGTATCAAGATTTAAACTAAACTCTGAGAATTTTAACTAACTATATGAGGCCATGTAGCCCTAATGACCTATGCATGTGAATCCTTTTGAAGGCTCTGGTGTGTTTGTTTTTGCAACTTACACCATATCGAATTAATTTGGTTGTTTTGGGGAAAACAAATCTACGTGAAGTTGGACATTATAATGAAATATGGATTTTTTTCGCTCACACTCACATTTTATGTGAGTGCTCTAAGTGCTTCATCAAACCATAACAATGTGTACAGAATAGTATAATGAAATATTTATAGTGTTTTATTGGCACTAAATATTTTATTATTTAAGATATTTACCACAAAAATAACCAAAAGAAAACCTTCATGGTGTTTAACCTAATAGATGAGACCTGTTCTGAAAAATCACCAGTCTGGACATGGACAAAGACACACTAGAGTAGTTGAGATTAACATCAAATATATTTATGGAATACATTAGATTTGTTTCTACAATCAGATTTAACGAAGTTTTCAACAAAAAGTTTTAAAAGCCTATCTCAGAGTAACGCAGTAACCTATTGGACACACAGAGCTGGTAGAAAATATAATTCACAAAATGACTGATTATAGGAGATCGATCAGAATCCCTTAATTTCCAAATTTTAACAGGTCCACATTTTTATTGTGCTACCAAGTATCATCCTCAATGCAAAGTCAGGAACAGATTACCTTACTGTAAGACCAGAAGTTTATCCAAAGAGTTAGAGACTCTTTCAAAACCCTTCAGGAAGGGCTTCAACTTAAAGACCTTAATAAAAATTTAAAAAATAATAAAATCCAATCAGTGGGCTTTTTCAGGTGGAGATATCTACCCTCACAAGATGTTAGACCACCAGCATTCTATCCAAAGAGGTTGCCATTATACTTTTTCATTATAGGCTTTTTCACAGTACATGCTAATGTGGAGCCTAAGAACGGGCAAAAAATAAGAATGCACAATGGAAATCTGAACCTCAACACTTATTTTTATTTTTATTTTTTTATTTGCTATCTAGTACCAGCTAGAGTAGTCTTATACCAGGCAACTTCCAGATGCATAATATTTGTCTCAGTGTAAGGAGAAGTTAAAACAATTGTGCTAAGGCAAGAAGAGATGCGTGTGTGGGGGAAAAGTTATTTGATATCAACTACCCAATAAGATTAGGATTATTTTTTAAATGCACTCCTCCTGGCTTGGTATATATAATCTTAATATCTTCAGTGAATTCTCTTACACTTACACCTTTTAACACAACATATGCATATGTATGTAAACATGTTCAATATCTATTTCTCCTTACCTTACTCATTCCTTAGTAACTAGTGTTCTAAACCAGAAATCAATAAATAATGTTTACCAGTATCTATAAGTGGCAGGTTTTTGACACATGCATAGGTCTCAGAAAAGCTTTGGAGTTCTGGAGAAAACATCAAAATCCTGCTACTAACTAGTGTTAATTGAATTAGAAAGAAGAGTATGAAAACCTGGCATAAGGAAAAATGCTTTTGAGTGATACTATATGTGAAGAATCATTGATATTGGTATAGGTTAATAACGTCTTTGTGATGTCTCTGTTATTTTAGATAAACTCACACATTCATTGGAGAAATAATTATCACTGTAATATTTCACGTCCTAATATTAAAAGACACTATTTGATTAAGTGCAATGTACTGTGGCATATTTTTTTTGTATAGTAGTGCAGGAAGAAAAATTAATTTTTCCTCACCATTTGCACTGAGGTAACATTATAGGAATTCTTGATCAAAGTTCTCAATAAGAACTTCTAAAACATTAAAGGCAGTTTTTCTTCTTTTAGGTATTTATGTTTGTTTGTTTGTTTGTTTCAGATAGGTAAGATATATGAACAGCATCAGGAATTGCCAGTTTCTCTAACCACTATCAAAAGGCCATTTTTACAGATATATCATTATAAAAACTTCTGAAAGGAAAGTCTGGAACTGATGCAAGCTTTATGACTCAATTTATTGAAAATGCATACACTAAAACATTCATAAATGATTACAAGAGTCATGCAGCTTGAGTAGTAAAAGAGCCCTCAGCAGCTGACGACTCTCATGAGCCCATATCCTATGTGAACCATCACATAAGCGTATATGTAACATTGAATGGGTTGCACATCCATAAATAGCACAATTGGAGAAAAGTGACTGGGACCTAGAGTTTTGTAAACACTATTCTGGAAACAATCTGACTCCAGAAGTACAGTTACAGAGGTGGAGCTATAATGGGATGTTACATTATCAAAAAAATATACTTCAATTACTTTATTTTTTTCTACAATAGAAAGTTACTCTTTTTTTTAAGACCCTTTTGTGTCACTGTACTAAGAAAAAATTGTAATCTATTATCTGAGAATATAAAAGTAAGTTGTTTTATTCATTTTTTTCTTTAAACTGTAGTAAAGAATGGAAAATATTGTGTTAACACTATCAATTACAGCAAGACTCTTTTGAGTACCTATTTATGTTTAAATACCTTTCTCATTTTTTGCCACAATTAGTGGTTACAAATTTTTGTCTCACTTAAATTCAAAGTGCTTTGTAAGAAGTGTTTATCCAAGACCAATCATAGGTAGTAAGGGCAGTAGAATGAAAGAATGAAGAAGGAAGTAGAAGTAAAATCTGTAGCTCAGGCAAAATGTTAGGAGTATTCATGTTCATTTCTCTTTCACAGAATCAGAGAATGGTATAGGTTGAAAGGGACCTCTGGACATCACCTTGTCCAACCTCCCTGCAGAAGCAGGGTCACCTAGACCTTGTTGCCCAGGCATGTCTGATGGCTTTTGAGTATCTTCAAGGATGGAAACTACACAGCTTCTCTGGGCAACCTTTATATGAATGTTTTAATTTTTTAAAAATACATTTAGTACATTAAGATTTCCCTTCATATCAATTTTCTAGAGGATTTCTTAGCAATTTACACAATGTCAGAATTTGTTACTGTAATTCAATCAGCCTTCAAACTCTATCAACCCTTTATTTGAGGTCTGACTTATAGATAGATTACAACTTTCAATAAGTAATAAAAAGCTTCTAAAGAATGTGCTGTATGTGTAGCTTGACTGCTTCTTCTGTAATGTGTACTCATATCTTTTCATCCTAGGTCAGTCTTTCACAATCAACTGAGAAAGGAAGCCACTTGTCCCTTGGAGTCAAGAGGAGCTACGTGGTGTTCCCTGGTAGGATGAATGCTTATAAAGAGTTTGACATTCTGGTGAAATGCCACGTGTCACCTGGTTTATATGCTAAGAGAACACAGGTGGAGGAATTGTGGTTGCAGGCAAAGTTAAGTTACATTTACCTTTTAAGTTGCACTTGAAGTAAAAATTTAAGAGTACAGAGCATTTTATTGGTACCTAAAATATTACTGATAGTAATACGCCAAACTCAAAACTGTGCTGTAGGTAAGGTACATACCTGTAGTAGTACCAAGCTGAAGCAATGTATTTATGTGATAGAAAATTGTCCAGGATATAGGAACCCATTCATTGTTTAAAGTTTACTGTAGTAGTTCTAACTCCTGCTCCCTCTCCTCTATATGGCATATATATCACAGGGTGAGGAATACGTAAATGACATTCAGGTGCTGTTCTTTACCTGCATTCAGTCAATTTGTTCATATTTAAGTCTGTGTAAGATTAACTGTGCTTGATTTAAAATTTTACTACTGACATGACACGCTCAAAATTATGGAAAAACTTGAGAACAATGAGAACTTGTACTATGGTTCAAAAGAAAATCATGAGACCCTTCTCTGCATTTTTTGCTACTTTAAGAAATTCTTACTTTCTAGTAGAGAACTGAATTGTGAGCTTAGAATCCTGATATCTGCCAGCTCAACTGTCTTCTGAACTTTTCCAATGTATTAGTGCAACAAACAGCACAAATGAATGTAGATCAGTTCTTCAGCCCCTGTAGAACAACTCAAAAGTATTAAATTAAACCGGTTTTGATGCTGTGCTTTTCTGATCTGGGTTATAGGATGATCTGCAACTCCTCGGCATTAGCAGACATGATCTACCTCTGTTTACAATTTTCACTGCAACAAAATTTTAATTCTTGAAAATCTTATGTATAGATTATTTTGGATGAAGTTGAAATTAGCAGATGCAATGAACGCAAGTTACATAATAATATGTAGAAATTCAGATAATACCTAATCATACGACGTAATATAGAAATCTTCATTTGAAATATTGATGACAAAGTTGAAAAGTCCTGTTTTTCAGCATTTATATAAACTTGAAAGGTGAAAGTCCTTGAAGTCAAGTTCTTGAAAACCAAGGAAACAATTTGATGGTTGAGGTGAGGAGGGTGTTGGCTTTATTATGCATATTCCTGGTTTTCTCTTCAGTATTCAAACCAGAAGATGTTGCAGTCTCAGGTGCTGTATTGAGAGCTAAACGCTTCTTCCTTGTTTGCACAATCTAACAACACACTCAAATTTTGAGATACGGGGGGTAGGAGGTGGGAAGACAGGAATAAGTCTCTCTTGAAACAGACTTCCCAGAGTGGTATATGTGATAAATTGAGTGGGATTCCAATTTGGTAGGTAAGCAAAGAATCTTTTCTTCTGGACTGTGTAATATATTAATGATATCCAGTCATGTATTTGAGTTGTTTCTTCTCTCAGAAAGCTTTCAGTTTTCCTGTTAGCTATATTCATGTTACTATTACAACATCTGTCATACTTGTGGGGAAAAAAATCCCTTTATACACTGCTAAGCTTCTTTGTTTTAGTTAACTTTCCTATCTAATCTATTGCAATCAATCATGTAGCAGTTGCTTAGCTTATAAGTCTAAAAGCAGTCACAAGCTCTGTTTTGTTTACTTTCCTTGCTTAGCATATGCAAGGATAGCAATATGACTCTAGCGAATAAGACAGATAACAATTCTGATTATACTGCATTTAATTTTCTGAGATAAATATCCTGTGTTTCTTATTAAGGGTATAAAACATTCCTAAAGAATTATTAATTAATTTCTTAGATGATAGAATTTCTGATTTATTTTGCTGAGAGAATGTATTTCCTATGCTCATGAGACTTTGCTGGGACACATGAGAGAGAGACAGACTCAAAGTGAGAGACCATAATTTGAGTAGCAGACAGGCAAGAAGCCAGTGAATACTCTTTTCCCAGTCATTAACACTTTCTTTTCATCATGCAATTTTAATTGCAGCACCTTCCTCATACAGGAAAAAAATACAGTTTAAGCTGTATAAAGTTACATTTTTTAGTTCTGGCAATCGAAAACTGTATGCAGGCAAGATTTCTTGTCCCCATCCAGGCACTGGAGGTAGCAGGACATTCACTTTATCCAATTTCAGGATCTTAGCAGACCACTCATCAGGTTCCCACTGTGGTCAGTGCAGAGTAACAAAGTCCTTCAGATGTAAACATTCCCTAATACTACTATAGTGGGGTAGTGTAAACATTCTACATGGAGTTAATCATCTCCTGGTACCAATAGTTAAATTATTACTAGTTTTTCCCATTAGTAATCCCTATGCCTTATATCTAAAAGATTGTGAAGAAACTAAAAATGCTTACTCAACTGCTTTACAGGATCAAAGTAAATACTGCAATTCCTAGTTTAAACCCATAGTCTGGTCAGACCTGCAGTCTACACAGATATGCAATTCTAACATTATTTAGTCAATATAGTGAGAGACTGGGGCATCAAGCCTGCTGCCACAGTTTCAAAAGGCTCTCGGGAGGCAAGTAAGAGTGAACTGGCTTCTGGATGTAATTCACAAACAAGGAAATAAAAATTAGGAGAAGGGAAACGTTACTCTTCTCATTCTTCATCTGCTCATGCATGTCTTCTGGTTATCAGTAAAGAGTTAGCTATTCCAGAAGGCATGTCTTCTCTATCCTTTCATTGCCCCTGTTCTGATCACAATATGTGCAACATTTTCTACAAATAAGGGAAGGGAGAACTCGGTTTTTACTGAACTACCAGTGGAAGATTGTGCTTATGACAGAAGGCAAAGCTACACACAAGATTAGGGTTTATATTTCATGATTACTTCCTAAAGGACAATTAGACACAGTTTTGCCTATGAAGTAAATTGATGTGATTTTCCACATATGGGAAGAAATGAAGTAAATAGCAAAGCACAAGAAACATCATGAGGAAATTTTACCTTAGAGTAAAAGATTCAAAAGCAGTGGAGATATACCAGTAACTGTACTTCATGTTGAGACTAGTTCACCTCTTCAGTGGAATGCATGTGAGAATTTTGTTCTCAGTGCCATCTGATCAGCAGTTCATGTCTATGCATATATACCTGTTGTTGATTTCTTCGTCAGTTCTCTGAACAAACTAAAAAAATTTAACCTGTCAAAGGTATGTTTTTATGGACATTACACAAACAGTGCAACTTATGTATAGAAAAGCATCTCCGTTGTTCATCCTATATTTTTAATACACCATAGCCAATAGATCAAGACGAACTTTAATTGTACCACCGTACAAGCATAACTTTAGCTATATAATTATATTGCAGTGTATAGGTTTAATATTTTCAAACAGCTATTCCTCTGTGACTTCAGCCATTGCTGGCTCTGGTCTGAGGTTAAAGAGTTACATATAAGCTCATAGTAGCCTTTTAATTCTGTGGCCTTGAGTCTTTGACCTAATGTGATGTTTGGTATTCACTAGATTGAGATTAAATGGACCAAGGACTTGTGCATAGCACCCAGACCCTGACCTTAAATATGCAAAATTAATTGGTTACTGGCTATCATATTGTTATGACCAGACAGTATCTCCTAAGTAGAATGAGCAGCAAAAAAAAAAACACCAAACCACCATTTTATAAGCATTCATGTGTGCCTAACAGCTTCCTTTTCTATTTCAGGGTTTCCCTTTGTACCTTTATTATTATTATTATTATTATTATTGTTTAAATAGGTTATTTCTTTGACTTTCAATCAATTTCAATAAAACTTGATTACATACATTGGCTCTCAGAAAACAATTATGGGTCGCCATAGGCACCTCAAGTCATTTGTTCTTCATCATGAAGAAGGATAGTTTAAGGACTTGTTTCTGCCAACTTGTTTTTTCACTCCTCTTCTCTACCTATCCCCATTTTCACCCTTCCCAAGGATTTTCACAGCAAAATAAAAGCACTGGGATATAATATAAAATAAAAATAGAA
>NW_020897693.1:28921826-29184165 GCF_003984885.1 Neopelma chrysocephalum
TGAACATAGGTTGGAATATGCTAAGAAACACCTTTCCTTTGCACAAGAATGAATGGCAGTTTTTTTCATCAGTGTACCACCCCCTGCTTGCCACTACATTTAGACTATGAGACATGTCAACTGCCTGTCACAATTACAATAGACACAGCAAACCAGAATTTTACCCAAATCCAAGGGGAACTTCCTGAACAAAGAGTAAATTTTACTGCACAGATTTTGGAGACCTCCAATTTGTGCAGACATAATGAATGCAGCCAACAGACAAATAGGTAGTTGTTAATTATCCCAGCAATTTCTTTTTTTAAATGTGCTAAAAACAGAGTGCTAAGCCTTCATATCTTACACTGTTACCTGATGATCTCATCACATTTGAAAAGATGGTAATCTGAAGAAAGGCATTATTATTGTAAGTGTTCATGACAATAAACTGGATTGGAATAATCCTTATATTTTTTATCATTTAATAATATGTGTCAGAATAAAACCAGATTCTACTGCATCTTTCACAGTGGACTGAAGTTGCCTACCTGTATAATAGTCCTTTTGGAGTAACTTAATCTTTTTATTTTCTTTACACAATTATGTCAAGGCTTGTATATACTAATTTAGTGTCATATTACTTATCAGAGCATTTTGTGGATGAATAATAACCGCAGGGCAAGACCTATGACCTTAATGAGAACCTTCAACTAATTTTAGAGTAATTTGTGCCTTTTGCATAGAGGTCTTTTAGAGCTCTACTGTTCTGAGTAGAAACTTGATCTCAGTAAGTCTCTTGTACTTTGAACATTGTTTTTGTCCCTTCATATTTAGTGAATAAATATTTGGATGGTCCCGGTATTAAGCACCAATAAGCACAATAATTGAATACAGCAATTCATTGTTGTCAGGTGTTTAAGAAGTTGATTGTGAGGTTTTTGTTTTGTTTTGTTTCATTTTCCAAGATGAAACGTTTTGAAAACAAAGGCAGGTTTTCTTAACACATTGACTTTCACCTTAATAAGATGTGCAGTTCTTACTCTTTTTCTTTTTCTTCTATTTAATATTAATTTTTCTATGCATAAAAAACCCAACATGGACAGGTTACTGCATTGACTTCACTCTAATGGGAGACACAGTAATTTTGTTTTCTATTATAAAATATATTTGCACAGCTCATTGTGTTGCTCTGTGTTTTCTGAATTCCCCATTCATATTGCTGGAGAAAAAAAAGAGTAAAATGTACTGTATTTTCCAACAGAAGGAGCTATAAACTTTTGTGAAGTCTCAGTTGTCAGCATGTCATTTATAAATACTGTTACAATCCTCTACCTTCCTAAAATTTAAATATAATTCAAAGAACTGGCTTCTATTGAAAGGATGTTATTAGCATATAAATATAACAGAAACATTTTGGAATAATACAAATATCCCGACTATGACATAGTAAGGAATTTACTCATAATTATAAAACCCATGAACCCTACTGAGTGTATAATACTGGTCTTTGTTGAAACCCTGTTACAGTTGTGTGAGAAACATGCTTTTGTGTTGATGAAAATAAATTACTTTACCATCATTCAACTTTGTTTGTCAACTTAATTATTAGACTGTTAAAATATTGCTTTGCATTAGTCAGAACAGAATATTTTCCTTTTATATAGTTTCTTTTTCCCAGGGGTAAATTTTAATGCCCTGAAAGGTCATCAGAGGTCAGGACTTCTTGACTATATCTCAACAGTGCATTTCTGGTCATCAAAAGAAATAAGCCTCTGACCACTGGTAGCTGCTGTAAGGGTTTCTTTTATCCTGCACCTGTGACAATTACCCTGCGTTAGTGAAGCTAACAGGAGTCAGATTGTAGGTTAAGGGTCAGGGCACTGTCAAGAGGAAGTTAGTCTTCAGTCCACTAAATCTGTTATCATTTTCATCTAATGTGACATCCATCTGTCAATCAGGGAATTTAGGCAATTGTCTTATTCTAAGTGCTGCACTTTATGCCTCTGCCAGCTCACATTTTACTGCTTTTCCTATAATTACATTTTTCTACCTCTGAAAACCCATCTGTAAAATAAACAGTGAAAATCTTACTTAATCATTTTGAAGATCCAGGCTTTTTATGATAAAAGCTGCTTCACTTACAAAATTGAGTGATTCCTCTGAAAAGTTTTATATTCATTTCATTTTCATTGTTATGGCTTTTTAACACACAGAGAGAGAATAAAGCCCCTCTAACTGCATGGATATCAAAATAAGTTTGCATTTAAAATTGCCAAATGCATATCCATCAAAAGGGGTATGCCTCATACCCTTCTCAGAAACACCATGCTTCTCAAACACCACAAAACAGCGTGCTATAGGTATGAATGACAAGTGTTTACAATGGACTTCTGAGGAATTAGAAGCTAGCATACAGTTGAATTGACTACATCCCCACGTATAGCACCACAGAATGAAGTTTCAAACTCTGTCAATTCTAGTTCAGTGCTGCTTTTAAAGATGTGCTCAATTTCAAAGCACATGAAGAATGCCAGCCAGTGACCAAAACACTTAGATAAATAGGAAGGTATATAAAACCTAGGTGTAAAGGTAAATGTTCTGCTGAATATAGGTGAGATTGCTCATACACCTCAATTTATACATACTTTTAATTGCTTTGGTGAACAAGAGTCTAAATACTTTGCCAAGCATAAAAACCATGGTGTGGTTATATGATGCAGTTGAGCCAATCTAACAGCTTGTTACCACTGAAAAGAATAGTACTGTTCCCCCTATTTCCTCCCCCTGCCTTCCCACCCCAGATTAGTTTTCTGCTGGGTTAGCAAATTTAATTGCCTCACCAAGTGGTTAGGCGAGCATGCAAGCCAGTGTAGGGACAGTGACAAGAGTATGTGGCTGGAGAGAATGTTATTGGCAAGCCATTACATAGATCCAGTCATCTAATTAAACTGTAATTTCTCCTTCCACTCTTGCAGAAATTCCCCTTTTTAAAAATTACATTTAACCAACAGTTATTACCAACAAACTCTCTAGGATCTATACTGCCACAATTTCACTGACAGCAAAGGTGATACTTATGAGATGCTCTTAAAGATTCTAGAACAGAACCTGCCTCTGTACAGCTGCAATAATATTAACTGTGTTTTGGTATATTTTATTAGCAGTCTTGAAAGAAGGCTGGGATTCTCATTTGTATATTAGAGATAGTGAAATCGAGGCACTGAAAGGGGAAAAAAACTGCCATGGAAAGTCACTACAGAAATATAAAAGGACTATAGTATTCTTAGGTTAACTACAAAAGTTTATGCTCTAGGCCATAGTATTCTCCTATCAAATTTGTGGGCTTCTCTATGTATTAGTGTCAGATGTTTAATTGTCCCAGAGGAAGTAGGATTCCTTGCAGCGTCCACAAATTCTTGCACTCTTCTACTCTTGCCAGCATGGTTTCCTAGTCTGTCTGTCCACACTCTGTGAACTTTCTGTTTAAGGGATTGTCTCCAACTACTCAAAGTTTTCCTTTAGTAAGATTTACTCTACTTTTTTCCACCTAATTTCTCCAGAGATGAGGTAGATACTTTTCTCTTCCTGCCACACCCCCGTCTTTTACCTCTTCCTGATTTCTGGCTTTCATCATAGGGTTTTCAATTGATTCTGGAAGTGCTTTTTGATCAACTTATTTTTATAAAACCTTGCTTCACTTAACCATTTAATTCTGTTTCTTGAAGAAGCCAGTGACTGCAGAATCCATTGCACTCCCAGAATGGGGACACAAAAATAACTATTTATGCGAGTGGTTGTGCAAAGCTCGGTGTAAAGAGTTGTAGTTAATTTTAATATCTTGTCCTGCGCTGTGGTCAGATTTTTGCTGGATCATATACATAGATGTGGAAGTGGAGAAACACTTCCTGTTTGCTCATTATAGCTCTGACCATGCAAAAATTTCAAGGCAAATAGTAGTTGTCAAATTACAGATCTATGTGGTTTGAGGCTGGTCTTCCACAGTCCATTCATCTTCTCACTTCAGAACACTATATGTGCTCGTAATTACTTGCTAGGTTGAGTTAATAATATAGATTGCCCTTGGTATTTGACATGCTAATATAGGATTTATGGATGAATAATGGTGGAATTTTAAGTAAAGTTATAGTAGCATTTTTAAGAATAACTACAGGCTACAGTTTCCATACTCAAGGCCACAGGAAAAACTATCCAAGAAATGTCCTATTTCATAGTTTGTTAACCGATAGTCATATTCAGTGGAACATTTCAAAAGAAATAAGTCAAAATTTGCATAAGAGAGGTCCTTATGCAAAAATATATTCTGGTAATAATATGAGTCATCCCTATTAACCCTGTATTCTTGTAACAGAAAAGCATCTTAGAGTTTTGCTACTAGCCTGGCACCTCTTATAAGGTGCACGTGTTACATAAGCACAAATAAAGCTGTAGTTTCTTTGTATGTTTGGATGGTAATAATTTTGCATTAAATTTTCAGAAAATCTCATATTTGATGTCTCTGAAATACCATTTTAACATCCTATCTTTCTATTTCTCTTTAGTATTTATGAATAAATTAAAATCACACCCATTTATGTCTCTTGCTGTAACTCTTTTGGAAATGCGTAAATTCTGTAGAGAAACCATTAAGGCCGAGCAAATCCAATCAGGCAAATATAATTGTTTTCTGTGCTAAGGCGGTAACACAGAGTGTATTAAAGAGGGAAGCATATGAATGATTTTGAGTTTGTTGGTTTTGATTACCTGTATTTAAGTTGAATTAAAGTATTTTTGACCTTTCATGTAACAAGGAGAAAGACCAACAATTAGAAAGAAAGCCTTCATTGCTTTCAGTGTCCAAGCTCTGCATATTCACTGAAGAAAAAATTTGGAATATTTTCAAGATTTAAGTAGAGAAATGATACCTCTAAAAGGAAAGTATGGAATTCACAGTGAGTAAAAACTATATCTTCTCCAAGGTTTCTTATTCAATTAAGTCAACAACTGGAGTAGGACAGACTAAAAGAAGTTTTCAGAAGTAATTTATAGAGAGGCGTAAAGTCCAGCTATTCATAACGACTCTGATGTTACATTATAGATTATGATGTTACATTATAGATTATAAAGAAAGAGTGAAATAAAGACATTTTAAAAGAAAATATGCAGAAATATGATGGTATTTTCTATTATTTATTTAAGAAACCTTTGGAGGATGCTATTGTAAAATTTTCTTGTTTAGTCTTAGGAATAGAACAGAACAGTGCGTTTCATTTGGAAGGGATCTACAGCAATCGTCTAATCCAACTGCCTGACTGATTCAGGGCTATTATTAAGGGCATTGTCCAAATGCATCTTAAACACTGATAGGCTTGGGACACTGACACCTTTTCAAATAGTTTTAAGAAGTGTTTGACCACCCTCTTGGTAAAGAAATGCTTCCTAATGTCTAATCTGAATCTCCCCTGGCACAGTGTTGAACCATTCCCACACGTCCTGCCACTGGATACCAGGGAGAAGAGCTCAGTTCCTTAGTCTCCACCTCCCATCTTCAGGAAGCTGTAGAGAGCAATGAGGTTTTGCCTCACAGCCTCCTTTTCTCCAGATTAGACAAGCCCAAAGTATTGAGCTTCTCCTCATAGGAGATGCCTTTCAGACCTTTCACCAGCTCTGATGCCTTCCTCTTTTGTTTCAAGATGTGAGAATTTGTATACAACAAAATGACCACCACAACTGTGGCAGGTTGACCCTGACTGGACTCCAGGTGCCCACCAAAGCTGCTCCATCACTTCCCTCCTCAGATGGACAGGGGAGAGAAAGTATAAGGGAAGGCTCCTGAATTTAAATAAGGGCACGAAGAGATTGCTCACCAATTACCACCATGGCGAAACAGACTCGACTTGGGGAAATTATTCTAAGTTATTAACAATTATATAAATGTAGAATAACAAGAAATAAAATTAAAAACACCCTTTTCCCATCTTCCCTTCTTCCCAGGCTCAACTTCATGGGTTGTGGTCAGTTCATCAAGTGTTGTCTCTGTCAAATCCTTCTTCCTCAGTAGGAGGATATCTTAAGCTGAGAAAGTGAAAAAGCACCCAACTAATATGAGACCAGTTCAGGAACACAATCACATGCTTAGCTTTGGCACTTTGAGACTGTGTATAGATCTAATGATTCCTATAGCATGATGGAAATTTGTACCCCCTGGTTTTAGGTCGAGGAGAAAAAAATATCTAGAAATATTTATGTATTGTATTTCATGTCCATATTTAAATTGTCGTAGAAGAAATAATTAAAATAACATTTATTTGGCTTTGTTGTTAGGCCCTCTCTGTCATCTGACAACAGCTATATAGGAAGCCATTATGGTTTTCTGATACCTGTTTTATTTGTGCAGCTAAATGAGATATATCTGGCTACATTTAGCCTCCAGAAACTTTGGGACCACTGAATTTCCAAGTAATTGTTAGTTTAACATGTTGGCTTTTAAAATTGTATCTATCACTGATTTACAGAACCTGGTCCCAAGGTCTGTATTAAAAATAGCTTAAAACAATAAGTAAGGTTTTAACGTACAAATTCTTTGTGGAAATGATCGGTACCAATTCTGCCCTTGTGCAAAAATTGCCCTTGCTTTCTTTGATTTTTTCACCTCTAGCTGGTACTTGAAAGTCCTTTAAGGCATAAACTGACCTTTTTGTTCATTAATAGTACATTCCTAGAGTAATTAGGCACCAATAACAAAAATTAAAAATTGTAATTGTCTCTGGCATAAAAAGGTAGTACGTATTCTCATATGTTTGGTTGGAGAGAGTGAATTTTACATATGATAGTGTTAGTGTATACTTTAATGACTATCTTCATAACAAATAGTAAGAGGTTATATTTCTAAGTAAGGCTAAGTAGTGAGAAAACAGTAGAAATTGCAACCAGGTTTTGAAATAGCTGAATTTTCAATGTTTTGTGATTACAAGTTCCCAACAGCCTAGCAGAAAACCATCAAATTAAATGGAAATAGGATATGCTATCAGCTGCAAGTAGTCATCTTTTTTATTAGCTCTGCAACAACCGATCAGTCACACCACAGTGTGCAACTGTAATGAAATATAGATTTTTTTTGTTGTTGTTATGAAGAAAACCCTTCTGTTTTATGAATCTACACATGCCTTTTAGTGAGCAGTAGATGGTGTTGCCAATAACATTCCATTCTTTAATTTTTCAAGTTTCTTTGAAGTACCAGAATGTCAGATATGTGAGGCCTGGAAACTGAAGTCCTCAATTTATTTGCTGAATCGTTGCACTGAGTCTGATTTTCCTATCCAGTTATGGTTGTATGCTAGAGGGAAAATCTAGTAAAGACATATTTTCCCAATAGAAGTCTATATTGAGACTACAAGTAATTACAACTGTCATTATCTATTGTAATGTTATCTTTTTAATTTTGCAAACACCCAGACATTAAAACAGGACTAAAACAAAAAGTACTCATTTTACATATGTTTCTAATGGTTGTCCAGTGTTAAAAACCTTGAGGGAAGGGATTTTAAAAGAACACGAGAATTAAAGGGTTTCAAATGCTTGAAATACTCATATCTAAGAAATTAACTCCCACTGCGAACAAGGATTTGAGCCATCAGGTGGCTGGACTCACAATGGAAGACCTAGACAATTATAAATCTTGTAAGTCCTCTGAGGCTTATTATGACAATTCCTTCTTTGGAGGAGAAGTACATCCCATTTCCATGGCTCAGTAGTCTCCCTGCCAGTATGACTTTTTCAGTTTAGGTACAGTGGAAGCAAGTTACAATGGCTGAAAATCCCTCATATTAATTTGGAGTGGACATTAAAGTGACCTAAAACTTCTCTGGTATTCACCAGGTAGGTTTCTTTTCACTTCCATTTGACTATGCTCAATGTACATTTTGTGCCAGCCATTTAGGTTTTTTATGTAATCAGTGGAGAATAAAATTATTCCAAAGATTTATTCATTCATCTGGCTTAGATCCTGCATGGGGAAAGAATGAATTGTACTCTAGAGATCTGTAGCCCTGCATTTCTGTAGAGGGAGAGCTGACAAATTGCTTAGACAGTTTAAAGTTAAGTGAGATGAATCCTGCCCATCACTTCTGACACATACCCTTGAAAAATAAATTTCAGCTCCTTGAAATCAGTAGGATTCAAGCCATCTAAATAATTTTTAGAATTTTGTCATTCATCTTAAAATCTACTAGCTCTTCATTTGTGTGAACAATTGCACTTTTTTATCTCACAAGAACACTGTGAATTTAAATGCAGTAAACACTGTGAAGCAGACAGTAATCATTGCAGTTGAGGTCAGATACCTTGTGTAAATTCTTAATCAGTGGTATTTGGAAGCAATAAAAATAAGGTTATATCTTTTAGTGATTAGTGAATAACAGAAATGAGTTGGATTTGTTTGGTTGCTTCATAAATCAAACCTGTATGCATTTAAAATATCTGATCCCCTTCAGGTCTGAGCAACAGCTCTTTTTGTGCTGTTGTAGGAAGGATGTGTTAATACAGCCTTTCTTTGAGCCTTTGTGATTATCCTCTAATGATGACTTTTCCTATGACTCATGAGTGAAGGCATTTGTGCATAGATGATAGATATATATTAAACATTTACTTTTAGACAGTGTGTTACTTCTTATTATTAAATCAATGCTCGAAAATCGACTCGCGAGTGCACTGGCAGAAATAATTTCCATCTATACAAAGATGTCACTTAAAAGGAAAAGTTCTTTTTAAATTAAAATTTCTTCTGTTATCCCAGTTATTTTTGCTGAGGAGTAAAAGTCGATGTCATCTTCATCCAAGGGAAATTGTTTTTTTATTGAAAAGAATACAGAAAATATGCATGGTAGTCAGGAATCCAGAAAAATAAGCTCGGTGTCTGGTAGTCAAACTTTAGCATATATTTTCTTCTATGCCTGCCATCATTTACTCCTCCATTACTTACCACATTCAATGGAATCCTAGCACATTTTTTCTTAAAATATATGTAAAATTTCTCTAGGCTGACCAAGCACTGGAACAATGGTAAATAAACTCAAACCTGAGTCCTCTGTATAACAATTGCATTGTCTGACATGATGATTAGCAACTATTCCCTTTCTTCCTTTTCACAAGAAAAGATCCGATTTGTTCCTATGGTACAAAAAAAAAAACAAAACTAAAATCTTGTAAAATTTAATGGGACAGAAAAAACATTATGGCTAGTTTTAACACAGATTAATTCTCCCCATTAAATAGTAGGTGGTTTGTTTTTCATTCAGTAACCTTCACATGATTATCATAAACTTATCCTCACATCATCCTTGAAAAAAACCCAGTACTTTCTGTAGCCATTTGTGACACGTTATTTTGATGTATTGAATCAAGATTACTGTTCATTAGGGATGAGAAATGTTAATTTGAAGTCTGTCTGCTCCTGAGCAACAGTATCTCTAGGAGACACCTGCAGAGCCCTTCAAACATTATTCCATAACATGTGCAAGTTTTGTTCTGCATTAAGATTTGAATATACCTTGGGTATTATTTACTGAATGAAGCTTTACATTATTACATGTGATTTCAACTCACATTTATCTAAAAGAGGACCAGTAAATTTCCTACACAAAAGGATACTCCTCCATATTTCAAGCTTTCATAAATTTAACTTTAGTTACAAAGTAGAAAATATAGTTCCAATTTGAAATAAATGGACTATTGTTAGTTTAAAAAAATTCCATTTATCCTTTCATGTTGTTCCTCTTTATCTTGGCTGATTTCTTTTTTTAAGTTCTGTACATCCTCTTCATAATCCTACTGGAATTCCACTGCTACTGCATTTACAGCCATAGCACACTTGGAGAATTCCAAAAGGTCTATTTTCTTCCATTTAATGTAGCAAAAAGAAATCTTGCCTGAATGTAAAACATATCTGTTTTGATTATGCAAACTGTTGTGTGTAATTTTGCATCTTCTTTTTATATCATGTCCATTGAATCCATTTTAAAGGGAAATCATTTTTTAGACTAAAATGTTATCCTAAGAGCAGCTCTACTTTTGCTGACATGATTGTGATTAGGAAATGTAGATCACTGCATATGAATACACTGAAAAAGAATTTTTCTGATCTAAACTCTTCAAGAGAACAAAATAGACCACAAATAAATAATCAGACAGCTTTTATAAGTTTAAAAATAAGTCATGTATTGCACACTTTAAAAAAAAAGTAAACCAGTTTGATCTGAAAAAAAAATCATATCTAATTTACAGCAGAAAGAATCCAGCAACATTGTTTTTTAATTGGGTGGTAGAAGTGTTAAGGTGACAGGACTGAGAACAGGTAAATCATCTAGGAATAGAAATGCTCTAAGTCAGAAAGCCAGCTGGTGTAGTGCTCCCTTTGTGTCAGTGATCCATGCTGCATTCTGTAATAGGAACTGTTCAGACAGTCTGTTGCACAGCTGTTCTTCCTTTGAAACAAACAGCCAGGTCTGTTAGTGGTATCACTCTGCAGGTACTATAGTGACAGTAGGGTTTTCTAGTTTGGATTTTGGTTTTTCATTTTATTTTCTTGAAAGTGGTATTCATCTTACTGAGGAGCATCTTCACAAGCACATAAATTAAAGTTGTTTTATATTGCCATCCATGCTGGATTAAGTCCTTATAATGTGTCTGTAGAAAGAAATTCTTGGGCCTGTCTATTTTTTAATGTATTTTTTAATGTTATGATTTGGGTATATGGGAGACATAGGAGGATTATTTTTGTGATAAAAATTATCTAATATTAGAAATAATTTATAAAGCACCTGAACTTTGATTACTTTGTCTGAAGAGTTTCATTTTCAAAGAACAAATTTGGTTCTGCTCCATCCCTGGCTGTTACAGTGCTGTAAGGAGATTGAAAAACATTATAACGTGTCTTTTAGGATTTCTCTAACTTACCAAGCATATTGAAAGAAGAAGATGCTGCTGGAATAACTCTGTTCTCTGACTCCTCCTATGCATAAAACTGATCTGGGTTATGGACTGCCAGTTATTAAGGCAGGTTTAGTCCAGCAGTCCAAATATTTTTGAGAAAATTGGCAATTCTCTACGCTCCAAACACTGTGAAGTTATTTTCCTCCAAAGCATAGAATCAAATCATAAAGAATCATAAATATTTTTAAAGTCACAAATTAACTGTGTCACACCACTAATTAGCTGATTTTTTTAAAAACAAACACAAAATTAATTATGCTCGCTAGTGAGAGGTGTTTTTTTACCCCCCCATGTAGTCCTTATGGAAGGAATCTGGAGAAACAAATTGTGATGATATTGAATAATGGTATTCTGGGACTGGGTTCACACTGAAGTAGTCATAGCTCTATGTAAAATAAAGTTTAAAGTCGTACTGAGATTTTAGTCTACGCTGGAGATGAAATAGGAATGTGTTGAGTGGAAATACAAGGTGACAGGTGATACTGGGTTTAAAATGCTCTGGAGGAAGAAATGACAGAGATGTTATTAGGACTGGAAGAAGTTATAGACTAGTAGACATTCAGGATGCTATTACCAGCAGTGACTACTAGGGTTTATCCAAAACCAGGCAAAGTTGCTGTTTGCTGTAAATGCTTTTTTCTTGGCTTCAACACCACTAATGCAGGTAGGATATCTTTGCTGCCATCCTTTTGCCTCACCGCTTCTAGACAAAGTGATCGTGTGGCCTCAGTGCCAGACTTGTGCCAGAAGCACCACTAAGTGGAGGCCACAGTACCTTTTATCTACCGATCAGTGAAGCATGAAACAGAGCCACCACAATCTAATCCAGCTAAATTGCAGGTGTTAGAACAGATGAGAAGAGTTGTTAGTAAAAGTTGACACAGGATTGCCTGTCCTTACCCCTTCTACATTAGGGATAACTTGTTAAATATTCTTTTTTGAGCACTAGAATTTATACCACAGAACAGACGGGTGTTTGGATCCAAATTTTGAGACTCAGTACTAAGCAGGCAGGAAACAATTTCCTAGGAGAAATGCCAAATGAAACAAATTTGCAATTTAACTGCAAAACTTTCAGTGATCACCTTCAGGTGATATATATGCGTGTTCCTGGTTTCACTAAGCTACATTATGTGTACCTCCAAAGTAACTCAAGACCTAGACCTGGGAATTCCAGAGAATTCATGACCAAAAAATTCAAAATGTGGGATTTAGCAGGACTGTCAGTTATTAACAGGATATTTCTCTGCAAACATTTTAATTAAAACTAGGTTGCTGTTTGTGAAAAAGTTGGAGGTTTTGAAGAATTAATTCCATGATCAAAATAGACAGCTGTTAGGTACGCCAACATAAAAAGAAGCCTCTTATTCTATTGCATTTATTGTGATAAAATTTTTGGCAGAAACAGGACAACAAGGATACAATATCTCACATGGTGACAGTGCTAAATTATCATTAGCTGGATAGGAGAAATCATTACTGTTACTTTTGGAAATGAGAAATTAGGGATTTAATCCAAAACCCACTCGAGCCTGAAAGATGTTATTGCAATAAGCACGTAGAAGGGAACTTAAGGTACAAAGTACCAGAGGGACTCTGGCGATTTTGCAGAATCAGTCAAAAAAAGCTTTAATATTAGGGAAGTTTTGAAGGATCATGAAGGAAGGGAAGACAAGTGGGTTGCTTATTTCTTTTTGTTTTCAGAAGTGTTATTTTAAGAAAAAAGTGTTGCTAGATGAATAGAATTAGTTATTTTTCTTTCCCAAGTTGACTACAGAAGTACCACTGTTTTAAACCACCAAGCTGACCACCAAGCAAGTCAAAGGAGATAAGTAAAAATGTGAACCTCGATGGGATGTTGGTATATAAGGAGAAAGTGTATCTCAGGAGGCTTCTGACAGCTTAGAATATTTCAGTTTAGCCATAGTTTATGCCAGTGAATTTAGTAAAAATTGAGAGGTGATTGTATGAGGCATTATCTTTCCTCCATCCCTGGCACAAACCATGAAATTCTGTAGAAAGTACCATGCCATGTTCCCTGTAGGTATGCTAATTTAGTCTGCTATGGAATACTCTCTAAACACAGGTTCTATGGCTTTTGCATCCTTTAAACAAATAATAGTGATCCCATATATGATGGGCAAAAACTGTATTCTTCTCTGTTTTTTACCCTTTCATACGTGTTTTGTACAAAAATTAAGAGCTTACCTAGGCTGACATGAGGACAATATGAACTGTTTTCTATTGGCCACAAGGATTTAGTAGTGAATAACAAAATATGTTTAGAACTAAAACTTCTGTGTTTATTAAATTAGCTTCACGGTTGACTGGAGATAGATAAACACTGTTACTTTTCTCTTTCAATAGTCTGGAAATTTTCTTATCATGTTTATCTAGAATAAAATGATTCTGAGGGTAATTTCGATAGCTGCTGTCATTTTTCATTTGTTGGGTATTTGATTTATCATATGTAATGCAAAATAGAAAGTAAAAAATCTATTAAAAATACAATCACCTAATAGGTGATTTAATTAGTGCATGTATGTAGAAAATGTAATCTGTGGTAATTATCTATAATTATGTTTTCCTTGCAATTTAAAATAACTTGCCTTTTTCAGTGGGGAACAATTTTTTTTTTCACTTTTCACCACCTTCCATAACATTGATTGCATTTTTAGCAAGAAAAAACTTGTCACTTGAACTAGATCAAATATCAAGGAGTTAGTAACTGGTTGTAGTTATTCAGAGACAGAAACACTTTATATGGAGGTCAAAAGGGGTATTTAATTAATGGCTATCAAATAAAACAACAAACAATGTAGACTACTAAAGAAAATCTTCCCAACACTGATATTATTGCATCGTTCACAAGAAAAGTGACAGAGTCTTTTGCATTTAATTTTTAACACGATTCTTGTGCTCCTGTTCACGTATATGCTCTTTGACAGAGACAACAGTGGAACTGGAATGAAGACATGGGAGAAGAATTAACTTTGACTGATATTCAGGAGACTTATGAGGCACTTGGGAGAATTTGCAAAGCTAGTAGTGCACAAAAGTAGATAGATCTGTGAGTAGAATATGCAAAGGGGAAGTAGAGCTAGGTTGAAGCCTTGCATTTATCTGAGTTCAATAATGCACTAGCATAGAGAGCAAGGAATTATTAAAATTCTGATAGAAGTCTGTGAGAAAGCATCAAAATATGAACAGGCCTGCCCAGGAATAGCCATAAAAAACCTGCATAAATATTTAGAAATATATACCCCAAATCCTGCATTCGCAGATATGTGGACTGTAGAACATGCTGTTGAATTCCTAAAGTAATGGAAATGTAATAAATTCAGTATTAGGACAAAAAAGCTGGAATATCAACATTTCAGTAGGTTTCACTTTGAAATTTTGTGTCGAATGGATTATTTATGCATACCCAGCCTTAGATAATCAGAAATATTCCACCTGAATTTTCTCTTGTTATAAGAGATTTTTTTCCATATAACGTCACAATTCTCTCTTACAGCCAGAGTCCTGTATTTGAGCATATACTTACAGTGGATCACTAAGATTTTGAGGCAGTTATCCAATCTGAAAGACATGAACATAAAATAGTTTCCATAAGACAGTCTGTTAGTAGTAAAATTAAACTAATGCAAAAACCAAATTGAACAAATAGTTACAATGAATTAAATAATTAAAAAAAAAATTAATTGTGTGTTTCCTGATCAGAGACAAATATCTGGGGTTTGATTCTGTTTTTGAAAATTGCATGATTTTCACTTTAAAAACTTTGTTAGAGTGAAAATTTATATTCTCTCCATCTGACTGGATTGAACAGACATTCTGCTTCAATGACCATGTGCTTGACTTACTTATGCTTGTTGTTTGATATGAAGAGGGAAGTTGTTGATGGAGTTCTGGTTGCATAGCATACAGTTAAAGGTGGAGAGGTAAAGATAATACTGCAAATACCATGGATGCAGCTTGTTTTAATTTTGGATGTGCTAGAGATATTATGAAGATAATACAATTAATATTAAAAGGCAGGACATTTCTGTTAAATGTTAAATAAAAAATAGGTATAGCAATAATGAATCACATATGGTTATTTTTAAAAGTAGCGCAGATTAAAATAAGTAGGGATGGTATTAACTGTCTCAGAGATTCAGTTAAACAAGGTGTTCATAGGTAAAATGAGAAACCGGGCCTGTTAACCTCTGCATGGTTGCATTTATCTCTGTCATCCGAGGATCAGTGGTTAATGAGACAGGTATATTGAGACCAGATACTTTGCAAAGCATTTCAACAACTGAGCTGAGAAAATATTCAGAAAAGTTTTGTAGCCATATGGTCCATGACCTGCACTGGAGGTTCTCCTCCCTCTGTCACTTAGGACGTAAGAGAGAGGCCGTGGCAGTGCACCCCTAACACCAGTTCTTCACTCTGGTCTCTTCATTGACATAGTTTTTAGATGGTGTCACTCAAGCCAAGGCTTCCTTATTTTCCAACACTTTTTCCAGCATAAAAGTGAGATTGAGGCTCCTACATTTTTTTTTTCTGAAGAATTTGCAACTTTTTTTAAAGAGGAGACCTGAGGGGGAAGAGGGGAAGGGACAAAGTGTTCTCAGAATATACCTTTGCGATAACTAATTTTTCGGTAACAGGCAGAGATGACTAATACTATACATGAGTAAATGCAGCATGAAATGTGGCTCAGTTGTTTATATTGATTGGGATGTCACTTTTCCAATATTAAGTAGCAGAATATTTTATCTGATGCTAATTTATTATTAGTTAATATTTTATGCAGACAGCAGATCTTATTTGTATGATTGCCAAAAAAGTGTTATATTCTAACAGTTGGCACTTAAGGAAAATAGGAATCTGCTTTTGGAAGATATAGGAAAGAATAAAAAAAATTTGGAATAAAAAAAGATTGTAAAAGCTGCAGGAGAGTGTTTCAATTTGACATTCATAGCTCTGGATAGGTGATTGAGAGCCATGCTAAATAACACTGCTCCTGAAAGGGTGTCTTCCATCATTGTAGAAAAGACTGGTGCATGAAATTCACACCAGAAGCATTTCATATGCTATTTTAAATTATTAATTCCTGTATTTCACATTATTCAGCCATAACATTCTGGGATATCCAGAATGTCAGTTCAGTCAGGGCAATGTGGCTGGATGCCAGGTACCCAAAGCAGCTCTATCACTCCCCTTCTCTGCTGGACAGGGGAGAGAAAATATAACAAAAGTTCATGAGTTGAGATAAGGACTGGGAGAGATCACTCACCAAATACCATGATGCGCAAAACAGACTCAAATTGGATATATTAACTGAATTTTATTACTAATAAAACCAGAGCTGCATAATGAGAAATAAAATAAATTCTAAAAAACACCTTTCCCCACTCCTCCCTTTTTCCCAAGCTCTACCTCTTCCCACCCAGAGTTGCAGGGAGGCAGGGAAGGGGCTTATGGTCAGTTCATCACAGGTTGTTTCTGCCACTGCTCAGGGAGAAGAGTCTTGCCCCTGTTCCATGGGAGTCAGTCCTTCACAAAATTTCTCCAATATGGGTCCATCCTACGGGCAACAGTTATCCATGAACCGCTGCAACGTGGATCACTCTTCCATGGGGTGCAGTCCTTCAGGCACAGGCTGCTCCAACATGGGTCCCCTACAGGGTCATAAGTCCTACCAGGAAACCTACTCCAGTGTGGGCTCCTCCCTTCTTGGGTCAACAGGTCCCTGCCAGGAAACTGCTCCAACACAAGTTTCCCACAGGTTCACAGCCATCTTTCAGGCATTCACCTGCTCAGTGTGGGTCCCCTCCACAGGCTGCAGGTGGATCTCTGCATCCCAGTGAATCTCTGCATCCTAGTGGTCCTCCATGTGCTGCAGGGGCACAGCTGCTCCATCATGGTTTGCACCATGGGCTGCAGGGGAATCTCAGCTCCAACACCTGGAGCACCTCCTCCCTCTTCTTCACCGACCTCGTGTCTGCATAGTTGTTCCTCTCACATGTTCTCTCTCCACTCTTCTCTGGGTGCAGTTGCATCTGCACAATAATGTTTTGGCCTTTTTTCTTTTTTAATTATGTTATCCCAGAGGCGTTACCACCATTTCTGATTGGCTCAGCCTTGGCCAGTGACGAATCCATCCTGGAGCCGGCTGGCATTGGCTGACAGGAAGCCACCCCTGTAGTCCCCCACTAACCATACCTGGCCACAAAAACTCAACGCAGTAAGGTTTAAAAATAGTATTTTAATTTCTAGACTGAATTTACTCAGGTCTAGTTTACATCTGCTCTTTTGTGAACATAGCTTAAATAGTTTATGCTTTCTCCTGATACCTGGCTGAAGAATTTATGTATAAGAATTGTCCTCATTTTAACTTTCAATTTGCTAGATTAGACAAACCAGCAAGGTCTTTCAGGACCCTTTAGACAAAATCATCTGTTCACCCTGCTAGCCTCTCCTTGCTCCTTTTCAGTTTGAATTTACCTTTTCTGAGTGTTGGTGTCCAGAATTGTAAAGGTGTTTCACATTACACTTTGGATATGTGTATATATTTATTTATTTATGCTAATTGCATTGCCCAAGTTAGTGGAAATGAGGTCAGACTCATGTTTTGCGTGGGGGGACAGAGATTATGGAACTCAAAAGTCAAAATAAAGTGATTTCTTGCCTTCATTTATTCCATGCATTAGGTATGAGAAACAGAAGCACACCAAAGAAAACTTCTTCATTTACAGTGGTATCCCTGTTCACTGAATTTCTCTCTAGCTACTTGGAGGTTTGGTTTTTTTTTGCTTTTAGGCTATGAATATCCATAACTATAGCTATTTTCTATTTCATATTTTCATTTCTAAAATATCAGTTCAGTTTTCTGTAAATTTGTAAATTTTCAATATTGTGCGGCTCATGTAATTACATATAACAATAAATCATGCACCTTTATCATACCACTTATTCCTACTCATAACTGTCAAGAAACAACTATGCCATCATATTTCAGTTTCAGTAAAAAAAATCTTATTTTATTGTGGCTTTCACTCATTTCCAGATGTCCTCCCTTTCTTGAAAGAGACAAGTCTGGGCGATGTCAGATTAAGATGAAATATCATCATCGCAACATATTAATTTTTCTTCAAAGATCTTAAAATAACTTTCTTATGCCTTTGCTGGAACATTTTTCATCTTGCTTCAAGGGGAAAAACATGGATAGGAAAATCAACATCATAACTTCAAATTGAGTGGTATATCCTCAAAATGTGGGCTGCAAATTTAACTGGAGTGGCACAAACACTGTGCAGAAATAAACAAATACATCCTGTTATACTGGAGAAACGTCCTTTTTGGAGACTGCACCCTTTATACATAAGTAACAAGATGAATGTAAATAAGTAATATTTTCTAAGCATATTTATGAGATATATGCAAATAAGATAAGGCAAACATCTTTTGTGCACATTTGAATGTTGTGGGCTTGTTTTCTGAATCAGATTTATAATTTTTAAATTCTTATAGATATATCAGCACAAATTTTGCTTGGAAAAAGTGCTCATAAAAAACACTCAGCTCGAAATCACTGAAGTTCTTTTCACCAGTCTGGGATCTGACAGTATCTACTTGTCTTAGTTCATATGACAGAGCAGAGTTACACTAATAACACATATGATATGAAGTTTTACAAGGTAACTGTAGAGACATTTTTAAACAATTTAAAATGCAAAGAGAATATCAGTGCTATGTTGTACAGGAGGCTTTTAGTGTATATGAATGTACCCGTAATTATATTTTGTTCTCGTAAAGTACTTTATGAAAACAAACAAACAAACAAACAAAAAGCTTCAAGGTGGGATTATGATACAAAATAAGAGAAAAAGAATGAAATAAAAAGTGTTTTTATTTTCTGATGCTTTAATTATCAGTCAAGATAACAGTGAGTTACTAAAACACCACCAAGGAAACAATCAAGTATCAGAAAGCAAAGAGGAAAAATTCATGTAAAGTCACACTGGCAGCGAAACACCAAGTTCAGTCACTATAGGCTCTTTGTTTCAATGCTGAAGAATGGAAATAGCTAATTTAGATTTTTATTTATGATTTTTCTGCCATATGCAGAACATGTAACAGTTAGAGTTTCTTCATCCATTTCAGCAATTCTATGTTCTTAAGAATCATTCATTTTTTTTGCATAATAACCAACTTCGGATTTAATCTAAATACAGTTTGGATTATTCTAATTATTTTTGTTAGTGAGGAGATTTTTTTAAAAGAAAAGCAATTTAACTGGAGACAGTTGACTTTTCTTCCATTTTGATCATGAGCATACTGTAACTTCACACTACGATATGTTTCTCATGATGTTCAAGACTTAAGTGTGCTTCCCAATTTCTTCTTGCAGACCAGAGAGTTCATGTTCTTGTGGCAAGTTCTGTCCCTCATGGCGTCACTGGGGCTAGATCTTTACTTGGCCTGTGCAGTTGAAAAGGAGGGCTGAGAAATTAATGTAGCCCAACCTCCCAGTTTAAACATTTGCCATTTTCCTGTGTGTAGAATAACTTAATTCACAATTTGTTGTGGTTAAGTGAAAAATACAAGGATTTACTCATGACAGCCAAAGCATGGTTGCAAATGTTTATAGCAGACAGAGATGCTGAAACAGAAGAAAGCAAGCATATTTCGTCTGCTTACACTAGGGATACATGAGGTGCACTGCTCTCTTTCACTTACCCAGCTGATTTTATGTCCTTCCTGAAAATACGGCATTCAGGGACATGGGGAGACACACTTCCCTGTGAGAAATCTGCTGTCTGAGATTTCCATCAGGGAACACTTTCAGGAGCACTCTCAAAGAGCCACCTTCAGAAGTATATTCAGGTTCTCAGGCTCAATTCCTATAAGACATGATATTTAACTGCTCATGACCACTAAAAGTGGCAGAAAGAGGAAAAAAAGTATAAGATGAAAGGAAAATAAATTTTTTCTTTTGGCAGCAGTAATCTCTTCTGGTGAGTTAACTGCTTTTGAGATGGTAACCTTACCCCTTAGCACCCTGAGATAGCCATGTTTGATAAAAGTATATTTGCTCATACAGTTCATCTGCTTTTTGAAGTACTACCATGATTCCAAAAATTTGAAATTTTTTAATAAAGTACCACAACTATAAAAAGTGAATAATTCATTAAAATGTCATATGTAATAATAAAAACAATCATGACAAGAAAAATAATTAGCAAATTGTGGGATTTTAAACAGCAAATCGCAGGGGATTCTATATGTCCTGAAAATTTACGTTAAACTTAGCCATGCAACACATGTATCAAATATTTTACTCCTCGAGGGTCTAAAATTATAGCATGCAGGTAGAAGCATTCATGCACCTCAAGAGCTTGCTAGATTCAATCCAGATGTTGCATTATGGAGGCAAGAATGGATGTAATGATGAAATTATTGAACAGGAATGCCCCCTATATGTACGTAAACCATTGGAATCTGTTATATGATGTCCAGGTCCATTTTTCTGTGAAACAGTAATGAACCTCCCTTGCTACCATTGAGTTTATCTCCTTGCCATGATTGTCCAGTGCCGCTTGCCTTTCCCTTCTTACTATAAATAATGTCCTCAAGCCTATCCATAGGTCTAGCCAGGAGATACACATTCCATTCACTGCTTTCTGTTAGGGGGTTGGTGAAAAGCCCAGCCTGTTGGAGATACCCAAAAGATGAATACATTCCTCCTCACAGAGATAAGCAGATGTGGACTTTTGTAGACAGTTTGAGAATATACATTTAAGCCTTATGTGGTATTATGTTATATTTCGTATTTTATTGTATTATCCTTTCATGTATTATCTCTTATTTCTCATGTATGCAAACCCCGTTTTCCTATTAGTCAATATTTGGTGCATTGCAGCCGTTATCCATGTATGGTTATGTTTTCCCTTTATGGTTATAATTTACATGCTCTGCCTTAACTCCTCCTTTTGTTCTAGCACCTTCCTTACCCTACCTTATATAAGGTGGAAGCTATTTTATATAAAGGCTTCTCTTTGCTTGCTTTTGACTTGTTCAGTTGTGTTCTTTTACATTTCACCATAATAAAGCTGTCTTGCCATTCTCACCTACGCAGTTGCAGACCTGCTTATTCCCAGCACACACTGCACACACCCTTTTTTTATAACAGTGCACATTGCTATTAAATAGCTGATATGCTAGAGAAGAAGATCTGCAGGCTGCACAAAGTGTTTGAGCTGTATGTTATGCAGGTCTGTTCTCCAACTCAATTTCATTTATTTCTCTGTGTGTCAGTAGTAGGAACTGTGATCTCTTTTCTTATTGTTAATGTTAATGTATTTCGAAGGCAGAGGGCTTTTAGAAACCTTTATTTCATTGTTATGTTATCACTTATTTTTAATATGAATTTTTATATATGGTAGTTAGTCATCTCAGAGTAAACAACAGATGTATACACCTATATTATGGTTTAACACTGACATTACTATTACACAATAATAAGAAAACATGTCAGAAATTTTAATGATTAATAAATGTGACAAGAAGAAGAAGAAACACTTGAAGATCAGTTATGCTTTAAAAAAAAAATCCCTGAAAAAGGTACATACTGCTTTTCAGGACATTTTAAAATGCCGAAATTCCTGGTCAGACAAATATGTATTTGCTGCTATGTATGAGAGCTAATTTAGCACAAATTTGTTTTTTATTACTATTTCCCCCCATACCATGCCTTCCTTTGCTTCTGAAGTAAACAAGTACTGGAAAAAAAAAAGTTATTCCTACAACGTTGCAGCTCCAGCTATCACAAAAGTGTGTAGCTTTAGTACTGAATAAAAAGAAAGGCTTTTCAACACTTGAAACCAGATTTTCTTTGCACTCAAGAAGTTTTAAGTCTCTCTATTCTCAAACCAATGTACAGCATTATCTGTGAGGTATCAAACACGAATTGCTACCTCTGTTAAAAGCAGTTGAGTAGTTCAGTCCATGTCAGTAAAAACACAACAAATACGTGACTCCAATAAGGAGAAAAGAGCAGTAACTTAGGCAAAAAGTGAGAGAATGGAGTTGATATGGACAACTGCAGCACCATATAAGAAACTGGTGTAGGGCCAAAGGACATATCTGTCCATCTCAGGGTATTGGAGGAGACGTGCTGAAGCTTAACATATTAATAAGATTAATTTATTTTAAACAGAGGCATATTGCATAACACTAGTCTGGACAGGAGAAAATCAAGGCCATCATCCATCAGGATGGAAATAATTTTTTATAGCTGGTTGGAGATGATGGAAAACATTTCATAAATTATTGTGTAGTAGCTTACTGTTAACAAGATAGTCATGAGCACTTATGACCTGAATTGTTTAATTGTGTGCATCAATCCACTAAGCAGCATGATTTAATACTTTCTAACATGCTGTCTTTTTATTCTCTGTAATCTCTAACAGAACTGCAATTTTAACTTCACTGTCTGGGCGGGGGTAGCTCAGTGCAGGAGTAACTTTTTTATAATTGCACAGTATAGGGAAAACAATGAATCAGTATTTTAAAACTGTTTCTATGTATCTGTATACACATATACACAACATTGGATTTACTAATTGACAAAGATTATATTGCAGGACTGTAGAGGCATGAAAAATAAGTCTTGTTGATCGATGAAATGTTTTATTCACTATAAGCAAGGAAAAAAATTGTTTACTTTTCACTTTGCAACTAACAAACCACAACAGAGTGGTCTTAAGAAGGAGACAGCAGGAAACCTTAGCTATGGAAAGATGAAAAACACCTTATCAGCAGTGTAAGGTGTTACTAACTTTTTTCCTGTCATCTACTCCATATTTGTATTCTCTCTGAGTGGTACAATGCAGCATAAAAGTGTGTTGCAGGCAATTCTTTCAGAGCATGAGAAACATAAGTTCAGAGGGTAACTCGCTCATCTGCACACACCCTTAATGCCTCTCAAGTTGTCCAAGTGAGGGATGCTTACAGATAAGACAAAAGCAAGTCCTATCACATCTGCAGCTGACTGCAGAAAACTTGCAGCCTGGAGCATGGACTAGCATCCATTTAGAGAAAGACTGGACCACAGAGATATATACTTTCAGTAAATGAACTCCATCTATGTTTCATGTTCTAAAACACTCTGTATTTTGTGAATTTTTCATATAGTTGTGTTCCTTACTAATGGTTTTCCCCTATATGTCAGATTCCACAGATTCCAGGTTCCTAAAACATAAGAAAGCTTTTAGTATTATATCCTAAATCATGTATTCATACATCAATTAAATTAAAACTATTTGATGAATGAGGAAAAAAACTATTCTTATCAAAATGCAATTTCAAATCTTGTTTAAGTCTGACAAAAAGGAAAAATAATTCCAAATTGTAAGTGTAAGAACCACAACATTTTCACTAGTTTGTTGTCGTTGTTCTCATTTTTGGCATGTACCTTTATCTACTTCCAACTTCTGCGAAAAATACATTCAGAGAATAAATTATCATCCTTTTGTTCTGAAGGTAAACATTTGTGTACAGACTCTAAAGTGCTTCAGCATTGCATCTTTACTCCTGTGATCACTTATCATACCCTTGCTTCTGGCAATGTTTATGATGGAACAAAGAAATGTCATTCTGTCTCAAACACTGGATACAATAGTACCACTTATGAATGGGTATGATAGTACTTCTAGTGAGTAACTAGCCACTGTCAGCAAAGTTATCCAACTCTGCACAGCTCTTATCCCTTATCTGGAGGGGTAAGAAATAATTTAGAAAGTGTCAAATCAAGGTTTTGTCCTCAGACCAGAGTTGTTTAACTTATTAATCAATGACTTGGATGGAGGAGCAGATGCCTCCTCAGCAGCATCACTGACAACACAAAGCTGGGAGGAGTGGCCGATACTCCATAGGGCTGTGCAGCCCTTCAGAAGGGACTTCAACAGGTTGGAGAGACGGGCAGAGAAGAACAGCCTGAAATTTAACAAAGGCAAATGCAGGCTCCTGCACCTGGGGAAGAATAACCCCGGGCACCAGTACAGGCTGGGGGTTGAACTGCTGGAAAGCAGCTCTGCAGAGAAGGACCTGGGGGTCCTGGTGGACAACAAGCTGTCCATGAGACAGCACTGTGCCCATGTGGCCAAGAAAGCAAATGGTATCCTGGGTGCATTAGGAAGAACATTGACAACAGATAGAGGGAGGTGATCCTGCCTCTCTGCTCAGCCCTTGTGAGGCCACATCTGGAGGGCTGTGTCCAGTTCTGGGCTCCTCAGCACAAGAGAGACATGGAGCTCCTGAACCAGGTCCAGTGGAGGCCCACAGAGATGATTAAGATACTGGAGCATCTCTCTTATGAGAACAGGCTGAGGAAGCTGAGCCTGTTCAGACTCAAGAAGACTGAGAGGGGCCTCATCAATGTATATAAGTATGTGAAGGGAGGATGTCACGAGGATGGAGTCAAGCTCTTCTTGGTGCTAAAAACCAGTAAAAGACAATGGGCAGAAACTGATGCATAGGAATTTCCACCTGAACATGACAAAGAATTTACTGTGCAGGTGACCAAGCACTGTAACAGGTTACCCAGAGAGGTTGTAGAGTCTCCCACATTGGAGATATTCAAGAACCATCTGGACACAATCCTGTGCAACGTGCTCCAGGATCAACCTGCTTGATAAGAGATGTTGGACCAGATGACACACTATAGTCCCTTCGAACCTTACCCTTTCTCTGATCCTGTGATTTTGTGAAATCAAATGAACATTGCCAAAAGAAGAATGATTTCACGAAGCCATCTTTGTTCAGTCGTACTCTGTCATTATAACATTTTCCATTAATTGTTGAAAAACTTTCATTCACTCTTCACCTGAGTATTTGATAACTAACTGCCAAAGAGCAGGTCTTGAACTTATTGAATTTGAGTTGCAAGTGACTTAAGCACTTAGGAGAATTGTACTATATAAGTTTAGGTTGATTTAAATTTGCAAAAAGAGTTTTTAAGATGATAGAGAACCTGTTAACCTTTGTATGTTGAGTGTGAACAAAGACTACCAAAGGCCATGGAAAGTTAGAATCTCTCCTGGCTAGATATTTTTAAATAAACATGGACAGCACATTTCATGCTGAGGCTGCAAAATTGTTTTGCTATACTCTAGGCAGTTCATACTATTTCTATATTTCTCAAATTGTCTATTTTCCTACAACACTATATAAAATATATAGCTATATATAAATCTACATAGCTAATTTACATATATCTATGCAGATAATCCAAAGAAATTTATGTGTGTTTTTCTGCATGACTGTGTACGTATATTAGAAAAGCTAATTACAATCTAAAAGTTTATTTGAAAGCAGGGAAACTACAGAGTTAAAGGAAGTTAAAGTAATAAGTGATGGCAGTAATGAAAACGAGATACTTTATAAACTTTTTTCCAAAATAGTTGGTAAGGATACAATGACAGTGGTAGAGATGATTATCTCATTTAAGAATGTTTTTCCAGAAATACCACTGCTGTGGTTGTCAGGTCTACTTGGTGAGGTACAGATTAAGGATAGGATGGAATTCAGTTCACCTAATTTTGGCAGACTAGGAGATGAATGCACATTCCAATCTAAGTTATGGCCGTCCTCTATGGTGAACATCTTCAGAAGGCAGCTCACACCTCCTTTCTCAGATAGCTACAGGAGCTACCCTGGACCACAGAACAAGCTTAGAAGCTGTATGCAAAGAAAGTGCCTAATTTTCATATATAAAATTACATTAAATAACCATCATCTTGTGAAATATATTTTCCAAAATAACATAAGAATTGTCTTAACTAGTAGCTTATTAGTAGTCACATTTAAAACAGTAGGATAACCTAGGTGTTTTAAGTACATAGGTGTCCAAATATTTTGCTTGACCTTGGTTTAAATGTGCACATTGTGAGCATCTTTCTCTCTCAGCTGATGAAGTTTACCAACCCCAGACTGCTTTCAGTAGCTGGCATCCACTTAGTTTTCCTGGCTGAGCTGCTGTTGAGATTGTTTTCTAGGCTATTAAAATTAAAATGAGCCAGCATAAACCATTGAAATAATAGATCTGCTTTGCTAACTCAACTCACTTTGAAATAAATTAGAGAGCGATCACACAAGTAATTTAACCAGATCTGGCAAGGCAGTATTCTCTGGCAAGAGGGTGGCAACAAACGGTTGGGGGTTGGCTGGCGTTGGTAATCTCTTCAGCTGGTCCTGTGGGAGCAGTAATGCAGAAACAATTACACAAAGCTTCAAACTGTATCTTCTTTCGAGGGCCATCATTTGTTTTCATCCAAGTAGTCTTTAGTCACCTCATTTACCACCAGAAATAATGCTATGGTTTCCTATTTCTCAAGGAAATATAGACAAAAGAAAGAACTTCATACTCTAAGTAAATAAACCTCTCAGGATATGTGACATATTTAGACCCATTTGTATCAAGGGTATGCTACTCTAAATTGTAAGGAAACAAACTTGCAGTTTACAGATCAAATTTTTGCTGAAGTTTTTTACAGAAATAGAATGCCTTAGAAATTCAAAATATTTGTTCTAATGAGGTATTATAGGAGAACCCCTGGAGTTGACATAGGTTCAGAAGAAGAAAAGAAAAAGAAAAAGAAAAAAAAAGAAAAAAATGCTTTACCAGTGTTTTTTTGTTGTAGTCATCTTGGAAGCTGACGAGAGGGGGAAAAAAGAGTATATTTCTTTTTAATTCCTGAGATATAACATGTTTAAATACTTAAGCTTATTCATCAAATGGTGTGCTAATAAGTCTATTGCTGGAAAACTTATTCAAAGAGAAAAAATTTCTACAGTTTCTACGCTGGTAATCTAGCTGTTTGACATTACTCTTATTCTTTAAAGGAATCTGATTCTTAGACACAAGAAAGATATTCTGCTGTTCAGCTCTCTTCTGCCCCTACAAGTGTCATCCTACGTTGCTGCTTTATGAGTTACAGGAATGTGATCTTTGTGTGACCTAGTCATCTATAAAAAAAACTTGTGGCTCAAACAAATTTTCTTCAAAAAATTTTTGCTCAGGTTTGAAAGTTCATAAAATCTCATCTCTCAGTTAAGTTTTGCATGTGTCATTCCTTACATTTTAGATAATTCGCAATGTTTTATATAACTGTAGCCTTGGATTTTTAAATAGTATTTCAATATGCAGTCAAGTTATACTTTTTAATGCCATTGTAAAAAATTTATTAATCATTCATTCCTTACACAGTTTTCCAAAATGACTGAAATTTTCAGACATTACAGATAAGTTATTTCACAGATCTCTAAAAGGAATTCTACTTGACACAGCTATGATACTACTTTAAGAGGTTAAATCACTTCCACTTTCAAGGTCATTACTTGTTTCTATCATAGATTCAAAAATATTCTCACAATTCTATCTAATTGCACAGAAAAGGTGAGTCACGAGTTTACTCAAACTAATACTAATTACTTGTTGCTAAATGTTTGTAATTTATGTCTTGTGGAGAGAGTTCATATAATTTTTTACTATTCTTCTATGATATAAGTTTTCCGCTATTTCTAATTAATGTGAGCAATCAGAATGCCACTCTTTTCTCACTGTGGTGACTAGTCTTTGCTAGTAATTGAATGGTAGACTTAAACAAGGTGAGGTCATGAAGCTTATTTATCTGACACCACGAATTCTATGTAAGAGGGAAAAAGGATGGTTTTTTGCCCTCAGGGTATTAGTCATGGTCCATAGGTTCGTGGGAAAAATGTAGGAAGTCTCAAAAGTTTGTTCCTATTATTTCAAATTTTCTTAGACTTCATTTGAATCCCAAAGTGAATTTTCTATTATTCCTTTGAAGGGTGCATAGGAGGGTACCAACAGTCTTTGAGGAACAACACCTGCAGTTGAATTCAAAGGCATGACTTTTCCAAGCAGTTTCTGATCTGCCTGGTATTGTTCCAGGAAGGATAAAGGCCTAGGTTTTTTACCTGACTGGCAGAACATTCCATCACCAATAGAACTCTAAACATTGTTTTAGAAGTAATGAGTCCTGCTGGTTTCATCCTGCAAGACCTTGAAATCCCACAGGGCAATGTGGTTAGAAATAAAACAGAAGGTTGAGGCTTTTAATGAGTTTCCTATCCACAGATGCCATCAAGCTTTTATACTATTCATTTTATTTCTACAGCTTCAACAAAGGAACCCAGAGTTGTGGGCAATACTCTGACAAGTGCAGTTCACAAACTTGGCAGAAATCTAGACTTCAGACAATAAAAGATCATTGAAAGAAGTAAAAGAAAAAGCAAAATAATAAAAAAAACCCTTAAATATGGGATACTTTACTTACAAAAAGTGAACATAGTGCAATTCAACAAGTTAAACTGCTTGGAGCATAGAATGAGGATATGACTTCGGGTTTCCATGATGTTTCAGAGGTTATGATGACAAAGAAAAATGAACTGAATAGGGCCAGTGAGAGCTCAGTGTGCATTTTGGGGATGTCCTTCGAGCAACACTAAACTGACAGTTCTCGAGAATGTTAATGAAAAAGCAGTATCTTATGAGAAGATGAGGGTGAGAGCATCTGTGCCTATATACAAGAATATAGAATATGCATGTTTGGGAGACACTACATTTTATATCACTTTTTACTCCTTTTACCTGTTTCACCTCTTTCACTTCTTTCTGGGCCTTCCTTAAAGGAAATTATGTGGCATAAAGAAATACATGGTCCATGGACCTCCAGTCCAGACTGAGCAGTGTTTTGCTGATTGCCTTTGATGCATCCCCAGTAAAATGTGGAAAATGTTGTGACTTAAGATAAGCAAACTCCACAGGTTGACAAACTTGCTTTTCATCTTATCCTCTCAGCCTGTCAGATACAAATGAAATATTTTTTTCTTGGTAGTTTCTTCCTGCAGAACAAGTCTGTGTTGAATGCTCTTGTGAGGGTGGTCCAAATCAGTTTAAATAACAGAAATTACTTTCATTGTAACATGAAAAGTGTTATTTTTCTAAGATTTCCAGTACAATTTTTCAATCTTTGGAGCTTTCACCAAAAGATATAGATCCACTAAAACCAATATCCATCAAGAACAGTTTTGCTTTTTGAGTTGTGCACATAACTGGTTTTTAGATGACAAAACTATTGAAGAGAAATAAAATTAAACATTTCTGAAACCAGTAACAGCATGGACTCCTTCAGTGCATGCCATGCACAGTTGTTCTGCTCTAAATTTCAAGATCTGTCTTTGTTTTAGTTTTCACTGGTACAAGAAAAGATGCAATCTGCAAAAAACCTTTACAACTTGTGGAGAGCTATTAGAACAGTTTTCAAGTAGCCAGAATCTTTTTCTCTTCAGCATTAAATCCTGTAAATGGTATTTACTTCATATCTAGGTTTATATGTCTGTAATTTCATCTGTGGACTGTAAACACTGAGTCAGGCTCAGCCTATTGACTCAGTCATGGCCAAGTAGGTTGAAATGAAGAGATGAATTTGAATGCCTCAAATTTCTGTGTACATTCACTGTAAGAATTTTCTAGGGCTCTCAGAAGCACTTACACGATCAGAATTTCCAGCTCCACATTTTGGCACTTCTCAAGTCTGAACATTTCTCATTCCATCCTCTATTAGTATCTTAAACTAATTATCTGCACAATATTTAAGTTTTACTATTTAAAATTGAAGGGAGACTGCCATTCCATCCTCATTTTCTTTGTGAAATTTGTCTCTTTTTTTTAAATATAAAGAAATTATGTGTTGTTTGTGATGCTGTCATAAAGACAGCATTTAGCAATTGGAGAATTGGCTATTAAAGAATATATATTGTACATATATGCTATATAATCATAAATGCATACATAGACATACATACATACTCACATACATGATTACTATTACCAGACCTCATCTGTACAGAGCAAAATAATGCAGCATTGTAGTGTTTAAACTTTTTTAATGGAAACATCTGTTTGATATATATCTAACATACAATGCTACCTGTAATGACTAACCAGATATGTTCTCATAATTCCCAATATTCATTATGTATTACAGCTTTTAAAATAAAATAAAATTATTTAATAATCAACTGGCATATTAAGTGTATCGTTTGCAGCTACACATTCATATCACTTTTCCCTAAACATTTACTCCCATATTTCCTTCTGCAAGACTCAATTCAACACTTTTTGAAATTAATTGGCACTTTTAGAATGAAATTTTTGCATTTTTCAATTCTGAACATCTCTCCTCTGTTAGTATTTTACTAACAATGAGAAAACCATGCTTATTGATTGTGGCATCTAGTTTTGTACCAAAGCCTAAAACTGCATTCCAGACCTGCAACTAAATCTGCAGCATCATATGTGTCTACTCAATGCTCCAGTTCCTTCAAGTAGGCTCTGGTCTGGTATGGTAACCTTGAGAACAATATTTGGTTTTGACAGCCTGGTATTTGGGCATAGACCAATTTTCTAAATATATCTGTAGTGCCTACTATAACTTGATAAAATCTTGTAAAAACTACTTAATATTTAGTAATGGGAATAAAGGAAAATAAGTAATAATGGTAAATGAATGTTCTGCCTTAAGCTTTTATGGCTGTTTGTGGTAAAGCCACTAAAATTCTTTCTTTGTCTTTTAGTGCAGTTCATATTGGAAAAAAAAATTAAAATATTAAAGAAGGTAGAATGAATGTTTTTTAAAAAATATATTGCAAAATATGGGATTTTTTCAAGTTGAGTGCAAGTTTAAGTGCTAACTAGTATTTCGAACACTTACCATGAGATATCAAACAGCATGTGCTTTCTATTTATATTGGTTACCAATCTCAGTATTCAGAGGAAGAGTGTATAAAGTTAACAAGCAATTATTTGGCAAATTAGTACTCAACAACCCTGAGTAAATAGGAAGTTTGAAACCTATCTGTTATACAGCTACTTTAATTTGCATAGCACACTGGTGTGTTTGCTTTGCAAATACTTTGCAATGAATCATCATTTGTACTATACAGTCCAAAGAAAAGCAATCAAAATTCACAGCAAGACAATGAAATTAATTATAACTGTTGAATTCTGTGGTGGTAATTCCTCCTCATGCAGGAAGATTAATTGCATTGCACTTTCCTTGCACTCCACTAAATGATCTGATGAATGTATAATCATTTACAGATTTTTCAAATGCTGAAAATTGATTACCTTTGATTAGCTCTGATCTGCACAAAGAGCTCTGACAGAGTATCAGTGAAACATTACAACATTACAGACAAAGTAACAAATGATTTAATTACCAGTGTGCTTATTAATGTTAGATTCCCTGCAGTGATCCTGGCAAATCAGGGACCTGTAATAGACCTGTGGGTTTCGCTGAATTCCATTAGGGTTTAAATAATATTTCTCACTATTTCTCAAATCCTTCTTTTCATAGCTTCTTAATAACTCTAATTAATTCTAATTTGCACAAAAATCCATTGCATCTCCATAAACTTTTAATTAGATGTAAAGTAAGATAAGTCACTGCTGTCAGAGACTGGGGAAAATGCAAACTGTGGCTTTATATGTTTCCAAATAAGTTTTTCATTAACAAAAGATATGTCTCTGTAAAGCTATTTAATGAAAGTTTAGAACTAATTTTGAATTAGGCATGTGTTTCAGCTATGCACTTTTAGTTGCAAACATAATAATAGTTGCTTATAGATGAAGCAAGTGAAAAAACAGGATGGTAAAATGTTTAGCTGACAAAATGGTAAACATAAATTTAATACTTTTTTATGTATTGCCAATATATACATTCACTCATTTTGTTAATTCTGGTAGATAAAACACTCTGATTAAGCAGCTACACTGTACACTGAAAGACTATTTGAAAATGAAATAGCAAAGGAACACTAGCCCAGTTACAGACCATGCTGAATGTTGCTGGCACAAACAAATCAAGCTTTTCCATGCTTATACTAGTGAACACTTAGATCAATTCAGATTGGCAGCTTCTTTGGTTTTCCCTGGTTTCATGTCATTATATATGACATTAAATTATTACGAAGCAATGACAATGAAAACCCAGATGATCAGAGAAGTCAAACAGCTAAAATTAAACTCTGTTTCTGCAAGTGTTTCTTAGAGAAAAAAATAAATGTAGATAATTAAAAGCTGATTTGGCACTGAAGTACTAGTACATAAACAACTTATAATAGTATTTTTGTATTTCAGTTGTGTAGGAAAGGAGGGACTGTAATACTGCAGGTGTTACTTTGTTATTCGTAATGCACAAGATGGAAAACTTAAAAATAGGGAATATTCAGCCCCCAGTGTGGATGATTACATTTATTACATTCACTGCTGTCAGCAGCTGAAAAGCTATCCATCACACTGAAACAGCGATGAGAGTCAGAAGTCTCTTTTTGTGGAGAAATATTGAAGTCAGATTGTTGATGTCAAAAGTCAAACTCTAGTTCAGCTATCTGTTTTATGAATCTGACTGAGACACATTGTGCCTGTGTTCAAACTGATATCTAGCAGAGCTCATTTTACCAAATGTGTGATTTAGAAGTCAGAAAAACATTCGTACCAGCAAAATATTAAGAGGAAACTGATAGGGCACTCTACTGCATTTATATTTAAATATCACATCATTCAATAATAATGCAACATTTATTTTTTCACTGATGGTTAAAAACTTGCTGTGTATGATACAATTATGTTATTGTACTTGCATAAAGTAACAGCAAAAATATTTTATGTTCACAAAGCATTTTAAATATGACCACCACAGTAACATAGACCTTTCTGTTGACATGGGAATAATTTTTTTCAATTTATTTTGGATACACATACACACATACACACATGGGTGTGTTTATATATGAGGAATGATACATTCAACTAGTTTCAAAAGGCAAGTAGAAGACTTACATGGAGGTATACTGACATAAAGATGAAGGAGTACAATAGCTGAGTGAGAAAATACAGTGTAGACACGATGAGAAAAAAAAAAAGAATTTTTAAGCCCTTAAAGACCAATTACACGTACATCATTGGAATTATCTGTCTTTACCGACCACAGCTACCATTCACTGTACTTCAGTCGCATAAGTGAGATTCTTAGAAAAGCAGTACTGAATAAAAGTATCAACTCTGTCCAATTCCTCAGGTCTGACTTCTAAAAAAGTGAAATAAATCAACTGCTTCTTTTCATTTCATTAGAATTTTTAAAACAGAACTTTACAAATAATTGGGAGGAAAACAGGGTCCAGATGATAAATTGTATTCCATTAAAAAGCACTAAAAATAAAACAAGAAATGTACTCACAGCTTGGAGAGTACTATTTAATATGAGTATCTTCAGTAGTTTACATCAAATATTTTAAAAGCGTTTCTTAAGGAAGGTGCTTTCTAGCTGAGAGAAAAACGTATGCGCTACACGTTATTGAACTTGCTACCGTCACTGCAGATTTTGTTCTGTTTAACAAAAACAAGCACAGTTTGTGAATTCAAGTCAGGGAGTTCCTTTTATTTTTGCTAATTTCACCATCCTTTCTCTTTTTAAGCACAGCCCTCAGGGTACATGATGTAATGGTCACCATTATAGCACAGAACAGGAAAAAAGGGTATCATGAAATGCAGAATTGAATGGTATTCTTAGAAAAGAAAAACGTATGCCAGATTTTTTCCAAGGGAGCTCTACTCAAAAACAAACAAATATGCAGATACTGTAGAAAGCTTCTTGAATCATCATTAGTGGTTAGAAAAAAAAATTGGCAGGAAGAAAGTGGACGGTTTAAAAAAAAAAAGCAAGCCAAAATGGAAGGACTAATTCAATGATACCAGATGTAACACATGACTGTGGGGATTGAAGGGTCATGAGTTTGAGTCAAAACTCAACTTCGAGTTAATTGGCTGGCAGTGGGGCTGCACAAATTGCAGAGATAGAGTACTTGTTTCCTAGTGCAGTAGGTCAGCCTTCTTATGCATTTGCACTCTTTACATGGCATGCAAGAACTAACACTTTTATTTGTTAGAAAAGAGTTTTCTTGCTTGTCATCTTTTTAAGGAGAAGAAAAAGAACTGGCTGAGCATAAAACAGAATGACACATTTTAAAAGATTCAAAAGCTGCTCTGTCTTGAACTACATGTATTTCCTTGCTCAATTTTTTTGTCTCTACTAACAATCAAGAAAACAAATGGTACACAGTAGTTTCAGGGAATATTTTAAACCAGTGTTATGAATTCATTGATACAAAAACCATATATAAAATATGTAATCTTAACATATTTTCCCTTTGAAAAGATCAATATAGTTCTTTCCACCTTATCCAAGTTGAAATGTTATTATGTTTAAAAGAGGAAAATAATTGCAGTTACTGACTTTGCTGGGGAAAAAAAAATAAATGTTCCTTAAAACATTTAAATGGGTAAGTGGGAAGAAATTTTTTTAAAAAAAAAAAGCTTCTAACTGTGTGCGTGGAAACTGGCTATGTGCCCGAGACGTACAGCAAAAAACAACATATGGAACTCACCAGTTCCTAAAATCCCTTTCCACAAAATTCATGCCACTCCTCACCACAATAAAATGACTCACAGAGGGGTGTGTTTTATGCCTCCCAGGCAGAACTCCATAGTCCACAATTAGTCTATCTATTGAAAGGCCAAAATACCTTATTGTTTTACTTGCTGTATAATTATCTGTTATGATGAACTGTGATTCTAAGGACTATTGTCCTGAGGCTTGGATCTGTGTGTGGAGCAGTTCCCTGGATGAGACCCAGGAGTGGACCTTCCATTTAGAATCCATGCCTGAGTGATTTCTCCAGTCTCTCCCTGACTGGCTGAAACAGGGACTGTTTCTGCATGATTTCTTGGATTGATGAGAAGCAATTATGCCTTAAATGAAGTCATTCATGTCTGCCATTTTGTTTGCATATTTTTCAGCATTCACCTGTTATTAGACCTGTTTTTAAACTGTAAACTAGTTTCAAGTAGACTTTTGTGTCTAGTGTGGTTTGGTAATCAGAAAAAATATATATGTAATGTTTTCTTCACAAATCACTCAAGCAGGAAATTTAATAGAGTGATTTAGAAGTAAAACAGCATTTAAGAATTTCCCAGACATTTCATTTCTGAAGTGACAATGTATAAAGATAATGATCTCAAGACTAACTAAGATTTTTAATGTGTATTCTTTAATGTGTATTCTTTAAATAACCGTATCTGGAAGAGATTGCCAAAACAAATTATTTATCACCGTTTCAAGCTGGTAATACTGGCAGTGTAAACAAAATACTACTTTAATATTTAAGAATGTATTTGCACAAGTGGGAAGATATTGTGTGCCATTTTTCATAATTCCTTTTGAAATGTATAATCCCTTTAAAGAGCCAGATTCTTTTTGCAAAGCATTTACTTCTGATAGCTCTTAAATTATTATAAAAATTCCTTCACTATGTATAGAATCTTCTAAGTGGTTAACAAATAATTTCCTGCTTTCATTCTCAGTGTCTGGTAAAGCTTTTCCACAAAGCAGTTTCCACGGTGATGTTAGGTACAATGCTGATAAAAGGTAGCCATGCCATGAAAACAAATACTGTAGAGAGAGCTTTGTCAGTTTGTATTAAGCTGGATATATTTTATGCTAATTTACCAAATCTTTTGTTGATTTGTCTGGCTTCTGAATGCTTTTTTTTTTAATGAAGATGAGTGAATTTTGATAGATGCAATTTATGTCTGAGTATCTCCTCCCAAGAAACAAATTACTTTGTCACATTTTTCCCGATGGTAAATATAAAAGACAAAAAATATGTAGTCCTGACAGATCTTTATATAATTGTAAAGCTTAAAACACAAACCAATTTTCAGATATTTGAATGAATTGTATGTGTAGATCACTGATTAAAACTGTAAATGTACTTAGAAAAAAATCCTCTTTTCATATTGAATAATCCCTATAGCTAAACATAATGAAATTAAACTGACAATATAATCTTTTTTTTTTTTAAGTTTATATAAAACATTGGAAGGAAGTTGTGAGTACTTTGAAGTGCATAATTTTTCAGGGTAGAAAAGGGTTTTTTATTGTTGTTGTGTGCTGTTTTTTTACAAGAGACTTGTACTAAGGTGACCTCTACTGTTTAAAAAAAAGGCTTGCAAAAGCAGCCCTCTCCTAAATCATCCAACAATCTTAAATTGCCAAGACAGACATGGATACTGCTGTGCTTAAAACTATTTGCTTAATTCACTGCCATTTGGATTACTACAAATGATTTTAAGGTTTCTTTCTCATGCATTGGAAAGTTCCCTGCCATTTACTTCCTAGTCATTTGCGTGCAAATTCTGCCTGTACTGGGATCTCTGCCATTACATTTTCTTCACACTGAAGGGTTTTCTCCGCTCCTGGCGGGGCAAAGTCATGACCCAGAAAAAAATTGATTCATGAATTCTCAGGGTGCAACTAAAGAAGAGAGGAAATATGCCTTGGCTGAGCTCCTACTAGTGACAATTTAAAACCTGTAATTAGTTTGGATTCAAGCTGCAAAAGGAATCTGAATTTAAAATGCATTAATTCAAACTGATATATTAACTTTAACAAAGTAGATCACTTATTATGTAGAATCATTATTACAGTCTGTTTTGCTAATTGTTGAATTCTAGACTTTATTAACTTTGATTTTATTAGAAAATGCAAGTAATTGCTGGCGAACTCTTTTCTATGTGATGGTTTTTTTGGTGAAAAAGAACTTTTTATTGGGGTTAGTTAGCTTTAACACCTCAGTTATGGATTCTATTTTTGTAAATTCCCATCATCCACATGCTGCACAATGGCTGAGGCCACTTACCCCCTGCTGATATCAGGACCCCATATCCCCTTTAGCTAACTCCCTGACATTTCTATGAACTACACAGCTGAAATGTTATACAGTAATTAATGTTGATCCTAGCACACACACAGCCTCCAGTACAAATTAGGATAGAAAAGGTTATCATAATATTTTGCTAGACTGTTTGGTAGACTTGAATTGCTCCCTGTGGGGGACAAACAAGAAAAGATATTTTTAAGATTTGCATGCTGGAGGAGCATCCAGGTATTTTTATTCAGATAGAGTAAAAACTGCTTTGAACATTTGGTCTGGGAAATGTTAGTCTTGCTATTGGCATGTTCTGATACCTGCGCAGTTGTGTTCCCTTGGGAGCGGTTTGCTTGTGGTATATGTTTTTGCAAATGAAAAAATGCATGGTGACTGAAACTCTTAACCAAAGCTCTGTTATCTTGTGGAGTTCAAATCCAGGTACAACCAGCAGCTGGATCCTCTCGGACTGTCAGTGGTGTCTGAAAAACACTCAGAGACTAAATAATTTAGATTACACCATTCTGACCTGTATAATTGTTTAAATGAGTAATGCAGCCACTAACTGAAAGAGGTCAACCATCTGTAGAGGAAACATAGAATTTGGTTTCATTTCCAAACAAACTTTTGAAGCCCCATACTGTGGGAGGTAGGGAAAAGTCTGCTGACAGATCAATGGCTTATCTGCTACACCAAGGTTAAAACTTCTATCACTTGTAGAAAGCAATGTTAATAGAAAATGCTCCTGAGAGAGTAGGTTTAGCGCAAATAAAACTTGATCCACTCAATATGCCATAAATTGTCTTTTTTTATTTTTTGTGCTTTACAATGAATGTGCCTTAAACTGTTATGATTAGTATTGATGGATTCTCATTATTCATTGAGGAAGGCCACAATCTTATTTAAATATTTTTGAAAAATTATATTTATCGTGGAATTGCTGAATAGTGTATGGCTTGTCAGTTTTCTTTTTTAGGAAAGATAAAACCCTTAAAAAAATTGCTGTTAGATTAGAAATTACAATTTCACATCCCTTCTGAAATTGCAAAGGGAAGAGGTTCCTCATCCAGAAGCAGGCATTTGTGCATATGTATCCTGAATTTTTTTATTTAGCACATAAAAATGCATAATATTTGCCTTTCTACTCACACCTTGAAATACCTATTTTCATCAATAAAAAAGGATTTTGCAGGGGTAAGGGCATTTTTTAAAAATTTAAATCCCAAGGTACAATTTATCTCACCAGCTTATTCATGGGAAACTCAATGTGAAGTGACATTTCCAATGATCAACGTCCTCTCTGTAATTTTGATAACACATATAGTGGCATCAAAGTTTTTTCCTGCCATTTTCTGTCTTGCTTTTTTTTTTTAATTAGAGGATATATTTTATATGCAGACTGATCCTCGCTTAACACTGCACAAGATTGCAACTCGACAAACGTATATTATTGAATGATGCCATTCATCACATTCAGAAACAGAAGTGAAGGCCAATTTCATTTAACAGACAGTGTGAGGATTGCTGCAGAATGCACAAATGGTACTTTGTAAATGTTGTCCCACTCATTTATTAAGGCTCCTTTAAAAGATAACTGTTCTTTAGAGACAGGAGGCAGAATCCAAGATTTCATACTGAAATTAAAAGAAATATGCTTTTCCCTGAAAACATGCTCAGACCTATATAAGCTCATAGAAATCAATACAAACTGATGAGTATGGGAAAACCATTATGATTTCTCCCCCAGTGGTGAAATTCAATTTTGTTCTTGTTCAGATACACTTCTTTTATATAGGGAACAAAATAAAGTTGGGGATTATAGCAAAGCAATGTTTACCAATTCTCATGCAAAATTCTTACATAGTAGGATGCTAGGACAATGTTCTCAAAACCCAGTATAATAATGATGAAAAAGAACCGTGTCTGTGCCTGAAAAAATAGTCAACCTTTTGAAATTGAGACTGAGTTACCAAGACCCTGACTATTCTAGTAGGAAATATCCATCACAGGTCAGTGAATTAACGTGTCCCTTTTTTTACTTTTTCTTTCAACTCTTTGATATTCGGTGCCCGAACCTGAAGTGGACTAAATTATGTCCCTTCTAAGATTGCATTGTCACCAGATGCAGGTTTAAACATAGCAGCCAAGTACTTATATTGTCTAGCTTCTTGTTAAATATAACCAGATTATAACATTTTGTTAATTATTACAAAATTTATCAGAAACATTTTGACCTCTAGAGATATGATGAGACAAAAGAGAAAGGGGTGATTTGAGAGTCAGTCAAGAACAAGAGCATGAGCTGTAAATCTCAGTCTTTCGTAGGTGCCTATGTCAAGACTTTAAAGAATCTTGACAGCTCTATCACAAGGAGAGTATAGCACAAGAAGGTCATATGAGGAATTGACTGGGAATAGGTATAATCCAGATATGGACATACACACCTTGCTTTGGTAAGGGAATGATGTCTTGTCAATCTTGAAAATTTAAACTCAGAACCTTTCTGCTGAAATTCAGTTGTTCAAGAATTGCAATGTAACAACTGAGTCACTGATCCATAAATATTACCCCATCCATAACCCATACATGACGTTTCAGAGAAAGGTGAAATTCCAATCGCATGCCATTAATTCATTTGTGTGTCCTCCAGTATCACCAGGCATCACATTAGTACAGTGCTATCTCAGAAATATTTGAGTCTTTTTTAATAGATCACTTTTCTGAAAAAGTTTTAGAAATGGGTTGTGGGATTTCAGCAATAGTTTTCACAAGAACATTTGAAATAGATATTCTTTCATGCCCATATATAGAGCAGATTTTTTTAGAATTACAATATTGAATGTAGAAGTATAAAATACTGCTTTATTAGCACAAATATGACATCATTTTTGTTACCATACATATTCTGTACAGCACAGATTGAAAATTATGTAAATAACCAGATTCTGCTATTTATGTTGCCTTAAGTAAGAGTCAGTTGAGATAGTTGGATTTTAACTAATGTGACTGTGAGCTTTTGTAGGTAAGCAGAAATAGTCTTCTGTTTAAAAGACTAAGTGGGGACTAAGCACTTCAGGGAATTTGCAAAATTGCTGCCACACACTCTGAGCACTTGACAGCTTGAACCACCAAAGCAAGTGAGGTCTAAGGAATGGGTACCCAACAAGTATAAAAAGGCAGCATGATCTTCAAAATGGGCCTTGTAAGCCTAGAAAGGAATGACAGATAATGACATTCAAGCAACAGATCTTCACTGCCTGTTTCTTTTTTTTTTAAATTATCATGTTTCAATAGAGTAGACAGATAGATCCATAGAGGTACAAATTAGAATTGAAATTTACAGTCCTCATAATAACATCTCTGAACATGAAGTTCTTAAAAAGTAAAAGTTCCAAATGTGGCATTGAATTTTGGTAATTTGATCTCTGCCAAAAACAGGTAGATAAATCGTAAATAAATGATAGATTTTGTTGTAAAGGGGCTTTTTGTGGTATTTTGTTTGCTTGTTTTTCTTGGTAATGATGAACATAATAATGATACTATTATCTAATCTGGTAACTAGTAGCCACAAATTTGATGCACCAAAATGCATGCTTAGAATGTGATTAGGCTTTCTGGTGCAGGTAAGGGGAATCCTTCTGGAAGTTTCAAATAGAAAGCAGACTATTTTAAAATATACATGCATCTTTCAGTATTAGTAGCAGAAGTACATGAGCAGATAAACAAAGTTTATTCTATTTCATAGTACATTATTCCCTGTACAAGAATAGTGTACACGACTTCTGCCAGTTCTTGAATATGTGCATTCCTAAACCATGGTTTATGAACATCATGAGGAACACATGCAGTGCAGCTGATGTTTGTCATTATCTGTTTCATACATCACCAAAATCATGATGTAGGAGTGTCATGTTATGGTACTGTACTGCCATATTTAAAAGATGGATATTTTAAAAGATGGATCTTTTAGGATGTTTTAAAATATCCCTTAATCAATAAAACAATTTTCCACATCCTGCTTAGATGGAAAATTTCAGGATATTGATGTAACATGATAAACTCAGTTTCATATCCCACCTAGTAGAGCTCCTTCTTATTTCTATAAGCTTACCTGTCAGATTGCATTACATGCAGAAACAGGAGATGCAGACTGATAATTCAGGGTATTCACCAGTGTACTACCCACTTCATGGTTAGTTAGGGCACTTGCCACCTATTTTGTATTTTGAAAAGATAACTTTCTTTTAAAATGATGTGCAGAAATGGAAATTGAAATAGACTCATGTAGTTGTGATGACACTTTTTCTATTTGTTACAGTCTTCGCAATATTTTGTATTTTTCTTCAAGCATAATTCTGGGGACATTTAAATATAAGGCATTAAACTGTCATTTAAAAAAAGTGTTTTGGTGAAGCATTGGAAGGCCTAAAAGACTCAGGCGAGAGTAGGAAAATGAAAGGAACCAAAACTTTCTAGTTTCACACAAAATATTTTTATATAATTTTAATTTAATGTAATCATAGCACTGGATTATTGACAGTGTGTACTAAGGGTACAAAGTCCTGGAAAATGAAGATAGCACAATCTGCTCACATTGGTAAGACACCACTTATTTTTACATTATTTTATGCTGCAAAGATAAAAATGAGTAAGATCTGGAGATTCTATAAGAGAATACAATTAATTTAAAATCAATACAACATAAAAAAATAGAAACAATATTCTATTTCTAATGGGAAGAAATCCTGTTTTATAATTGCAGTATACATTTGTATTTACTACAGACAACATGCCTTCTCCTTTAAAGGATTTTAAGAACTGTTTAAGCCTCTTTTAAGTTACCAAACCTGGGTACAAAACTGTGCCTTCGCATCAGCATGTAAGTGCACTCTGCATAAAAAAAGATGGGGATTGATTTAGGCCACACTACGGAGCCAACCCCAGGCTGAGAGTAGCTTTATTCTCTGCTTGTTTTCTCAGCTTTTTATTCATTTGCAATGAGGGAGTGTGGTGCTTTTTTGAAAATGACTCTCTTGATGAGGCCTCTGATTGTAAAGTACTTTCAAACTGGGAACTTCACCACCTTTGTTGCTGAGTGGATAACTTTTCCATTAAAAAATATGAACCTGCTTTCCACCAGCTCTTTTCCTCCTTTCCATTATTTTTCATGTGCATTGAAAGCAACTTTCCATACCAGAGCGCCTACAGGAAGCTAGCAAAAAAGATACCCATGTTCCAGTGCAATGGCATGATAGCAACCAATATTTTCGTTGCCAGATGGTACTAATAGAAGTTCTCTAAATGCAACTTGCGTATTTATCTAATCCACTTTATCTCCGCAGATCTCTTATAGGTTTCCCTTCCCCAGTTTCATCTTACAGTACCTGTACACCCAGCATGAAGATATGAAACAATTTGATGAATTTCAGTCACAAAAGTAACTGCCTTGATGACAGACTTTTAGTGAGAATTTGTCCCTGGAAATGCTATCATTTCTGCAGACTACTGCTCACTACCCACAGTACTTCCACTCTTCTGATGCTTCTGCCTAGACTGAGCCCACATTGACTTACCCTCTTGCTCCCTCTCTCTCAGAGTAGTTTCCTTCCTCCTGTAAATTGGATGGTGTTTTCTCATTGTGATTTGGAATTTGCCTCTCCTATACACTAACTTCTTCCTACTATACTATGGCTGTAGCTGTCAGATCTTCAAATCAATGGTAATTTACCAGTGGAAAAAAAAAAAGATAGATACTTAACATTTTAGCAAAAGTTTGGGCAATATTTAGCACTTGAGTGTTAAAAGAAGTGAGAATTCAAATTGTCAGCACTTAGCACTTTCATTCATATTCACTAATCTCAGGAAATTATGTCCTGAGAAACCAGCACATACTTAAAATTAAAACAGGCTGTTTAAAAAGGAGTCTGCATGGCATCATATTTGTCAGTATTTAAAGCAGAGATTGATTATTTTTCTTTTTCTTATTAGATTAGTTGTTGTATCTCTTAATAATTTATTGCCTCTTTGTTTGCAGCATCCCAGGACAGAATCTCTCACAACCCCTCATTGGAAGACATTACCAAACTCTGTCAAATTTGGATGTCAGATTATGTTATACATTATAAATTACAGCAGCAGATGTTCTTTGAAAAAGTTGTGGTTTCTTTAAATGATCTAGCTGATGCAACTCTTTGAGTCACTGTGGTGAGAGACAAAATTGATGACAGGCTGATTTAGTGGTGCACTTTTTAACCAACAGTTTGAACAGATTAGAAGGTTGTCAGAAAGATATCAAGAGAGGTAAAGGGATTAATTTCAGAGGTAGTTTTAAATTAAAAAACAATGGCTAGCTTTCTTTGAAAACTCTTTTATAGCTGGGAGCACCTAAATGGAAAAAGGACCATAAAGAAGATTTTTCATTTAGTACTATTTTCATTTTTTTTTTCTTAGGCAGATGATTTATGGATGCCCAGTAGCCTGTGAATTTTCTTGGAAAAATGTAGTGTGAACATTTCTTGGTGAGCATATTAATCAGTTAAATTTCTTAAATATTTCATCATCCTTGGAATGTTTAAGCCTTAACAACAATAAAAGATGTCTATCAAGTCAATAGACAGGAATGTGTTTGGTTTGACGGATAAATATTTTAAATAAAAGGTGAATTTGTCATTGACAAAATAGCAATGAAGATAGAAAACTACAATTAAAATAATTTATTTTAAAATCTGTTGCAAAGTAAATTTATGTGCAGGAAATGTTAATTAAAATATGTTTATAATTTCAAAAGAAAAAATGTTCTTATCAGAAAATGTTGGCATGGAAGATGGGATATAGATAGACTGATAAACATGTGATGCAAGACAGTGAAGCTTCCAATGGTGCAAACAAGCCATGCCTTAATAATAATATCTGCAGGTCCGGTGTTATTTAATGCCTACTCAAGCGTAAAAAAAAGAGGACTGGGAACTTTCAGAGAATTTTGCTTTTGGATATTTCCATGTAGTAACTTAAATTGCATGATTCATTGTCCCAGGTACCACTCCCAGAACTACAGTTGTTCAATTCCTTTCCATTATAACAAATATTTTTTTCAGCATGTTAGAGTTTTGCCAAAATTTAGCAAACTTATCTGAACCCCAGCCAAATTTCTACCTGAAATTTGGCATTTCAGTATTTTGCTTCAAGCTATTTAATTATTAGTGCGTGCATACATGCATGTGTATATTTAAAAAAGAAAAAAGAAAAAGTAAAATAGAGCTGCTGTTTCTAAAACAAGTAGAAGGAAAAAACTCACAACAAGCAAAACAAGCCCCTACTCCATTTGGTTCATGTTAAAAAATTACGGAATTACTGTAGTTCATTTGCTCAGATGCTCTAATACGAGTCAGCTCATGGTCCTGTCAAGAGTAACAGGCAAGAAACATTTGATGTACACATTGAAATTTGTTTAAAATTAACACCTTTGCAGGACTGTGAGAAAAATCTGAGTTCACATGTAATCAGAGTTCTTTTCTCTGGGAAGTCCATCTCCAATCTGACAAAAGACCTTAGCCTTCCAGATCCGTAAGTATTGTCCCCTTTTGGTTGTCAGGCAGTGGGTATGGTGGGCAGAGGTAGGTATGGCCTGACCAAAGTAAGCATTTGCACACAATATGCAGAAATATAGCCAAAAATCAGAGGAAGGTAGCAGAAGCTTGACCAACACATTTACAGAGGGGAATAGGATCAGTATGAAGATACTGGACAATTGCAAAGGAAGGGCTGAAGGGAGAAGTGGGTTGGGCATGACGAGGAAAGGCAGAGTAGACTGATCATTACGTTCTACAATTAGGGTTGAAAACAGATGTCCAGAGACCCTCACTCTTCTGCAGTTAAAAAGTAGGTAGGACGTTAATAATTTCATACATGGACCACAGTTGGTCCACATCAAGAGTAATTATTGAGTTGGCATCTGATACCATAAATTCCGTGGATTCAGAAGTCTTCCTCTTGACATGAAAGTCCTTTATTTTTAGTTAGAAACTGTTCAAAACATGAGATGTTTTTTTTCTCAGCTAATGAATCAAAATAAATAAGGATACTGAATTTCCTAAAATATTGCAATTAATACTTTGGTATAAATCCATAATGACACAGGCCTTCACTAGATGATCCTATGTGATTTCTTCCAGAGTAGCCAGATCTCTTTCATTTAAAACAAAAATTTCTCTATGCCCCAGGTTGCCATCTGCAGAGGAGGGATAATAACACCATCTATCTTCACAGAACTTTGTGAAGATAAGTTAATTAACTTTTTATAGCATTCAGATGCTGTAGTTAAGTGTATCAAAATATAGAAGAAGAAATCTGTGTTGCATACTGAAAAAAAAAGAGATCGCACTTTGAATAATTGGTCAAATATTGAATAACTTACCATTCATCAAGAGGCAGAGACTATACAAAAATAGATAGGCTCCAGTAAAGAACCATAATTGTGATACATACATAAAGGGGTCAAGTTAACAATGCTGAAACTATGCTCAGCTTTAGCATTTGAAGAATTTCATCTCCTTTGTATAATTTCTTTGTAAAACCTTGAGAGTATTATTCTAAACTTCTGTCTCTGTATGAAGAACATGTATGACCCACCATAGTAGAGTAAACGCTTTGAAATCCTCCTTTTATGTATGTTTACATCATATTCCCATAAGTTCAGAAAGGACTGTTTCTTTGTTTTTAATTTTTTGAAATTCCATATGAATATTCTATAAAGCACAAAAATTAGTCTGTCCTTCATTTTCCAGTTTTTATTTAATCCATCACATCGCACTTCATTGTCTATTTGTCCCTATTTTAAAGGAGTGTAATGTAAGAAATAGAATAAAAAAATAGAGGGTTGAAAGGTAAAGTATTAATACTACATAAAGGACAGCCGTATGGGAATTGTAAAGTATTTCCTGGGCCCTACCTAGGAAGTGATGTAATGCTTTCTGTTCCAGTCCATGTTCATGCATGCATGTAGTGCATTTAATTACAAAAAAAAGGGAGAGTGAGAGGTAGGCTTATTTATCTATATACTGGTACCCTATGCTTAAACACAAAAGATGGTAAAGTGTACCTTTAAGTATGTTTGAAGTAATGCAGCTGGAAGCAGAAGTGTTCTTTCTAATAATATATCTGTATTCCTACAATTATCATCTTCAGCCTACTCCTACTGCCATGCAGCAGCTACAGCAACTCTTTGAAGTTTTCATTAATGCAAGGTTTAGCAAACTTATTTGGTATAAATTCTACTGTTCTTTATTTATGCCTGTATAATGCAAGCTCTTTTACATCCTACCACAATTCGCCACAAAGACAATGTAAATGACTGCAGTGTGAAAGCAAGCATAACCTTTTAGTTTACTAACCAATAGATTATTTAGATCTCAACATTACTTAATCACATTCAGATTACCACATAGTGGAGTAATAAATAGGACTTTCAAATATTTTGGCAGAACACATGCTCTCCCATCCATTGTACCTCCCAGAGTGCTCCTATATGGCTGTTCCGTATGCTGTGCTATTAACCACATCTAAGCAGAGGCTGTGCTACTTCAGAAACACACTCAGAAGTATACTCAGAATCATAAGCTGGCTCAGGGCCCCCAAGCCTATGCTGTGCCATCACCCCTCCACCAATGACACTACTATCATTACCACTTACTGTTCCTGATATTTCCATACCACCTGATTTCACATACTGCTCAGTATTTTTTAGCACTCATCATCCGAATGCTGTAAAACCCATCATCCAAGTGCTTCAAAATATATATGCAATATACATATATATACCCCCACACTACCCACAAAGGAGTAGCAGAGCTGTAGGCAAGCAAAACTGAGACAGCCAAGACAGTGACTGAGCGGAAGACTGGGATGCAGAGTAAGAGTCCAGAATATTCCTCTTGAAAGCAGATCAGACATAGCCATGGGCTAGGCAAATCCTTGGCCAGAACAGTCTGTAAGAGTGGTAAGAGTGTTCTTATTCTTGTACTTGCTAGAAATCTGTCCAATATCGTTGAATAGGACTGAAATCTTCATTCCATGCCTGGCAATAAGACTTAGAAATATCTCCCCTGTTAATTTTGACACTGATCGAGTAACTTTAAAGTTTCAAGTACTGTAGCTAGTCCTAAAATAATAGGATTGATATAAAATCCGGATATTTGAAATACTGTCAGCAGAGTCAGCAGTGACTCTGAGGATTGGTTAACCTATAATTCAGTCACACTGTTCTGTTGATTATTTTGCCTGGAAATTTAGTGTACTGTGTCCAATACTTGAGGTTGTTTAGTCTAAGCTCTAAGAGACATAAAATATAATGTGATAAATTTGTCCTGAATATATGGTATACAACCACTTCTTGGGGTTTAAAGGCACAAGGGGGTTGAGTGTGTGCATGTATGTAAGGCCTAACACTTTAGACCTGCCACAAAAAAATCAGGACCTGCAACTCCAGGAATATGCATTTAAATTGAAACTGCTTACTCAGGTTTTTGGCTATAACACCTATGGCAACTGGATATTTCTAGGGATATTACATCACTCAGTTTCACTGGTGATACACATTTATATTACTAGGACTTTAGCAAATGTACCTCAGAATGAAAAAAAAATTTAAAAAAAACCCAAACAAACAAAACTTTGCCTTCTTAATGTTGCAGTGCTGTTTAAAGGATAACATAAACTACTTTTTTTTGCTGTTTTTCTTTTAATGGTATATGACGGAAACAGATGCAAAAGGAGTTTATGTGGAATGCAGTGTTCCTTAAAGGTTCCCACAGTTCAGGTATAGACAACTTTTCCATTCTTTTAAAAATTAAGTTGTGGGTAGGAGTGTTGTGGGGGTTTAATTTGTTTGTTATGGTCAGAATAGGTGCCAGAGAGAGAAAAAGAAACTTGTATAATCGTCTAAGTATGTTCAGTGTAAAATTTTTCACAGAATTTTCAGTACTCTCATGTTAAGTTGAATTGTTATGTAATTAACAGAATATGACGGCTTTACTCCTGAGAGCTCAGCAACCATGATGGGTTCAACTCTGAAATCTTAGTAGCTACTTTTCTGTAATTCAAATGACCCTTGTTGTCCCCACTACACCATAATCAATATGCAAAGCAACAAGAGTAGATCTGTTTCTCTAATCATAGGCTCACTTTTTAAAAATTGTTGTGGGAAAACCAAAGATATCAAGTGCAAGAGGACAAGAAGTGAGGATCTATCAGATTCTACATCCAAAGCAAGGAATCTGTCTTGAGCATCTTCCTAGCCTAGAAATCAATTTCAGGTAGCCAGCAACAGCAGTTTTGTAAGTCTACAGTAACACAGGATGCTACTGCATGTTTTCAGTTCAGAAACAGTAAGTCTGCTTCAATTGGGTTTTAAATGTCTTCCTAGTCCTGACATTATCCTAGCTGCAGGCTTTGTTGAACCAAATGGTGTTTATTTTGAAACTGACATGTTAATTACCGTAATCTGACTGCTCCTTGTAGGTCATTATCTCACTAGCAATGTACTGACCAATATACAAAAAGGTGGAAAGAGTAAAGAACCTTTAAATGATATGTTAAAGTCATGCAGTTTTGTTTGAATTACTGTGAAAGTTGTATTCATGTTTCTGTTTTCAGCTCCACTCATCAGTTGTTTGTAACTATGCTAGAAAAGATTCTCTTCTGGCTGGAGCCCAGCAGATTGGTGCTCAGCTTGAGAGGAACAGTATTATTTAACTTTGAAAATATTTATTGATTCATGTTTTAATTAGCAGTAAAAAGCAATTTGTTTATTTTCAGAACATTTTCCCCCTCACATTTAAGGGCAAATTCTACTCGTTTTGTGTTTCACTTGCATAAAGGTGACATTTTCATAGATGCTTGCTTGGCACAAGGCAGAATCATGTACTTGGTATCCTGCCCTTGCTTTTTGAAAGATCCAGAATTGGCAGCTATGGTTATGCGTAGGGGGTTTTTGCTCTCTCTCTAATTTGCTATCCAGATCAAATATGGAAATTTTTAACCCATATTTTATGGCTTTACTGCATTTTTGCATTTGTAGGTGTTTTTCCTGTAATGTGCTTTGTTCTGACATTTAAACACAGAACAGATATGTTTAAAATGCTGATGCCTAAAATACTATTCATCATGTTTCTAAGTTTGTACAGTGCATTCCAATGAATAGTTAACATTTTGGGTCCCAAAATAATCTCTACAAAGCACCATTTCATGTAGAAGCCAGGAAAAATGGTGGCAAGTAAATCCAGGTTTAAATGATACAGCATTATGATCCAAAATCATGCATCTCGTCTATCTCAGCAGCATTCAGATAAGGAACTTTTAACAATGTCACTAATGTTACTGGTACTCACAATGAGTATAAAGCACTGATAGAAAGTATTAATTATTATCATCACAGGCTTGAAAGTTGAAGCAGTGTTATTTTATATCACAAGTGCTTTAAGCATCCAACACTGCTTCTGAAGCGTTAGAACTGGGCAAAATACTCACAAGGAAGGTATTATTTATTTGTTTTCAACAACAGCAAAAAAAAAATCTATTTTCCAATGTGCAATTGATTTAGAAGAAAATAATGACATTTTCAAAATAGTGACATTTCATTATTTGTGATGTGGTTATTTCCAGAAACTTGAGAATTATGTCCTTCCATACCCCTATTTTCACTCGTGAACATTTAAAAAACCCTAATGAACTACATGGACAGTGGAAGCTAACAAGTGTTTGCACACTACAGTCATTCTTGTCAGACAAATATTTTTAACCATTCTTTATTCACTGGAAAACTGATGCTCAGACAAGTGAAGGCATGTGCTTTGTATATCGTAAGTACAAGCACTCTCATATCTTGTGTTGTGTTGTTGCAGTCCACAGCTGACTATGTTGTTTCTTTGCAGATTGTTTTGCATGTGGAGTAAAGGAAAGAAAAGTTAATATGTATGCCCACTCTCCAAACCACAACGTGCTGCATTAAATCACTGGTGGATATTGAAGTACATGTATTAGGATGTGTCATTTTGCTGAACAACTCATCTGATGGGGTGTTAAGCTCTATCAGAGAAACAAAGCTGCTAACTAGGAGTAACAAAGTTTCTTCCTTTCTCCACTGCTATGAAAAAGAATAACAGATAACAACACAAGGCTCACCTGAACAGCTGTTTACAGAGCAGATGTAGATGAATTGAATGCCACACTCAGAGTGCCTGCAAAAAAGTTCCAGCAACTATGGGTCCATGTTTGAGAAATCATTGTCCTCAAAGGCCCTTTTACAGGAGATGATTATCTCAGCAACAAAGACGCCGGAATGGCTGGTATATCTTCTCAACCATCACTTCGACTTCTACAAGAGAATGCAGAACAAAAACCAGGGTGCCTGATGACAGTCTTCAGAGATCCTATACTCATAAACAGTGGTCTAATTGTCAGTAATACCTTTTAGTTCATGCAATTAGTCACAAGTCTTTAGTGCTTTGCTGAAAAAAGTTTTTGAGTTTGAATTAATTCATGAATATATTACTCTCATTTTGACCCACTTGGTGAGAATCCCTGGGAAACAAATCAGTCCACTCGAAATTCTTTAGATTCAATTTATATTTCTTTTTCATAGACAGAGGGAAAAAAATTAAAAAGAATGTTGCTATTTTCCTGATCTGGAAGGACAATAACTCCTTTTAAGACCTTCCCTTGCTCATCTCCCCACTTCTACCTCAGATATTTCTAACATTCTGTTGCTACCTTTGTCTAGCAGAGAGGTTCCAAAACTGCCATTCAAAGTGTTTCTCTCCCCACAGATGGGAGCAGATCTATTATCCATAGCATCACCAATCTTTGTCAGCCAATCTGTCAACTATGAAGTCATAAATTATAGCATCCAAAAATTCTTTCTGTTCATACTTCTTCACAATTATTTAAAAAAATATTTTAAAAATATTTATTTCAATCAATATATATAAAAGTCTGCATTTAGCACTTCTTACAGTGAGATTCCTCTTATTCCACCATAAATCTCTAATGGCGGCAATGATCATGGGGATTAGAGCACGTCTGACTAGAAACAAATACCATGATTTACAGTTTACAGTTTCCTCTAAGTAAACAGTTTAGATGAGAGTAAAGGTTATTTTGTATCTGAATGTTGTATATTTTAGCCATGCTGTGTAATTCCATGCAGTTGCACATCTAATAAACGCAAAAAGAGCAGGCCTATACATACAGGCTATGTCTCCACTAGTGCCAAAGTTTATGTTCTGTTACTGCTGCCTTCTTGGAAAGAAATTTCAGAATCACTAAGTCCATCACAATGCCACCACACAGACAAGCAATATATATGTGTACATTTATGAAGCCCTTAAAGCTGGCTAAGCAGGTTGCCTGCACTGCACTGCAGGCAGTGTTCTTGATATTCACACGTGCTCCTGAATTGTTTGGGACATCTCTCTGTACTTCATCTGTCTACACTAATCAAGGCAATTAATCCCTTCCCCCAACCATCCCAGTAGTTCTCTTCACCGACTTTGATATGAGTTTATCTTCAGTGAACACAGATGACCACAACTACCTAGAGTGGTAAAATGATCCTACCAGTTTCTTGTGCAATGGTATTAGCAAGTACACAGCTCTTCTGGAAATACCTTGATTAATTCAAAGTTAGTAAAGTAGAGGACTGTCTTTGCTTTTTTATCTATCGTTTGGCAATGAACTTGAGTCAAATAAATCTAAGAAGTGCTTCTCTCCATTATTTTTTCCAGATAATGCTTAATCATGCACATTTCATCGCATTTCTTTAATTTCACTTGTTAGTGATGCCTTCCTGTGGAACATTTTGATTATGACTCTCTGTCTTGTGTCATTAGAAAATTTCAAAACAAAATTTATTTTTTTGGTCACTGTTATTAGTGAAAATACTAAGTAGCATCAGATACCAGTAGAGTCATAGTGAAAACTGGTAATCTGCTAGTTTAACCATTTGTTTTCAGTCCAGCTCATTCTTGTCTCTCTTTTACTAATGCTACATCACTTTTACTCATTTTTCCCTTATTATATCTGTCCAGTTAAGACAGATATAATAGTTAAGATAACCTCAGGTGAACTATATAATCTGCTACAATACCACGTGAAAATGAGAACAATGACTATTTTGTTGAAATGCAGTGGCTTGAAGAAAGTCTTCACTATCCTTGTGTCCTACTGACGGTAATTGTTTTTTCAAGTCCTAGAAGCCATTGTTTTCCTCCCTCTACATTCTCTTTTTCCATGTTTTCCATATAATTCTCATTAGATCTCTCCCACTCTAGAATTCTAGAGTGCTAAATTCTGTCTTCTCAGTGCCTTCTTGCTGATCCTAGTGCCACTTCTTTTCCAAGCCAAACTCCAGACTTTGCCTTTTACTGAACCCTGTAGTCTGGTTAAAAGTTTCTTTATTTATTTATGTCACAGACTTTTATACCACAGAGAAAAAAATTATTCACCAAGTTTCTCTTCTGATATTAATGATATCTGAATTTCATTTATGAAGTGATACACCTGAAGACTACATGTGTTCAAGGTCCTTTGAGAGTGTGATTAGCTCCTTGTGGCACAAGTATTTTAGGACCATGATAACTTTATCAAATTTATGTAATTTACAAAAAATCATAAATGTTATAAAAATTCTACAAGGAAAATCCTTGTTATTTCTTAAGTAAATCTTTGACCTCTTGTATTTATGCAATGAAGAAGGAAAAAAATGCAAATTGACAATTGTCTGCATATATTTATATGGAGGCAATGCTTGCATGCATGGGTATATATATATATATGTCCATACATATATTTAAAAATGTAGATGTATATAAATCTATAATATTCCTAAACTAGTTACTCCAAAGCAGTCAGCATGCATAATGTGGATTTCCATGAAGTATCACACAGCATTGAGAGAACAAAGTAAGAAACTACTATATAATTCACAGCTCTAAAAGATTATGTAGCCAAAGAAAGAAAAGATCAACTCTAACTATTGTCTTTTTAATTTTTATTTATTTATCTGTTGAATATAGTTGCATTATTAAAGCACAGCCTCTGGAAAGATAGTTTCAATAAGAGTAAATTAAATATAGTTCAAGTAAAATTTTTACCAGTTATGTGCATGGTCAACAAGAAGACACTTCAGAAATTGTGTCTCTTTTCTGCTACCAGTAATGTCTTCATAACAGTCAGTGAATTGGTTTTTTTCTGCAATACAGAAGGTATAATTTTATCATGTAATTAATTATTCTAGCTTAAATATAACATTGTTGATGATCTGATCTGTTGATGATCTGGCGCCCAAGGTAGCCACTCACCTCCTCTTTTGTTACTGAAATAACAGCTGAAAACACCTGAATCTTCAGGGTGAAGTAGAAGAACAAGGCATTGTCAGCAGTAACCCCTTATTCGGAGGCATATTTCATGCAATGCTATAACAGAAGGGTTCTCCTGAACTTCAAGGCATTAAATGTGTTAACTCTAAACTTCTCAGAGACATACAAATGAAGGTTGCAGCTGTAATTAGAAGATTTCAAGTATATGATTTCTGTTATTTTGTATTTCTGTTACGCAGTCAATATATTTATTATGGTTTCTTTTGACTTGGAAACATCTTATTTACACTATATAAGTTAAAATAGAATATTTGGAGGAATATCTATATTCACTCACAAGGGATAAAGGTGACTGAAAACATCGTGCAATGACATGGATTACTATAGTGTGATTGTATCATAAAAGTGTGAAAAAAATGGAAGGCATAGAAATATTTCAAACTTGCACTGAACTACAATCTGAAAGCCTTGGCTTAAAAATACATATAAAAGTGCTGTTTTGCAATAAACAAAGTATAAACTTTTTCAAAGAAAAAAAAGCGTGGAAAGGAAAGAGCATGCAATATACCCACATTACCAAAAAAGCATGATTCGCTTGTTACTAAATATAGGGCAATTCTCTCAACAAGGTTTCAGATTTAAATTTATTTTTGCCCATGACTGTGATCTGTTTAGAATAAATGTTAGATGTTAAAGTTGGAACAACAATGTGAAACTTAAAAGAGATGTTTTCTAAAGTAATGTTTTTATTTTATTTATTTACTGAAACCTACTAACTTGGAACAAAGGAGAGTGCAAATACCCACCCAAAGAGGACATTTGTTCTTTTACTGATCTTTAGGCCTTTTCTCTTAGTTTTACAAATATTTTTCACCCTGCTTTTTCTTTCTATTTAATTTCCATCTATTGATAAATAAAACTCAAGTTACCACAGTATTTAGTTGTTATTATCAAATCTGGAATTTACTTTATAAGGTTTACTGTCTAATACATGTCTCTTCAGGATTTCAGTTCTATTTTATACAGTTCATACTGACAAGATCTTTATTTTGAGAATACTGGGACAAAATGACATTCTTCTTTATAAAGAAGGTACTTCTAAAGATGTTATTTCATTATGAAATACAGTCACACATGAAATATAGAGTTTTGGATATTCATGTAAGCCAAAAATCAAAATTGGTTAATATTGATTTTATAAGTATTTAAGTAAATTTATATTCTGGACCTGCCTATACATTTTGAATATCACAACAGCTTTTAGTATCTGACCCCTAACTATTTCTTCAAAGTCTCCATAATTTTATTAGATTATTTATTATTATATTCATTGAAAGGCAGCTATTTAATAATATAAATTAGCACATCTTCCAGCACAAAAGATAAAACCATCCTTAAAAAAACCTCAACAATGCTCGATTTTTATTCCATTGTCGTAGTTTTAAAAAGAACTAGCTTCTTCCTCCAACTATATATTATATATTTGTAAAATGATGAAAGAAAGCAAGCAATGTTTACTCCTTTTTTTTCCTTTTCTCATTACATTTTTTTCCATGGTGGAAAATTCATGCTATCTGATATATATAATGCAGTCAATAATTCTAGAGAAGCCAAAAATTATATTGATCATCACTCTTTCTTCTGTCTTTGTGATTAAAATCTCAGTTTAAATCAAAGCTTTCCATTTTTAAAAGTAGTGATTTAGTTTTCATAGCAATATGGTGTCATTCAGAACATTTCTCTGAATTCCCATAGTGAATGCAGAAATATGTCTTGAGTTAGTCCATAAATGCCCTCTGCTGACTGTATCAAAAAGTGCAAGCAATTTTTCCTTTAATATTACCTTTTTCAATAATCAACATGGTAGTTCAGCCAACAAAGGTTGAACTCATAGAGGAAAATATGCAAACAGCAATTTTACAGATCAAACATTTGTGCATAGTAAGTTTTCTTTAAGTTCTGTTTTCTTTGTCAAGCCTAAGGTTTTAAGGGAAGTAATGGCAATACCAACCTGATCCAACTCAGTTCTATGGTCTTAAATTCTGTCAGAAGATAGATATGATAGATAACTTTAATTTATTTAAATAACAATTTGAAAAGCAGAGATGAGGCCAACAGATCAAAAAGAAAGCAATGCTGAGAATTTAGAAATCAGAAAAATTGCCCATAAAATAAACATTTAAATATTTTTGAACTATAAAAAGGCTTATATAAGGGTCAGACTAGTAAATTGAACAGAAACTGGTTTCCTCAAAACTTCAGGTAAACTATAAAATTATTTACACAGATTAGAATGTATTAATTCTTTCTCTAGCTAATCTATTTCCCTATGTATTATAAATCATTGTTCCTTAGGCTGCAACAAAATTACTGAATTTGATGCCATTTCATTACCTGTGCATAGAGAGCAGTTAAAATCACAGTTTGTTCTTACAGAGTGTCCAGACTTCATCTCATGGATTTTATCAACCTAATATAAATAAAGATTTGAAAATTTCATTTGAAAAGCCTGTAGAATTGATAGAAAATTCTCCAGCTTATAAATATCACAGAAACACAGCATATTCTGAGTTGGAAAGGACCCATAAGGATCATGGACTCCAACACATAAGTGAATGGCCCCTATGGGAATCAAACCCACAACCTTGGCATTATTTGCAATGTGTTCGAACCCATATGCACTGCATACTACCTGATTTGCTCACTCAATTGAAAGTTTTCCTTGGAAGGGTTCCTTTAGTTGATATCTCTTTCAAGTTTATTCCAGAAATATTTCTGAGAGAAGGTCAATATAAGGTTTCCCAGTTTAGAAAGTCTGAAGATGCACAGAGTGAAGGCAACAGCTCACAACTGTCAGTAAAGAAAACTAAGAATTTTAGAAGTTGGAAAGGTAAGGGTGAGAAAATATGTCATTACCCACCTGATGGCCCAGTAAGAAAAAATATAATTTACTGTCTCACTCAGACATTCAGTGGAATGTATCAGGTCAATAAATACATACATTGTAAGCAAACACTGCATGCCCTAATAGAAAATGTAAAAAAAATAAAATCAGATTATTCTATCCTCGTTGAATATTTTTTCCTAGGAGCATTAGACAAGTAATTTAAAACAATATAAAGCGCTTTGTATTTAGTGTGACTAAAAGAAGGTAGCCTGAGTGTATTAAGAAATATTCCAGCGATAAGCTCATGGAATGCTCTTGTAGTAGTTGGTTTGATCCAAAATATCTGTATTGAAAAATAATCTCAAGTTATGATAGCCTTAACTCCATTACCATAACACAAGCTAATATGATAGAATAAATACATTAACAAAGAAAAAGCCACACCTTGCAGTTCAATTCTCTTTGGGGAATCTAGCCAAGAACAAAAACAAAACAAAAGAAAAATCACAAACTTTTTTTTTCCATGAGTTAGCAAAAAAATGCTCAGCTTTTACAATGTTTTGATAATATACCAAGAGAATAACAGCACTCAACAGTTACACTGAGTATGGATTTGATTTGCTACATTATCTCAAATGCATCATTAAACAGTGAAAATCATGTCTTAATAAATTCATCCTAACTGTGTCAACAACTTAATCTCAAAAAAAAAAGGTTTGATTTTTACAGTGTGGGACAATATGCCAAATCGTGATGTTTCCTAAAATACAAGATTTGCTATATTCATAGTGTTCCTAAATCTGAATACGTTCAGACAACTAGTTTGCTTCACATAAGCACTGTCATGAGAGATCAAAACACCCAAACCAAAACAACAACAAAAAACCCCAACCAACCAAAACAAAAAAAACAAAAAACAAAACCCCACAAAAAGCCCAAACAACCCCCACCCCAAATCAAAACTCTTCCTATACTATTGTAAATACAAATGGTAACATAGATGGTGTATGTTAACTTTCACTATTTTAGAAGTTAGTTAAATTACCAAGAAGAGCTCAGGAAGCCTTAGTATTGATTGAAGAAATAAAATAAAATCAGTATTTTAAGTGCCCCCTGACTGTTCCTTTCAATAAGAAATGAAAATTATTTGCTTTAGAAGTCTCCATGTCGTCTAGTGTCAGGGTCTTGGGACACTGGAATTTGTGGAACTAGATGATCTTTAAGGTCCCTTTCAACCCAAGCCATTCTATGATTCTATGATTCAGTGTTTGTGCAGGAGACAAATGTAATAGGTAAGTAGGTAGGTAGGTAGGTAGAGAGCTCTCTAAATCTTTCAAATGCACATAAAAGTAGCTTCTTTATCAAAGAGTTTTACCACTGTCATCTTCATATTTCCCTGGTTTTTCACTTTTTATGTAAATTGAAAAGTTTTAGAAATTTATTTATAAAATGTTTGCAGTTTCTATCATCTCTCCCTATGTTTTTGTCACATATCTACCTTCATGTGATGGTGATGCTGATAATTAATACTGCTTATTAGATATGGCAGGTGGAATGAAAATATTCCATTTAGACTGTAGCCCCTGGAAATGGTCAATAGGTTTATTTTTACATTGCATGTATTTTTGGTGTACCATTGTTATAGACAAAGGAACATTGCCCAGTATGAATACCATACTTTTATCAAGATGAATCTGGAATGCTTCCTAGGTTATACATCTGCTTGCTCCATCTAATTTACATATCAGAAGATATGCTGACCAGGGGATATGGAGAGTAATTATATGTATTACAAGTTGTTAGGCTACTATTTCTACAACTGGCAGACTCATCACCACCACCCCCTAAATCTAAATAAGCTTCTGGTTATCTGGCTGTCAGAAGAAACTTAGACTGCTTGTGTGCCAGATACAACTAGCTGTACTGTGTTTACATGCTATCATGGACATACTGCAAGACTTGTCACAAGCTAAACATTTTGCCACTGACTAGAGGACAATAGATTTTAAACATTCTAACATTATATGTTGCACTTAAGATTCTTTAGCCTTTTTTGACAGCTTCCCATTTCTTTATTAATTTTTTTTCATAAGCTGTGTTCATCTAGTTTGTGAGATCTGCACAAAAGCAATGGTGGAGGCAGATTGAAAATAAATGAGTTGCCTTTAGGGGACAGAGTCTTTTCTTACATGTTCTCCTGTCCAGCCCAAATATGTAGGGACAGTGTCAAGACAGCAGAACACCAGTATGTTTGCTCAAAATGTGCTCCCTAAGTGAAATGGCATATTATATTGAGTCCAACACTGGAGGAAGCCACCTGAATTTTGTTACTGTGAAGGTTGGTGGACACTTGTCCAACAATTAAGAGACTAATTATTGGATAGTATAATAGCTTGTCCCTTACTTTTAAAGATTTTTAAATAATTTGTCTGAATTTCAGCTGTTGATTGGTATTTGTCAGTACTCAGATCAATTACTAGAGAAGAACTAGGTTTCGCAGGTTCCCTTGAGAATCCTACACAAAACTTGGCTCTTTCTTCTTCTTCCCCCATTAGAAAGAGTGAAATATTAACCCAGGTCCTTTATACACATATAGAGTAAGTGTATAATACGGTGTCAGATCCAGAATGTTAGAAAAACAATTAGCTGGGATTATGTAGTCTTAAGTAGATGTATTGCTTAGCAGTGACTGTGTCTAAGAGGCAGATGCTCATTTTCGAGAGAACACCTTGGTGCGTTCACTTAAACATGCACCTGTATATAAACCTTTTGGGCATGAATCTGAATTTGCACTGTGTTACATAAGTCAAAATTCTGCTCGCTACTGACTAAATGAGAAATGTAAAATTAAAATTCTGGCAAAGATTTTCAAAAGTATCCAATATTTTTAAATGGATTTAAATGCTGATTTAGCATCAGCAGCTCAGCAGAAGGCATTGTTTCATCTACTCGCCCAGCCAGGTGTTGTCTTCAGAGCAGTAGGACACATAAATTTTCCTTAACTGCCCTTTAAAGGACTGGTAAGAAATGTGGGATGTCCAGCAGAAATGCAGGAGGTCTTTCATGTCCATGCTCTTGAAGAAATCAAGAAACCTTTTTTCTTGAAAAAAGGTTTTGTCAATGATGTGCTAATACAAGCTCATGTTCTAAACTTCAGTAGCCACTTTTGAAAAATAGTCTTTATCTTCAAAAGCATTTATATAAATCTTTAAGGTTAGTAGCTTTGGCTTGTAAAAAGAAAATGACAATAACAACTGTGACAAAAAGCCTCATAGCTATGATTTTTTATGAAACACTAGTTGATATTGAAACCTGTATTAGTGGTCATATGGTGTAGCTAGAAAACTTTCATTCATGTGGTTTAAGCTATCATATACCTGGACACAGAAAGCTTATGGTAGTTGTTTAGTATCATATGTATCTAGTACATATGTTTCAAATCACAATTAATCATCTTATCTGTCCATAAGAGATGTGAAACATGTGCAGTCACCTAATGGGAGGATACACCATTCTGCTTGATAATGAAAAATGTTTTGAATACTTAGGTCAAAAGTAAAACAGGATACATTCAACATTGAGCTAAGCTTATTAAGATTTTTTTTTATTATTATTATCTTCAGTAGTAAGAAATAGTCAGATCCAAAGTATTCCAAAAGTTCAGAGTCCTGAAGACATTAGAAAGCAGTTGAGATTACACTACATAGTAAGGTTATTTATTCTGTAAGACATCATTCCTCCTCTTTTCTTACTTCATGCTTTCTGGATATAGATAAAGAGATTATTGATTTGATTCTCCTGTCATACTGGTGGTGTGATGTCTTATCATGATGGGAAACAAAATTTGATTACTCTACACAGTCTTTGGATCAAATGTGCTATATAGCTCCCATAAAAGTTCTGCAACCCGCATGTTCCAAACCTTTTCTCCTTCTTGTTTTTCCTTATTAGATGTGGTCTTTAGAAATATCAAGTGTTCAGTGTTGCCATGTGATCTTAAATCAGTACGACATCCAGCTTCCAGTATGGAATTTCATTTTAGAAGCTAAGAAAATGTAAACTTTAATCCTCTCAGCCAAGTTAACCGCATGTTGCATGTTAGCAGACATCTATAAAAAGCTACCAATAATGCAGAACTGGGCTTGTAGTACTGTATCTAGCGAGAGATTTTAGCTACGCTAGTAGGTCTTTATAATTACAGCTGTTTTATTAGCTATATCAAGAGATTATTATTTGAGAACCATCCAATATGAGTAATCGTATTCAATAATCTTTGAATTGCAAAATATTAATCTAAAAAATATTACGACCTTAGTCTAGAAATGGAATTTGGTTTTACATATGACAAATGTATTTAATAGCTAAAGAAACTTCAGTTAAAAGAGGTCTTATTTCAGACTTTACAGACTTATTTTTATTCTTCAATAAATAAACTAAACTAAACTAAAATAAAATAAATTAAACTAAAATAAAATATTAAGTAGCTACAAAAATTAGATACAGTATTCAAATGTTATTTTCTGTGACAGATTCTGTTCCCTGGTTGTATTCCAGAAACAACTTATTATCCATTATACTACCCTACGTTTTTCTTTTAATTTTTCTCTACAAAAGTTGCTCACAAGACTTAATAAGATTTGATGGAAACAATTAATGAGTTACGTTAGAAAGTTCCATAATTGTATTTAACTAAATCCTCTTAAAAAAAAAAGACCCCACAGCATTACAGATTTCCTAAGTTTGGTCTCAGCACAACTTTTGCAAGATTTCTTTATTTGTGAGAAAGTAAATTGCCACACTATCCATACTGTGACAAGAAACTGAAAGGTATTGAACCTTTATAGGTTATGTGCACTAGTCCAAATAACTAAAGAGCTGTAAACACTGCTGATGACTTATTAACTGTTTCTTTGGGATGTGTGCTATGTAGAGTACTTGCACTAGAAAAATAATTTTTTCATAACAGTGATATCTAAAATGTAATGCTGTTTATTTTAGCATAAAGTGCTCAGTGTGCATACCAAATGTAAAATGTTAGTTGTTAAAAGCATTCATCTACAGGTGTTGAATGATCTAAGAACTAGTAGGTCTGAGACCATTCTGAAAGTGCAGGCTATAATGAGAGGAATTACCCTTCCTCCTTCTGCACTTTTTTTCTTATCTTCGATTTTTATCAAATCATTGCAGTCTCTCAATTCATATTAAATATCATTTATGTCTAATGCATATAATGCACACATATATACGTATTCATATGTAACTATTTCTTCAACGAATAGAATGTAAGATATGATCACTTAAGAGAACAGGATACTTTAATTACAGTATTTTAGTGGTGTTAAAATACTAAGAAACATCTGGAAGAATAGATAAAAGAGATAAATGTTTAGCTTTGTTATGAGTAACACACTAACATACGATTAGGTTTTAATGGTTGTAACTTAACAAAACTGTTGTATGAAATATTTTGTTTAGCATTCATTAAAAACTGCTAATATACTTGTGGCTTTTCATGGACTATATTTTTATGCATATTATTAGTGGAATACAAATATGCAAAAAACCAAACAGTTTGGTGTTATAATGTGAAAAGAAATTTACACCAATCTTATTTTTAATTTGTATGGGAACATTTTTACCACAAATTCCCTATTTTAATAATACTATCCCAACCCTATTTTTTAAACTCATTTTGTCACTGTTTTGTAACAGAAACACTGTAAATATTATAGATGTGGTAAACTATTATACTTGTTTTCTTATAAATGAAATGATCTGTGCCAACACTGACAAAATGAATTAATGTGTTACTAAGGCAACAGTCACATTATATGCTTTCTCTTTCACAGTATGCGGTAGAGCATATGGTTTACTCTTAATGGAACACTAGCTTCTCATTAACATACCAGTAGCAATGTCAGAACTTACAAACCAGCGTAAGAGAGAGATGGAAAAACTTATAAATTAGACCCTTTCAGTATTATTGAGTAGAAAATGACTGATGTTCCAAGGTACAATATTTAGCTAATACAGTGCCCTTTTCTGCATCTTTCTTCTCAAGGAAAAAAAACAAAACAAACCAAGAAACCCACAACTTTTCCTGTTAGAAATGCAAATATTGAGGTGCATTTCCTTTTCTATTTTAAAGTAATTGATATTTTTATCATTTTAAAGAAAATGTTTTAGTATTTTTCTTTCTCCTCCCATGTTTTACATAAGCTTCCTTTCCTCTAGAACATACTAATACCAACATCCTCATGGGGAAAGTAAAAGTGCTCACTTATGTAACGGATTATTCCTTCAATAGATACCATGAAATGAACAGGAATTGTAAAATGAACTATGAAGTTTCCTTGACCATTCAGGATCATACAAAAGAAAGATATACACCAGTTTGTTGGATCATCCTGTGGACACAAAATAATCTATCAGATCCTCATCAGAGTGGTTTGGTGTTGGCTACTGTACTAAACTGAAGTATTTTATGTTTTTTGCCTAATGTCTTGGGAGTGCCTTTAACAGGACAGCACTGTGACATAAGTGTGTGCTGTAAGAAGAGATTATCTAAATGTTTCTTATTTTCTACCTTTACAAAGAGAAGAGTGTGAACTCTGAATGTGACTGAACATGGCAACAACAGAGTTAAAACTGTGCGTGTGATTAATACTTCCAGTTTAAAAATTCTTAACAACTAATCTTTCCCTCTGAAAGTCAAAAAATACTGTAATAATGAAGAAAATACATAATTATGCTTATTTTCCTTCAATTCAGTACTGTTATCTTTACATTTCAATGCATCAGTGATACATCTGGATGATGACCTGGTCATTAAGTGGTTATCTGCTATCCAAGTCACTGCAGGGGTAAAATTTGAACTGTCTAAGACTGGGTCAGCTCAGAGTTTCATGGGAACTGAACTCTGAAGCTGAAATTTCAAACATTTGATGCAAAAAACTGTTGAATCTCCAGTCCTTTGGTAGGTTGCAAAATATACTAAGGAAGAGAAAGTGCCACATCTGACTGGATTCAGCATGACTGCACTACAATACTGACAGTGAAACTACTATTTCAGCAGTAGCTAATCCAGTGAATCAGTATGTGATCCGTAGAAATTATATTAAAGACCACTAGGAAGATCACCACATATAACTTTATGTTATATTACTTTAAAAATCATAACCATAGGTGGTTTTTAGAAGTCTAGGACTGTTATACTGTACTAAAGGCACAAGAAAATCTTGATTAAAAAAATCTATGGGTCATTAAATACAAAGATACAATTTCACACTTTAACATTTAAGGTAATGAAAGACTGAAAGTTTGCTCAGCTTAGTCTGCTGAGAATGTTCTTCTTTTTCATTCTGTATCAATTTTTGATCCTCCCCTTTCATTCTTATTCTTTCATTTATATATTTCTTTTAATCCTGCAACATGTTCTTCAGTTGTTGGTGAGGTTTCTACAACTACTATTAATGACCTAAGCTCGAAAGAGTTAGTAAATAGCAACCACGGCTGAAGATAAAGCAAGAAAAGGTTCCATAGCCCAAAAGTAAGAACTGTTTATACCCAGGGGTGTGTGTGTGTGCGGGGGTGGGGGGGTGTCTGTGTGTGTGTGTAAATAAACACAGTAAGGCATACTTCATTTGTGGAATCCTATTCTTTCATTGAGAGGAAGTAATCAACAAAAAAAGTGTAATTATCAGAAGAGCTTCTCTTTTTTTTCAACTGTATTGTGTATCCGCACCTGAGTGAACCCTTATCTCACCTCATCGAGGATACCTAAGCTGAGTATCAGTTTAACTTCAAAAATACAAACTGTTACTGCAATTAGTTCTACACTAATTCAGCAGTGATGTCTGTCCTGTATATATTTTTACTAAAGGAAGTAGTACATCCATATAATTTGTAGAACATAAACAGGTTAAGGAGGAGGAAGCAATGAAAACTACTTTAACTTCATGAAACAAAAAGATAATTGCCCTAGGTACAAATTGCTTGTTAATTCTCTATTCTTTCATGACCAACCTCTGCTAAAGAAGCACTCCTTTTTAGCATTCATCTTTGCACTTCAGTATTATAGGAAGCATATTGCCATTAAACAGCAGTGCTGCTAACTCCTTCCACTTCAATAAAAATAAAATGCAAAGAATTGTTTAATATTTCAGTATAGACTGTGTCATTACTTGATCTGTCCACTCCCTCGCTGGTCTATACTGCTTCTACGGGGAGAAATCAGTGTTTGTGAAGAAGTTGCACAGTCATTTGTAATTGCTTTACAATACAGTACATGGCAATAAATGTCTCTGAATGAAATTATTGATTCAAAGAGACAATTAAAATTTATGTCTATCTGGCCCCACTTCCTGCCAGCTTTATGTAGCTACTATGCCACCAGCATCTTTGTTATGTTTAGACAAAGAAACTCTATGTTGTATTAACAATGAAACTCTATGTTATTTTAACAATACTTAAAACAATTGCTAAAATAAGCATTTGGTCCAAGCTGGAGAGTTACAATACTCTTCTAATTCTGGTAAGGTGTATGTAGTCTTACAATGGTTTATCTTCCTAGAAAAGCATTATTTTATTGACTTCAAAAACAGCATAGGCATCATGTAATGCTAGATATTCTCTCCAAGAGAGAAAAATTAATTAGAGAGCAAAGGAAGCCAGCATGCTTATCATTTGATCAGGTCATTGACATAAGTGCTTCACACTTTTTTAAAGCCTAAAGCTGTCTTGTACACCTGCTCAGAGGTCTCATCAATTTTATTTGAGCAGGGTAGTTCTTTTAAGCTTGTCCAGAGAAAAAGGTGGCGATTGAGATGGAGAGGGAAAAAGAGAGAAAGATGTGTTGCAAGCTCTTTATCTTGATCTCACTGTTTGTTTTTGCACTGATGTATGTAATGAAACAAAGAGGATTTAATCGTGGCAAACAGAGGCCTATTGGCACCCAGAGGGATCTCATTTTCTCTCTTACAAGTCTATTTCGTTTCAGGTTGCAACATCTTCTTTTCAGCCTATCCAGGAAGCCCAGTTCCTTACCTGGGGCTTAAAGTTGTGAGGCATGAAACTCTTTTGTTTTGACAGGTGCTCTTTGCTACACATCAGCCTAGCATTGACAGCGCTAATACACAGAACAAACTTCAGATATGCTACCTGTAACTGCAACTGTTGCTACCAAAATTCAGTCTGTAATGAGTTTTATTAGTTTACTTCACTTTTAGTTCTTACAATAAAGTGGTAAAAACAAATTGTGCTGATAGAAGAGTGAGAAAGGTGGTTGTTTGTTATGCATTGCATGGATTTCTCCAGTTTCTACAAAAACTCTAGAGTAATGGCAATATCATAAACTAGTATGTAAGAATCAGATCATAACCTTTGGCAGCAAGGTGTTTCAAACATAAAGGAAATGTGCAGAGGAAACTTAAAATAGTCTATAATTATATGGCTTTCAAACTCTTCCAGAATAGAACATCCTTTCTTGCTGACCATCTGCCCTGAGCCTAACATATTATTTACACTTTTGATCCTTAATTGCTGAAGTAGAAGGTCATTATAGTAACAATAATAAAACCTTTGTAAGAAGGAAAAGTGGACATTCAGGCCTTGAAGTTGTGAAGCAATATCCTTGTCTTGTCTTGCCTTACCTCTCCATACCTCCCTCCACTTGCCTTGCCTTGCCTTGCCTTGCCTTCCCTTCCTTTCCCAGGACCCTCCATCATTTTTCATTTTTCTAGTGATTTCAATCCAGTTTTAGAAGGATGATTATCCCAGTGGCTTGACTTTTGTTTTCTATTCTTTTCTCTGTACTTTGAAAAAAACACAAAAAACTGTGGAATCTTGTAAAAACAAGAAGGCATCACTTCTCTGGAAGCTATTCAGATCTCAGTGTATCCCAGCTGCCTATAAGAGGTCAACAATCCTAGTAACTTGGATTTGATGTCATCAAAGGTTTTTATTTTTCTCACCTCTAATTTTATCATATTAGTAAACTTTGGAAAAAGTTGACATTTCACTGTCCCATTAAGACACTCACTAGAAAGGTATGTCTTGTCATCCCCATTTCAAATAATTATGAAAGAGTATGTAATGGAATCATTAAGGTTGGAAAAGACCTCTAAGGTCATCAAGTCCAACCATTAACACTGCCAAGTCCACCAAAACCAAGTCACTAAGGGCCACATCTACATGTTTTTTGAACACTTCCAGGGATAGTAGCTTCACCACTTCCCTGAGCAGCCTATTCCAATGCTTGACCACACTTTGATTGAAGAATTTTTTCTAATACTCAATCTGTGTGTATATAGGATATTTATTGGATATACAATATATGTTTTTCATAATCTTGTCACTTTTGAATAACTTGGTCACCTACCATGATTAAAGCAATCATAAAAAATCTAAGTAAACCTGACACCAGAGTGAAGCCTCAGTTGTCAGAAATTGTAGGTTTTAGACCTCAACTTTTTTTCTTAGAAAAGAAAAATTATTTTTTTATCTGCCTGAGAAACCTTTGTTAACTTCTGATGGTTTTTTTGATTGGTTTTTTGGTGTTTTGTTTGTTTGCTTGTTTCCTGGATGGGACTCTTGATTGTTTAAAACAAAATTCTGCATAAACATACATCTGTTTGGATGTAAAATATTTGATCAGTTTTATTTACAGCTTCCAAGACCTGCAGACTGCTACAAGGGAGAAGGAGCCTTTATTAAAACCATGAAATTTGGAAGAGAAATTCTACCCAGGACCACCAGTACAGTACTTGCCTATGGCTGAACTCTTAGGAGGCATTTTAACTTAGTGCTGGCAGGTGCTCATCTCTTCACAGCAGGTTTGCCCTATTTGTTTCAAACCCTTCCAGCTTTTTCAGAGTGAAACAAAATATTCAATTTGACTTGTCTAGTTATAACTCTACTTTGAAGGAGTGTTGTATTAATCCCATATTCCAATTGGAAAAATGCAATAATGTGTTAATCTGTCAGTGCATAGTTTCTGGAGTGTAAACATTATAGATAATCATATCAGATTGTAAAATCCACCTTGATTTTAAGTCTAAGATATGTTTCCCTACTTTTACTCTTCAAATTTTATTCTGGGGACTGCAGGCACAAGACCTACAATTATAAGATATAATTGCTTTAAGCAGTGAACTGACTACTTGGTAGCAGAGTTTGCCTGAAAATTGCAGCAGGTGGAATGAGAAGCTTGCAGCTGATGAGGCATCCTGCTGAGGGAAGACATAGTCTTTCCCTGTCTTCCTGAAGACAGATCAATTTTCAAGATTTTCACAAATAGGGACAGATAAAGAGAAGGTATTCCATTTAGGATGTTTGTTCTTTTACCAGGCCTTTATAATGTCCTCCATTTTATTAAGTAAAAAACAATCCCATCTCAAAAAGGGAGGACAAAACTTTTGCTACAAGGAAAGTTGATTGCATCATGTATTTGGCTTTTTGGTTCTTGAAGGGTTAAATTGTAAACCAGAGAGCTCACTTTTCATGGAGATTCTAGGAGTTTAGGTGACAATGGAGTTTGAATTTACTGCTGGGATAGGAAGTTGAATGGCAAGGTTCAGTTCTTATGAGGGAATCTAAGAGTAAGCCAAGAGCCATAAGGTTAAAGGGCAGTGCTCAGGCTTCCCATCAGTTCCAGAGACTCCAAACATTCAGGTATTCAGTGGCTGGATTCCCTCATGACATTCAGACGAATGGCCAGTAAGGATGCAGAAATAAAACTGGTCCTGCTTTCAACTCTGTGAAACTTGCACTCTCCATTCATTTAAATGGAGGTAATAATCAAAGAATAATTCTACTAAAAGTGATCAGCAAGAAAAATTAAAGACAAAAACTTACTTTCTCAAGTGTCTTTGAGCATAATTCCCCGTGTGTTGAACTGAAAGCAGAAATGCAGATAAACCCAGTGCACGCTCTGAGAGCTCCCAATCCATTGTATCTTTTGCCATGGATGTGTTCACCAAGGTATATTTTGCACTAAATATAGCTTTTTAAAGGACATAGCTTACCAGAGCTTTTCAAAGCATGTAGTTTAGAGGGTTTGCTGAAGCTCGGAGAACAAGCTTTAGTAAGCTACAACAGTAAGATTAGAAGCTAGGAAAGATGAGAGATGTTGCAGCAATCATTCTGCGGTAGAAAGACTGATTAATACTATAATGCTTATCAATGACTCCAAGCATCTGGGCAATAGGCACTGTGTGCTGCTTTTGGTTAGGATGAGAAATGTATTCTGAGTTCTGGTTGGTTTCAAGGACCATGCACAATTCTTTATTTCCCTTTTCACTCTAGGTAACAAAAAGGTGAGAATGTCTTTGCTCACAATTCAATACGCTTATCCAACTGCTGAATTTTTCCCAGTTCCTTAATTTTTGACAGGAGACTCCACAACCTCTCTGAGCAGTCTCTGTCACTCTCAATGTAGTTTTTCTTCACATTCAGATAGAAGTTCCAGTGCTCTGTCACTCCCAACGTAAAGTTTTTCTTCATATTCAACAGAACTCCCTGTGTTTCAGTTTGTGCCCCTTGTCCCTTGTTCTGTTGCTGGCCACCACTGAAAAGAGTCTGTCCCCATCCTTTTGACACCTGCTTTTAATATACTCCTATGTATTGATAAGTTCTCCTCTTGGCCTTCTCTTCTCTGGGCTGAACAGGCCCAGCTCCCTCAGCCTTTCCTCATGAGAGAGATGCTCCCGTCCCTTAATCATCTTCATAGCCCTTCACTGGACTCTCTTGAGGAGCTCCAGGTCTTTTGTGAACTGGGGAGCTCAGAACTGGACACAGTACTCCAGATGTGGCCTCACCAGGGCTGAGGAGAGGGGTAGAATCACGTCCCTCTTTGTTCTGCTAGAGGAACTAAGGTTTCATATCTAGATCTTACATGGGCATTAGCAAGCTTCAAGAAAATTGTATGCAATCTTTCTTACAACAGCATTCTCATCATCATCATTTTTTTAGTGCAGAGTAATCGACTACACCCTACATGTTTTCATGGCCTGACTTCTTTACAATAATACATATACACAGCTCCAGTCCTAATCCCCCCAGAAAGTAAAAATTTGAGCCCTGGTTTTCTTTTCTTTATTCAGGCCTCTAGAAGTTCACCATGAACTTCTAGAATAAGTGATAACCTAGGCATTTTAACCATGCCTAGAGGGGCTTCTATGCCAGAGCTTGACTGTCTTGCAACAGCTTACTGCAATGGTTGTAAAAATCTATTTTTGACTGTTTCTGGTTGCATTTGCAGAAGACAAAAGATTTATTAATAATATTGTATGCTGTGGCATATGAGAAACACAAGTTTGACAACAGATATTGGTAACAAGGGATTTTTTTGTTCACTGGTTTTTTGGCAGGAAGTGATAGGGGAGACATTTAAAAAAAAAAAAGAAAGAGAAAAGAAAAAGAAAAAATCTGTAAACACCAAATCTATATAATGAATCTTTTAAACGAAGGTATGTGAAATTTAGCTCTCTGGGTGCTGAAGCAATATATATAAGACTAGTTACTATGATTCACAAAGAGCCATCTTGGCGTTTAAGTAACTTTCAGCTTCAACAGCTGTTTTGATTCATAATCTGTGCTGTAGCAAGGTTTATTTTAAAATACCAAGCAGGGGACAGGGCATTCAAACATCAATTACTTAACCGAGAGGATTCAAAACCTGAAGTGCTTGAAACTGAAATGAAACACATGGCAAATATTTTGCTTCCTGTCACATAAGGGATTCGATCCTGAAAGCTGTGTGAGTGCAAAGCTCCAGTTCGTCTGCAGTCAACAGGTGAAATTCTGACATTGTTGTGATCAACCAAAATCTTTCATTCACCTTCCACAAGACCAATTTGACCACAGGGATGTTCTCTGAGCAGGGTAGGGTAAGGTCTCAGAGTCTTTAAATTCTTGTCATTTTAAGTTGGGTTCCCTACAGGCTTGTAAATATAAAATCATTTAACGATATTCTTTAGAGACTTTGAAAGAATGACAAAAATGTCATACCTTCAGTCTCTGCGAATTGAATATTTGCATTTGGCTGTTGCAGCTGTGACTAGAGCCAATCCACATCAGTCCTTCTCCGACACTTTGCATTCAGGTCTTCATGTGACTTAGTGGCAGTATATATGTAGTTATATATTATATCACTATATCCCTTCAATCCCATTTCCAAATCTATATATACTTATCAAGGAAGAAAATGTTGGCCGGTAACTATTAGTCTCTTCCTGTGTTTGGTAAGTCCTGATCTGCCAGCCCGAGCAAATAAGTCACCAGTGATACAGCATGCAGGACCCTTTCACCATGCCTAGGATCACTGACATAAGAGGACTGCCTGGATAAATGATGTGCAGGATTTTGCTCAGACAACACCTGGAATTGCTGAAGCGTTCAGACAAACAGATGGTTGAGAGGAACTTGTACGTGGCACTCAAATTATTTTGTTAATGGTGCCATCTCCTGGTAGCAATTTGCTAAACTCATCTTTGTCCCCACAAATTTCTTACACTTTCTATTCTAATACCATAGGACTGAAGAGAGGTAAACAAAATACTTTAGATTGCTTTGTATGCTAATGTTGGTTTCATTAGTTAATAAGGAATATTCAAATAGGAAACAAGCTTTTATTAAACAGCAGTGTATTTTAGAACAGAACTTTCAGGATATAGACCCAGTGCTTTTGGAAAAGATTCTATTTTTTTTCCAACTCAGGTTGCTTTCATTTATTTCTTTCCTAAGTATCAAACAATATAAAACCAAGTTAGATGATACTGACAGAGAGCAATGGGTCTGCATACCAGTGCAGGTCCTAAACCACCACACTAGGGGAAGGAATCATGCAGTTCAGAGGGGGTTAATAATACTTGACAAATGAACAAAGGAACTGTACACTGGAAGACACTGATGGCACACCTAATTCAGTAAGAAGTAAGTCTTCATATTCTGAATGGGACTAGTAATGTCTGAATGCCATGTTCAGAGCCTTATAAGGACTCACTTTTTAGAAGATCTAGGAAATAAAGTGTGGTTGAACTTGGAAATACTAAGACATCACAGTGGAATAAGTGACATATCCAAGTAATGGATCTAATTCCATAGTACTACACTGAGCAAAAATGTTTTCCTGAGCTTAGCCAATAATTTCTTTCACTGATATAGAAGGATTAGTAGCTTTACATTGTGGCAAAGATACTGTAAACTTATTTTCTCTAGTTCTTTTTCTGTTCTGGTTTTACCACAGACTATGCTGTTACTGTGAAAAAAGATGCTTATTTGACATATATCTCAATGTTTTTTATCAACAGAAAGAACTTGTAACAGGATTGATGGTGGTTTGATCTTCACAAGACTTCTGTAAAGGTCAATAAAATAAAGTTTTGTGAAGTGCTTCTACGTTATAAAGTTGAGAACCACACAGTAGCTAACCTAATTTGTAATACAGTTCCTGTAAATGGGTACATTTCTAAGTGATGATGAATTTGGCTTTTACTGTACTTAGATTTGATACACGAATTCCTCTAGGATGACAGGGTAGCTATCTTTGCAGACACATACAGTCTCCTGAACGTATGGATAACCTTTACTTACAAGGAGGAATGGACGTCCTGTGTAAGGACTGTGTAAGGACTTCACTGCTGCAGATTCCAGTTTGATGTAATATTTGTTTTTCTTCACATTTCTATGCTCAGAAACCAGCACCAAATTTACTCTACATTGTTATACCCCAAAGTTTAATCAGCCAAAACCTCTGTCTTTTTGACTGGAGGAAGGCAGTCTTGCATTTTAATTTGCCACATATTCGCCCATATGTTTCCATTCTGTTGCCATGCAGCATCTTCTCAATCTTCCCAGCCAAAGAGAAGAAGGAGATGCAAAGGTAATCCTGTACCAAACTGGACACTTCAGAACTGCAGCTGGTTTACCCAGACAAGTGTAAATACTTTCTAGCAGAAATGCTTTGCTGGAAGTGGGTCTTATTCAAAAAATACATAAAGGAGCCCAACCATGGCAGTTTTGGGAGCACTCACATGAGAATCATGCTGGAAGATATTTCAGAAGAAGAGACTATTTCTATTGCCATGTGATGCCTGATGTGCAGACAAGATGAAATGGTAGCAAGGGAAATAGGGAAAATATTGCCACAAGTAGTGTGTACAACAGAACAATTTGCAAGGGAGTGGAGAACTGAACTGCACACCTACTGGGAAAGGTCAGATTATGTAAATGGCAGAATTTTTACTTGGGGAACTCCAACAGTAGACAGATGTGAGCTACACACTAAATTACTCAATATAGTGGCGTATTTAGGTGTTTGTACAAAAAACGTAGCTGAAGAAAGACTTTCGAAACACATAATTAGGGGGACATTACAATCAAAATGGTGAAAAACAAAGCAAACTAGCAAAATTTTCAATGTGTATTAGAGGCCAGATATTGGATAGTTTGAAAGCAAAAGAGTGGTGGGATCGAACAGGAGGAATATCAGGAAGTAAAAAGTAAGCAGGGAAAAGAAGTCTAAGAGCAAAAATCAGCTTACCTCAATTTGTAGGTGGTTTAATATCCTACCTTTATTTCTGTATTCCCAAATGCATCTCATTACAGCTTGGCTGTTTTCAAACTTAGCTGTTTCCAGCCTTGTTTTTCCAACTATGTTTCTGTATTTCAGAGAATAATCACTTTGATCTAGAGATAAAAGTACTGCATTTACCTTCTGTGGATGGAATTAAATGAGATTAATTTTTACTCTCCCGAGTACATTTTTTCTTTGCCCAACTTTTCTAAGGATCTTTCAGAATCTTATTTATATTCAAGTTGTTTGAAGTTTTTTTTAATGCAAGCTAAGCTTTTTACTTCATAGACACTCTTTGCCTAATGTTAATTATCAATTAAAGGGCTAACCATTTCAATGAATTTATTTGACTTATGTATCTTACTATTGTCTTATTGATTAATGCTTTTGAACTGAAAGTGGGATAATCAGCAATCTCCCTATGCATCATTGTTTTATAATTTAGCTGGAAGTGGCTGTCTGTTAGTCACTTGACAGCACTGCTTCGTGAACTCTTCTGACTGGAAGCTGCCAGAAGTACTATATTGATTCCTAGCTGTTGACATCTGCTTCTATATTTAAAAATAACTTATTTCTTTGTTATGCAAATGGCAGGCAGAGGGGAACATTATTATTCTGAAACACAAACTAATTAGCAGCTGTGGAAACTCCAAAACATTCTGACATCAGACAGGAGGAGACTTAGTACCTACCTTATCACGAATTATTGTGTTTTCACATTAAAAATACAACAGTAGGCTGGCATATCACATACTCCCTGTGTGGCTAAGGCTTTGTAAAAACAGTGATCACTGATAAATATTGAGAAAATCCTCGGGCCTTACGATGCCTCTGAGCTGATGAGCTCCCTGCGGAGGTACCACGGGTGGCCGGTAGGTGGCGAGGCACGCGAGCGCACGCGGTGGGAGCGGGACCCGCGGCGGGACCCCGAGGGATGGAACACGAAACCCGCGTCGCCTGCGAGCGATGTCCCAAGGGATTTCACCATTTCCATTTTTCTCTAAGGATGACGCCTTACTGAATATTACAGTGTAAAAACACATAAAGCCTGCACTGAGCTGGAAATAAGAAGTTGTTAATAAGCATTTACGACAAAAAAAAAAAATAGTCCAAAAGTATGGAAAGATATTAGGAAGTGAGTGAAATCACACAACCTCTTATTTTACAATTATCATGCAAATCAGGCAACACAAGGTAATGGTTACTGGATGGCTCAGAAAATTGGCAATGCCCTGGCATTTTTGTCTTTGATAGTTGGTTTGAGTTCAACCTGGAATGGTAATATTATCCACTTGGCTCAAAAGAGATTGCATTGGTGGTTTCAAGCAAATTCATGATTGTTCACATGATAAAATAATGACAGCTCCTTGGCAAAGTGATTTGAAAGGGAGGCTAAGGCTTTGTCTGAACAGTAAACGGGCTATTTATAAGGATTTAGTTGAAGTGATATTATTGTCTGGATGTAGTCATACTTGTATACCTATTTCTGTATAATAGGGATTTAACCACTATAGCTATAAGATACTTTTGTACTCATATAAATATGTCTACTCCAGAAGCTGTGCCAATATAATTTTACTGATAAATGCCCTAGCTTAGTCAAAAAAAAAAAGAGTACAAATATTGAGAGAGGATTAGAGTAATAAATTAATAATTTCATCACCCTTAAGGCTATGAATACATGAATAGGTCTGCTCAAAACAAATTAGACAGAGTATGTCGACCACGATTTTAAATATTTGTGATAGGAGAGTTAATAAGCATGAAAAATACTGCAGCATTTATAATACTAGTCCGGCATCCTCTGCACTACCTAGCCTTCCCACTCTGTTGTCTCCTTCCTAGAGTCCTGGAGTTCTTATCTTCATATGCTGTCGGTTATAAGAGTGCAAGATTTGGTAGACAATCTTCTTCCTTCTTTCCAAAAGCTGCCTGAGCCTCCTTTCAAGCAAAAGCATCTAGACGGTAGTAGATCTGAAAACAGCTGAGGTCTGTGACATGAAAAAGGTGCTGGGTGGATGCAAGGGCTTTTGCAAGGGCAAAGGGCCCAGGGCTTTTAAAGGAAGGGCAGGGAGTGTTCCCTGTCTTAGGCACTGGAGCCTTAGGCACAAGGTGCTTCTGGGGACAGGCAAAGTCACTTTTGGCTGGAAGGTTGGGAAAAAAGAAGCAGAAGAAATTATATTTCCAGTACAGTCACTGACACCTCTCTCCTTTTGATCAAAAGAGTAAATTATACCATGCAACCATGCTTTTTTTTTCATACAGCACCGTGAAGGATTTAAGTGCTATCACCTATCAGTGACTAGTCTCTTTGTGTGAGCATTCTTTATTACACTGAGCTCCACATTTTGTACACAGATAGGAGATGCACAAGTGCAGTTTAATCTAATATACTGTGAAACTGTACTCTACTTTGTCACAATACTTTGTTAGCAAGGGGCTAAGAGAAATTTGTGCTAAACAAGGTTGAAAACCCACGGATCTGCCATGACTAACTAAACATACAATGCCATGATCAAGTGGCGAGGTTAGAAACCTCAGCAGTCCTTAACTACTCACTGAAGACCTTAAATCCTATTTCAGAAGAAATCAGGAAGCCCGAGACACCTAGAAACCCTCAGGGATTCGTGCTTGCAAGCATAATTCACTTTGAGAAATGCAGTTAAGCACTCTGACCCATAATTTCTGGCAAACCCAGTTACAGTAGTGGAATGCCCTTACCCTCCCTCCTGCCCTTTTTCCAGATGGCAGAGCCGGCAGAACGGAGCATCACAGCTCTAATTCACAATTGGACAAATTAACTTAAACATTAAGATAAAATTTGTGCTTAGATGCTTCTGAGTGTAAATTAGAAAAGTTGAAATATTCTATTTTCCCTCTGTTATAAGGCCAGTAGCAAATAGCTGAAAGCTGAGAGAGTGACATCCTAAACTGCTGCAGCTGTTTACTTGGTAAATGTGAACCAGGCCCCTCAAGTCAATTTTCATTTTTTTTGGTAAGAATATGTTGGTTAAGTTTCCATGTATTAAATTCAGTGACCTAACTGCTCAAATAACTCATGTTTTCATATGCCTAAGTCAAGGGAGGAACCAGAACGAGCTAATTGCTTTTCAAAGGGTAGTTATTAGGAATCTCTGAAAAATCAGTCCCCACTAAAAGTGTCAGAGGTCATTACCAGTAAGGCACTATACATTTTGGAAGTTACATCAGAAACTATTTAAGTTACAGCTGTCAAATGTATCATAGTTTTATATTAAAAAATAGTTTGTCTTGATAGAAATACTTCAACAGAATCTGCTCATTTTTATCAAACTTTGGCAGCATACACATGCTTACAAATTTCGGCATTTGCCTTAAAGGCACATTTTCATCCTGCCTGTTTTCCTTGTAGCTCCCCTGGTTGGCACCCTGCCTGGCAGACTTCTGCAGCATGAGGCCTCAGGTTCTCCAGGCTCACAGCAGAGACAGATTCCCTTAATTTAGGACCTCAGTGCTTGGATGCCCAAGCAAAACATTTAATTTCATGGAGCCTTTCAAAAGAGCAAGTTTTCAGTCTGAAACTGAAGTAGACTTTTATTAAATTTTTATTTGTGAACAACTGATGTTCAAGTTTGTAGATGTGCTTAGTAAGGCAGCAAAATAGTTTATGCTTCTTATAATGTGTGCTCCCTGTTCTTCACCAAAACAAAGCAATGATTCAGCCAGAAGCACAAACAAATATTAGCTCACCCAGTAGACTCTGATTTCAGCATTCACTTGCTCCAGTTGATCGAAACAAGAGAAGAAAAAGCAAGTTGAAACTCTGCATCCCATTCAGGTGTCAAATTTGTCACCACTGAAAAGTGCCTGATCTACCAAGACAGTTCCTCTGTTTCACACGATTTGGTTGAGCTCTTTCCCATCTGGTATATGCACAGGAAACCCCAAGAATATGAGATTTTTGGTTCAGATGCCATAGGTCTCGTGAGGCAGAAGATGACCAGTGCAGTGTGCAATGGGCTTCCTTTGTTGAATAAATTATGGCCTATTTTTCTAGGGAAAAAAATATAGTTTCTCTGTGAAAGTGATAAGTTTGAGGTGCTGAACAATTATAGGTACTGGGCTCTGAAGTATCTGCATGAAGCAGAGCTTTTCCAGGATGTCAATATTTTAGTAGACCTAGTCGAATAATACTGCATCATAATTCATAATTACTCAACTCTGATTTTTCTCCCTATGTCTTACAGACTGAAGTATTATATGGGGGTTAAGCTGCCTAGTGATTTAATCATAAAATTTCCAAAGTAGTTTTTTTTCTTTTCCTTTCTCCCTGATTTCACAGGATGCCAACTATCTGATCCTATTAATCCAGTAAGGGTTTAGGGGTTTTCTCAGCTTGTTAGCATTTTCCATGTCACTTCTATGACCTCATTGTCCAGAATAAATTCAGGTGTGCAGAAGAGGTGTTGATTTATTTAAAAAAATGTAAACTAAATAACCTGCTTTGTTTAACCTCTCAAAGAAAAAAAGACCATTATTAACACAAAACTCAGATAGTTATTGCCTTGGCACGAGGGCAGGATTTACAATTTTCTAACTCCTGGACAGGTGAGACTCTAGGAAGGCTTTTCAGGAGTGAGGTGTAGAGAGCTAAGAATAGGAAGAAGGGGAAGGCAGAACACCCAACTGCTTTTGAAGAGATCCTGCTGAGAACAAGGAGGTATTATGTAGTACCTGAGACAATTGGAGAAAAGGCATACTGACAGGAGTTCCCTTCCACCCATGTGAAGGTGTGGATGTTTGAATGGATGGATGGTCCTGTGTGGCTGAGCAGCTGCACAAGAGTTGAGCTGTACAAACTGCACAGGTGCATGCTTTTTGCTCACCTTGTTCATTTAGTTAAACTGCCTGGATAAGACCCTGGATAAACAAAGTGCATCTGAATGACTAAAGATGATAGAAGTGAAAATAGCAACATAAATCAAAAGTTCTGGCTTCCAAGTGTGAGTTGGATACTTCTCTGTACTCCACAGCTAAGTTTTGACACAATAAACCCACCTAGAGATGTATGATTATCTGTACACACATGCTTGATACGCACAGGATTTGGCATAGCACAGCAGAAAAGGAAATACCATCAACAGATTCTCAGGTCAATACTTACATGCAGCATAACTACTGCTGGTTTTGCTTCCATGATGCATGTGCAGGAACTGTTGGCCTAATGTAAAATGGTAAAGGCCATGAAAACATTACTATAGAGCAGCCTACCATTCCTTTTTCCTGAGTAAAGCAAGCAAGGACAACTCAGTCCCACATTTGCTTCAGTACACTTTGATGCTGAGGAATCTGAAAGAGCAAATTTCCATTTAGACTTTGAGTTAGGAATCAGTGAATTCACCTGTCTGGCTGAAATGCAAACAGTTCAGATTTCACAGTGCAACATTTTTGAACAGAAGCAGGGAAAATTTTAATTTATTATATTGGGTAATGGCGGATTCTTTTTTGAAAAGCAATGAATATTTATGCAACAAGTTCCTTGAAGTGATGAAGCAAGCTTCAGTGCTCAAAAAAACCCCAAAACAGGCATGGAGAGGAAAAAAAGGTATAATATGCCCCTAGTAATTAAACAAGAGTTCCTTGGAAATCATATTTAGTAGCTAGTCAGAAAGTTTCTCAAGGTAGTAATTTATTTATACTTTTGTCTCCATTCTGTTGGCAAACAGTTTATCAAAAGTGCTCCACGAGATTAAATAAGTTTATTAACATAAGTCTGTGCTTAGCAAACCCATGCACATGCTAACTGTTGTCATGGCAGAAATCAGCAGATGTTAGGGTTTAGTATAAGTACTCAATGTTCTTCCTTCACTAAAACTTGCACTGTTTTCATTTTTGTCATCCAGTTTCTTAGAGATGCTCTTGCAAGCTGCAGTGGTTTGCTTTCTCTTTTATCTCTTGACTACTGTCCACGCTTGAGAACAGAGTGACAGTATGCTATTTGATATTTTTGAGAATTAACTGTTGTTGAAAATTACTTTTGCTCACAAGTTGGTACACTAATTGTAAATGAAACCAAGCCACTAATAAAAACCTGACTTACTTAAATTGATCAGTATGAAAGCAGAGCTCTTAATCTCTGTTACTGGTTAATACAGAGGAATAAGACAAAATTAAGGCAGTTCTGTGAAGTCCTGGCTCCTCATGAACAGTCATGATATCAGCTGAACAAAGTCTGCATGATTCTGATAATTTTCCTAATTTCCTTTTAGAAAAGTTAGTTAATCTGACTTGACTCCTAGAGTCCTTCTAGAATGCAATGTAATCTTTATATATCCATGAATCCACCAGTGCACCTTTAGGTGGACTTCTTTTAAACATACACATGCATATACACTTTTACTGACAGAAATTTGATAATCAGTCCTAGTCTATTTTTACATTTACTTTACAGTTGATTGAAGATTAAGCAGAAGGCTGAAAGAAAAATAAACAATGGCCAGTGATTAGCCAAATTTTAGTCTTGTAGGAACATCCTGACTGAAAAAATAGATATGGTAGAAAATACAGCATAGCAGAATATTCAACACATTTGAACTCACCTAACAAGAGCTGCTTCAGAACATGTCACAAGCCAGTGTCATAAGAGAGCTTCTTCAGGGTAAAACTGAATTGGAAAAGGATTTCTTTTTTTTTTGGTAGTGGGAGTAGGGGAAGAAGGTGGGTAGGAGGGAGAAGAGATTTATAAATCATTTTTCACAATACTTTTTAATTTTCTAAATTTTTTTTCTTTTTTAATAAAGGTGCCTTTTCTTCATTTCTTCTACAGTACACACAAGCTGTCCAGCAGGGGTGCAAAACACTAAGAAAAATTCTTCTGGTTTTAGTCATGTTATGTATCTGGCAAAAATTTCCTCTGGACAAAGCTCTTCTTCAACAAAAGAATGGATTTATCTACCAAAGAGCTCATGATTGTAACATAAATCTGAGATTTGATCGGTGGAGGTTTATCATATATGGTTCTTATCTTTGCATACTTCTGCCTCTCATCCAATGTATCTTTATATTTTTAACCTCAGTCTTCAATATCTATATATCAACTGTTTTTTTCAGACAAAGACTGCGGCATAGAATAATTTTCAGCTTTTCACTTTTTACTATCTGGCACGTGTTTTACAGTGCAGTCCGAACTTTTCTCACTGTTAAAGCTAAATGGCTTACCATTGGAACACTAATTATTAGAAATGGCAATCAGTATCTTTCAAGTTTTCAGGGGAAGAAAAGCAAGAAAGGTCTGCAGTGCCTTGTCAGTTCAGTCAACTGAGTGAAAAAGCAGAAGCAGCACACTTTTTTAAAAACTAAACTCCCATTAATGCATCCTCAACTTCCCCACTTCCTTAGTATGTTTCAAAACTGATTGAACTTACAATATAAAATCAGTCCAAATGGGTTCTTACAAAATATGTTTTATAGGAAGAGAGGTTAGCTGGCAGATTTTCCTACCTACCTCTACATGGTCTTCTTAATGACGAACTAATTTATTTTACCTACTTCTGATGCCATTCCAGGGATATTTTAAACAGAAAGTTTCATCAATGAACCTATTTTAACAAGACTTTTATTGAAAACATACACAAAGTCAACATATTATTTAGCTTCTGAATGTACATATTAGAGAATATTCATATTAGAGTATTTTAAGAAAAGGGGAAATACAACCAACAAGCTGCAGTTTACATTACTAAGGCATTAAGGCTTAAGAGCAAGTTATACTGTGTGTATGTGTATCTGCACCTATATACACAAACACATACACAGGTTATCTGTTTTGAAACTGTACAGTTCTATGCAAATCATTACTGTTTGCCTTTTCTATTCTTTGGACACTAAATAAAGCTTTTATCCAAATGGTAGAAGTTGTTCACAGAACACCAGTTATAATCTACTCTTCAAGAGTTTGCTTACAATTACAATACTAACGATGCACAACAAAACCCCCAGATCTTCATGGGAAAGTTCTCTCTTACCAAAATGAGGCTCAAGTAAGAAAAATACTAGTTTGCAAAGGCACCGTGGAGACAGGTTTTAATACATTAAATACAACATGAATCATTCACAATAACAAGTTTAGTGTTTCTGGGAACTTTTGTAAATACAACACAGTTGGTCACACAAAAATGTTTCTGTTGATTTGTCTTGGCAACTCAGATATATCAACAGTGTAACAGCATAACAGCTTTGTTCCCATCTGACAGAAAATAATGGCAGTTCTGCAAGGCAAACGTTAAACCTGACCGTATGTATTTATTAATTCCACAGTGTTTTGACAGATTATAGGGGATGCAACTTAAAGGATGCTGACACGCTCACTGAGGGCTTTCATTTCTGTTTCTTCTAGCTTTGTGTTTTCATTATGGTTAGCACTTGGACTGATAAGGTGTGCTGGATACTGCAATCCATGTTCTCCTGAATACTGTTCCCATCGGGAGTCATCACTTTCATGGGTAATGTAACGTTCCCCCATTTTACATTCCAGTTCCCTTAAATCTAACCAGGTTTGGTAGTCCTGAAATAGAATAACACTATTAGTTTTAGATATCCTTAAATAAATTACATTCCCTTCTGCTATAAATAGTATGCAGAGTGCTAATAACTTAGCTATCTAAGGGTGGTTAAGCAATTCCTCACTCTAGTCACAAGATGAATAAGGAAGAAGAAACATTTAAATCATACATGTACGTGCTAGTGGTCTGTATCAGATAGTCAAGACAGCTCCTCCATCTCAATATAATGATGCAGAACATAAATTCAGCTTGGGCTAGAAAAAACCTCTTTTTCCGAATTTGGGCAATTACTAGTGTGTTCCAAGAAACATATACATCTAAACATCAACATACTTTGGAACTCCATGTTGACAGTCAACAGTTAGACTGGAAGCCTAGTTTGAGTCTCATGCTGTTTAGACCATCATGCACTGCAGCATCTGATCTATCTAAAGTATATAACAAGTTTAATAATTTCTTTTCTTATTCCCACCCAAAGCATACATGAAGCTGCAGTAATAGAGCCAATCCTAGCCCCATGCAGACTAATCTCTCCTCATGATCCTGTATTCAGTTTTCTTTTTATTCTGTCATCTTGTCCCAATCTAAGACACAACCCTGACCACCCAGCCAAAGCTCTACAAAGCCCAAACACTGTAAATGCATAAAAGCCTTCATCTTTATTATCTCACATCTTTTGGTCCATTTCTTACACAGTCATCCTCTCAGAGAACATCTCTAAGTCTCACTGCCCTGTACCACTCTTATCTTTCCTTAGCCCACAAGGTAGGGCTCTTCCAGAAAGAGGATTCATCCCATCCGTGGTGCTAGAGCTGCTGCTGTACTGCCTCATCTTATTCACCTTCACTCATTATTGCACAAGCAATGAGGTGAAGGACCCTGTCCTGTCCTGTGAGACAGCCAGCATCCTTGCTGCAGACCATAGTGCAGACCACCTCTGAGACCCAAAGACTCAGGCAAATGCATTATGCAATGATTGCCAGAGAGAAGAGCAGTCTTGGAGGAAAAGACTAGAAAGTGACAGGAAATCTAGGCAGAAGAAAGTAAGCCCAGGATAAATGTCCCTGGGGAAGGTGGGGTGCAGGGTGGGAGGTTACAACCCCCTTACCAGCAGGTCACCATCTACTTTGAGAAACAGTAGCAGCTATAAGGTACTGGAGCAGGATTCAGTTTTCTGTTTTGATAAAGATTCCTTTGAAATTGTGGATTACACACATGCCTGTGCCACAATTACTTTCAAAGGTGCAAACATGGCTCCCCTGGGAGATCTGATGAGCCGGTGTACCAGTCTGGCCTAAGCCTGTCCTCATCCCCAGGAAGCAACCCAATGCCCTGGCTCCTCACTGAGTGTCTTAGGCCTTGAACTTGCAGTGATTTGGCTGCTGCCAGGACAAAACAATTACCAAATGGTGAGCACAAGACAGAGGCTGCTAGCATCTCAAAAATGCCTTGCATCTCAGTTTTTAGTTGAAGAATTGAACTGAAGGTGGCTAATATATTTTCCTGGAAAGCATACAACCCTCACTAGTTCTTCTGATGACTGTGAAGTGAAAGCTTGTTGATTAGTTTTAATAAGAAGTGAATCAGGGTAAACTCCAGGCAATGATGTAAGTCAAATGACTACTTTTTATACACATAATTTTCTCAGTGGACAAATACGATAAAATTTTTGTAGTGTATTTTGAAAGCATGAAACATTTTAGTATTGGAATCTAATACTTCAGAAATTAATGAGAAACTATAGGCAAATTGGTGAAGGAGCATGAGGTTCTCAGGATTTGAAAACATTTTCAGGTCTGCAGATTTTCTTAGATTCTACTGTGCTTAAAGATGAAGATATCTTATATGCTTAGAGTCTGAATGCATAAGTAAAAAACACGGAATTTGTAGAAATACCTGTAACCACGGGTGACTTAATGTTTTGTCCACGCTGTAGCGCTTTCTCATTTTCACTTGCAACAAATTATTTATGAGATCAATAGCTGAAAAGAAATAACATGTGAAAATGTTAGTTTAAATATATTTGTTTCAACTAGGACATGCAAACAGAGAGCTATACAGACATCATAGCTGTAAAAAGAGGGCAGTTATTTATCCCTTCTTACTTCAGCTTTTTACAAACTGTGGTCAGTGCTGAAGTCCCTGAAGGTACCCATGCAACCTTTCCTAATGGGATTGCAACTGTTTTACTGAACAGTTGCTTGACGATAACTCTTACTCAGTTCCTGTTCAAGTGAAAAAAATTTCATGTAAGTGCGGACTATAGTATTCAGGTACCAGATATATATATATATATATATATATGTATATATTTCCTTAAGACTGTCAGTTGCACTTTTAGCTGACAGCTGCACCTTCCCAGTCACTGAATGGAGAAATCAGGCTTTGTAAGTTCACCAAGTCTTGCAATACTTTCCTTTTGAACTGAGCATTGCTTCTACCTGCTAGTGAGCAGTCTGCTGCTTAGAAAAGTGAGAGAGCTTCTTTTACAAATTTCATATTTTCTGAGGTTTTGGAGTCAATGATTCACAGAGGTTCACAGAATCACAGAACAATTTAGGTTGGAAGGGTCCTTAAAGCTAGATCCAACTCCTCTACCATGAGCAGGGACACCTTCAATCAGACCAGGTTGCTCAAAGACCCGTCCAACTTGATCTTGAACACTTCCACGGATGGGTCATCCACAACTTCTCTGAGTAACCTGTTCCACTGTATCACCACCCCCATAGTCAATAATTTCTTCCTAATATCCAACCTAAACCTACCCTTTAGGTACCGGAAGGTGCTATAAGGTCTCCCTGGAGACTACTCTTCTCTGAGCTGAACAATGACAACCCTCCTACCCTGTAGGCATGTGTGCTATGATGCCTGAAGGCATGAGGCCCATGAGCCAATGACCAGTGCATGAAACTGCACTGAGTGACCCATTTGGAAAAATCTCTGGAATGAGATTGCTGAGCTTTAAATGCAATCATAAAAAACATTACAAATTTTAAAAAAATGATGGTAGCATGAAAGTTTCTATTCTCAGTGGTGCAAAATGTTCACCATTGTTTCAGGGAAAAGTTACTGTTATTACAGAATAACTGACTAGCCACAAGAAACAACAATATACCTGCAGATTTTCAATTTTATCACATTATCCCTTGGCTTGTCCAAAGTATGCTGGTTTACATCTTTATTTCTCTGTTTATATCATAGGGACAGGGAAAGAAAGTAACCCAAAAACATGGCATCACTGAGGAACACTGGGTCTGAAACATGTCAGATGGATACTGTTGCCAGTTGGGTATTGAATGAGATGAATAATCATCCTGTCCATTTTAAGAGTATGAGATGGGACAGAATTCTTTAAACCAATACATCTCAAGGTTGTATTTTGTACAGCGATACGGAAAAGCTTTTCTTTTTTAACAGAGACTTCCTATCCCCAGATTCTATTTGCCAAGGAGGGCTTTATGAATGCTTCTACCATGGGGTAGAACACAACAAAAACAATGCCCAGGAAAACTGGAATGTACATGGTAGCCTATCTGGATGTATGCAGTAAGATTGACAGACAAATCTATTCTTAGCAACAGCAGCCTATCACTAAAGTAGCCCCCAGTTCTGGTGATGAATACTGTCTTGCAAATCAAAGCAATTGTGGGAACGACATAAAACAAATCTCAGGACTTCTGACAAAGAAAGCGTTGCCAGAGGCTCTGCCCCATTCTTTTCCTGGAACAGATGGTCCTAATTTTACTTTTCTGTTGTTTCGCATTAAGTACAGTTAATGCTAAATTCTCTAACTCATGTTTATTTTCTTTCTTCTCAAAGTGCCCATGAAGTGGATGTAGGATGAGAAAGTCAGAGGACAGCCAATAGGACCATTACTGATAGATGATATCACTCTGAAAACTCATTTGTTTTCCAAAATAGTGGGGTTAATCTTTTTCCCCATATCGTGGAAGGTGACAACTTCTCTTACCAATAAACAGGAAGACACTGGAAAGCCAGTCATATGCCATGGTTTAATTACAGAGTGACTTCTGATAATATCTGGGAAAAAGTAGTGGCCATTGTTTTTCTTTGATGCTTGGAATAGGAGAACATAGTCCCTACCCACTGCAGTAAATCTGTGTATCAGCAAACATCAGCATCTTCTGGAACACTGTCAACTTACCTCAAATTCAGCAGAATTACAGTAAGATTTCAGGCCATCTTTTGATACATAGGCCAGTGCTGAATGTGAATTCAATGGAGTTACCATTTCCTTGTTATCTTCAGTGATATTTGGGTATATATGATCTTCAGAGATCATTTTTCATCATTTACTATGAATCTCAGTTTGGAAAATAGGTCAAGACCCTGGTGAAAGGGTTGATTGTCCTGGTAACTGCTGAGACGTAAGTGCATGCATCCCTACATGAGCCTCTGTAACTGCCAAGTACCTACTGACTACTCATCCTGCCTTTGAGTATTGATAATGTCTCCATTATGCATCTTATGTGCAACCCACTGGAAGCAGATAAGACTGTGAGCCTTACAAGTGGTGAAATTATACATAGCTGCCTACATATTCAACCTCCCCCAAGTTATAACAGGATGAGGACCCCTTTGCCCCCTTTTTCACTTCAGGACAATGACATACTACATGTAATAACATATTTCTTTGTATCCTTGGGGGAACTCGTCAATGGCTTGTTGAACAGACCAGAAAGACATTGGTATACAAAAAATCACAAAAGGAGGTGCAGAAAGAGTAACAGAGAGGAAAACTATGACAGAAGTGAAAAGGCAGCTTCACTGGATGGTTAGAATTGTCAGCAGTGAGCAGCCATTTGTTCCCAAGAACAGTTTACAAATAATCTGCTTGTTTCACCACTGGAACATTGCTGTCTCTGTAATCAGTTTTGCTATTTGTGTTTAGTTCTTTATCTAGGGTTCCTTCTGCCAAGAAAGTTTTGCATATGACTTGCCTCTTCATAAATAAGCAGAAATAAATAAATAAGCAGAAATGCAACATGACCACTGTGAAGACTTAGGGCTTAAACTATCTGATACAATTTAATTTGCTTTAATGCTCAAAGTTTTAAAACTTAGGTGAAAAAGGAAATCAAACATGAGTTTCAACAGCAAAGAGACTTTGCTACTTTTTACCAGGAAATCACACAATCCAAGAAATGCCACTTCTCATGCACAAGAGTTCTGTCTGAGTATCAGAAGTCAAGAGGCAAGTTATATATACAGGCAAGGCAACAAAAGAACAGTGCTGTGTAAAGCAAAGAAGCAGCTGGGAAGTTCAATACTGACACTATGAGTGCTGGAATTAAAATACATAAAGGACATGTGGAAAGGTCCTGGTTATTCTCACTGTTTCAGCTTTCAAAAAAATCATCCTGTTCTCACAGTGTCCTGATAGCCACTAACTTACAAAGTTTAGTCTGTCTTCAGTTCATGTAAGATATATGAACAGTAAGATTCATGTTGACTCAATTTCTGAATTTTAAAAAAATCATATAATTGTTTGATGATTAAGTTTTGAGTTGTACTGATTAAAAACACTGAAGATAAAAATTTGGAAGGTATTAGCATTTATTTTAGACATACAACTTCAGCATGATTCAGGGGACTATATTGGGGCATCAACTGTTACAAAATTAAATATTCTGTCTGGGAAAATAAAGCCATTTTGAGGGGAGGGTAGCAACTACATTGTATTTTAAAGTAAATTTTATTCATTTTCGCTAGAGACTGGGGTTTTTTTTAAATCAGGTTTTAAAGTAATCTTTTCAGATATTTTAGGAGCTTTATAAAATTTTACGGTAGTCCTCCGTAAAGTCAATAATTAAATAAATGCAGAGCATTATGAAAGACCACCTATGGTCTGCACACCATGCATGGAGGTAACCTGAATGAAAGTCCTGAGAGGACTATGGAACCACTTTTTTCTAATACTTTTATGGGTTCCTGTTTATGTTCTATAGTTTAAGGATAGTGTAAGCAGCCAGCTGAGGGTTTATCAAGTTCCAGGAGCTGGAAACTTTGTTAAAGGGAATAATCTAGCCAACTACTCCAGTAGAATGAGTACTGGTCATTTAGATACATAATCATTCAGCAGAATCCCCTTTGGAGGATTCAAATGCAACTTTAGAAACCTCTATATCCCCTTGATTTTAGGAAAGATGGCTCTTTAGTTTTATTTTACTAGAAAGAACCTCAAGAGTTAGGAGATACATGATTCTTATCTGCTTATGCAAGTTTATTAATATGGCAAATAATTAACTGGAGTAAAGACAAAGTCACAATTTTCACTCTAAGTATCAAATTAACACAGTAATTGCTTTTCATAGGAATGACTACTTTAACTCAATTAGGGTGTGATCCGCACATAAACACAAAAGTTTACAAAATATCTGAAAACCCTATTATGAACATATTATTCATTTAGTCCTTCCCTGCAGACTTTAGCTTTTTACGTAACTTAAAGAGGAAATCACCTTAAGAATATATAAAAAAGCAGTCCTAAATTAACAATATATAATATTAGCTACTCTTATTGTCATCATTGTAAAAATTTAAGCTGGTGCCACTAACATAGAAGGCCCAGGACCTCCTAGGCCCTGTAATTTTCTGAGAATATGTCTATTAACTAGAGGTATAATTTTTTAAGACACATAAATCCCATCCCTACTGCTGGTCAACACAGCTTTGTTGATAAACACCCTAGTGTACATGCAGTTATTTTAGCATAAAATAATCTTCAACTTGCAGAGATTATTTTCAGGGACATGGATGCAGCTGTACCATCAAAAGAAATCCTTGGCAATTCTAAGCTGCACCTCTGTTAAGAGAGGTTTTCTAATATTAATCTATCCTAGCAAATGTGTAAGTAGAGCCAAGACCTTAGTTTTAACAGCTAGCTAAACATTTACAGAGGCAAAGAGCATCTTTGAGCTATAACATGCATTTGACCTCCTCATACTTAATGCTTGCTCATTCATGTGACTTTCTCATTAATGTGTGAAACAGAGTTTCTATTCACATTATGCTGTAACAAGTCTGAATAAATATTGGCTTGAAGGCAGCTGTGGTGTTTATGACTCCAAAGCATTGTAACAGGCACACCATGATCAATTTTAATGCATGGAAGGAATTCCTTTGTTTCTTCCCAAATCATTTTAATAATATTAAGTAATGTGAAGAACCTAATCAATTATGTGCACATCACACAGCTCATCAGGCTAGTAGTAATAGCTGTGTTGGTAGCTGATGAAAAAAAATTATGAGTACAATGATCTATGGAAATTACACAGCAGAACAAAATACACCATGAATAATCCAAAGCTTGACATAGTACATTTGAGAACCATACAGTTCAGAACAGCCACCACAGTGAAGACACGCTAGGTAAAATATACTAAGAGGTAGAGAGACAAAATGCACCAGGGAGTTCTGTCTCTATACTTAGCAGTATTTATTTTTTGTAACCTGTAGCTAAGTCAAAATAAATCTTTTGTGATCGCGTAGATTTGGTGGACTGGAAGGTCAAAGTTGGAAACAAAGAGTAAAGTTGAAAACAGGTTTCATGTTTGAGAGACGTGAAATTTAAAGCTACAAAATAGGTAAGAATTCTGCAAGTAGATTTCTCTGTATCAATATCTAGCAAAATTTCACAATTAAAACTGAATTAAGGTCAAACTGTCATACAGCAATTCAATGAATTTGGAAATGTAACCTGACTTGACAATCATTGAAGACACAGAAAAAATAACTGATTGGACAATGAAATGCTGAATGCCTGCTATTACTGAAGCACGTAATATAGTCTCTGGGTGAAGGGAGCAGTAATGTACCTAAATCTAGCTGTAATGTACAATTCGTAAAGTCCACAGTCAAAGAATGCTTGGACCCAGCACTGTCTTTTGGCCATAAAGGAAGAAAGCAATAAGTAAAGGAGAAAGAAAGAACATTTACATTAGTTTTACTTATGGTAACCTTTTGAGAAATCATTCCTATTTTTCAAATTTACACAGCATAACACTTTGAAAAGATCTTTCTTACCTGCATTAAAGATAATATTTATGTTGATTTATTTTATCTGTGACAATGACGTTTATCTAATCAATTCTGGTTTCAATTTTTTAATTTTATAGCAATGCAGCCAAATTTTGGTTGAAGCCTTCTGTGATAATAATCACTGTGGTTGATTACTATGTGTTAAAATTCTCTTAAATATTTGCACGAGTTTTTAAATGTCAATAATTAAACTGCATTAACTGGTGGACCTTCAACATTTTTTTTTTTTACAAGTTAAAATCACTTACACAATGTTGTTTTAATTTTAAAACAAAGAGTAATGCTTCTTGGAAGAAAATACCTGTGTAGATTCCTCATGACAAACAGAAATTTCAATCATACTACCTTGAAAGAAATAGACCGATCATTGTTCATTTACAAAGATCTTGCCAAATTCTGCAGCAACATCATATTCCACATTGCGATATAACTCCCTTACAAGCTTGAGTGGAAGAACTAGTAGGTTATTATTACCATTCTCTTAGGATAATAATATTATATAACTATGATGCAGATTTCAAGGAAATAAACAAGAAATATACCTGCCTTTAAAAGAAATCTATTCTTGATCTTTTCATAATGAAAAAAAAATTTTAAAGTAATCACAGTCATTAATATTGAAATTTCTGTTGAAAAATATTTAATGATTAAGAATACTGGCAAAAAGAATAACAGGGAAAATATGGCAGGGAAAATCCAATTCATTAGCTTAACCTTTTAGGGAAGCTGGAAGAGGCCATGACAAGCTAAAGGAAGAATTTCAAGTGCACAAATGTAACCCTCTGGGATTGAAACTAATTCTCTGTCTGAATTTTGTAGATTTATAGAAGAGAAATTTATGAACCCCAGTGTCTTTAGCTTGAAATGAGTTTCACGTTACCATAGTTTACATTTAAATACACATACCTTTTCAAATTGTTTCTATTTGCAGTATTAAGTAACTTCATAAAATCTTTAAAATCACCTCTGTTTCTCCCTTAAATATTTAAATTATTTGCAATATTAATTAACATGGCATTGTTCAGAATTGTAAACCAGAGTAATGTGTTAGGACACTGGGTACAGGTTTGCATTTTAACCATGCTACATTGTCAGACGTAACAGAATCTGGATGGAGCCAGCAGGTGCACAGGGCCCAGCTCCTGCTCTTTTGCAAGCTGTGGAGGAGAGTGGGCCAGAGAAGCTGAGATAAGAAAAACATTCCCTTATTTTCCCTAAGTAATCTGGAATTTGAGTTCAAATTTCAGCTCTAAAAATCAGCGTTATCAAGGAATAATTGGACAGAAATCTTGTCTCTATCTCTCTGTGTTAAACGTAACAGAATTTCTTCAGACTTTTTTCAGGTTTTCATTTAGCACAGAGTGGTTCATCAGTTAGCAATTCAAATACGTAATAAAATCACAATGTATAAACAGACTTTAACTTAGTAATTTGTTGAAGTGTTTTTTCCTCCCTTCTGCATGCTTGCAGCCTGGTATCCATTGACTCTTAAGGAAGGCTGCAATTCTACAAATGGAGAGATAACAACCAAGTAGGTGAGTTTTCTGTAGGTGCTCTACTGAATCTTCACCTCTGAGTGTAAAAATTGATCTTCTGTCTACCACAGTAGAAACTTGTGGGAGACGATTTCTTGCAGCTTCCCCTGTGTTGATTGCTGTTTGCTTATCTCTAGCGACAGATAAAGCATTGCTGCCAACAGATTCTGTCAGCTTACATATCAAAGTGTGTGGAGGTTCAGGAGAACTTCAGTGTGTAATTGTGCAGATTTATAGCTTTTCTTTTTTTTCCAACAGATTTCAAACTTCATCTGCCACCAAGATAAAATAACAAACAATGCTCTCAGAGCATTTTTCAGCTGAGAATCTCACATGGCTATTATATATTATAGTAAGCATTAGGCACAATGCTTTAAACTACACTTAACATGTATGTTAAACATATCACCTGAAAACCAGAAAAACTGTACTGTAAATATCAGAAATTGTAAATGGTAGTATTGTAATACAAGTTGGCACATATTAAAATTCCGAAAAAGATATAAGAATTTGGTGTTTATAATGTTTCCTTCATTTTAGGACTTACAAAGCAATCCTGCAAAAATTATGGACATAAAGATAACGATTAAATTAAAAAATCCTAAAGAAAATCAAGCTGCCTGAAAATGTTATGTATATGAAAATATTGGTGAAACCAGAACTGACAATTTTGTTAAATGACCTACTTAGTTGTGTTTAGAGACATCTTCAATAGAATTTACCTACATTAAAGATGTTGCTAGTGAACTAGTCACACTATTCTTTAGTTCTTTGATGCCATTGACCAGAACTCAAGTTTCAAAAGTCTCATTCATTATTTCCAAGCCTTTTCCCCCTGCAGAAAGTCTCTTCTATGATGTTTTTTCACACTATTCCTGAAACCTCATCTACTTGGAATTGTTCAGTTTTATCTTCCCCACACAAAGACTATCAGGATACTGCATCCTATTGAACCGAAATTAAATTACCGGGAAAAGTAGAACAAGAAAAAGACTGCAGAGGCTGAATAGAGCTGACTAATGAGGTATATAAGTAAATACATGCAATGCCAATTCCAGCAGCTGAGGTTCCCCACAGATTCTATAGCCATCTGATCTGTAGATGGTTATGTGCCTCCCTCAAAACCTCCTGGAAAGATCCCATGCTAGAGGATTATGCCATATGCAGTCTCTACATGCTCTGTAGGAAATGTCTAAAGCAGCTGATACCACAAAACAGAGACATTACATTATGGTAACCTGAAATTTCAAATTTTTTTTCACTGTTATGTACAGGAAAAAAACATAAATGGAAAATACAACTACCTCATTTTTAGCTTTTATATAAAAACAGCCACAAACAGGTATTACCTTCATGAGAAATTTCTTTCCAAGGATTAGGTGGATACATGAAAGCAGCATTCTGGATTTGGTCATGTATGTCTTCATCTTCATTGAATGGAAAGGTACCACTGAGGCTTACATAAATGATGACACCCACTGACCACATATCCAGAGATCTGTTATAGCCTTTGTTTCTCAGCACCTCTGGAGCAAGGTAGGCTGGTGTTCCTACAACTGAACGCCTAAATGATTTCTCTCCAATGATTCGGGCAAAGCCAAAATCACAAAGTTTTACCTGTTTAATGAAAAATGCTAAAGTAAGACATAAATTATTTTTATTATTAAATACATAGTTGAGGAACTTTTATCATGGTTTAGTTGCAAAATGCATCTCTACTGTTCCTTCAAGGATATTCTTTTTTTAAACTCCTCTTTGAGAGGAGTATCTTATTCCACTGAGACATTTAGCTGCTTGAAAATTCTCACTTAATTCAGTATAGATCCTTCCCTTCCAATTATTGGTATTGATATTATCTAAAAATTATCAATAGTACTCATTTTGAATATGGGCAGTTGAAGATTACAGATGAACTCTGCAGATCAAAGGTAAGAGAAGCTGATAAAAATACCTTTTAATGAGAAATATGACCAGTCAGAAGGTATATTTAAATACCCTGCAATCTACATGGCATTTAAATTCGTAAAATGAAAGAAGAAGCTCTTGTTCTTCATGAACTCTACCCCAACTGTCAGAAAAACAACTTTCTTTCTGGAGCAAATCAACAAGCTAAGTGATTTGTTCTGTAATGGTGAGCAAATTAGAAACAATCATACAAGTAGCTATGTCACACTTGAAAATCTAGTTGAATATTTTAGGCAAATGACAAAAGACAAGGATTTTCAAATATGACTTCTTTGTAAAGGGTTTTGAATAAGTGATTATTTTTTTCTTATCTAAAAATTCTGTGTAGACAGGTCACTAATCACTTTCTTGTTTATGCATAAAATAAATATTGCTAACACTTATTAATTTGAACAATTTATCTTAAGAAAAGGGCATTTTCTACTTGCCTGTGGGAAAGGATCAGCTGATGCCAATAACACATTTTCTGGTTTGAGGTCACAATGAACAATATTTTTGAAATGAAGATGTCTTAAAGCAACAAGGATCTATGAATAAACAAATCAAATTATGTTTGTTTGTTTTATATTGTTTTACAATATCTGAGACCAGAGAAGCAAGGACTTGTGTGAAGAAAAACAATTCAACAAGAATGTATCTTTTACAGAAATGTCAACAATGAAAAGAAAAAAAACCCACCAAAAGCAAAAATGTCAGCTATTATTTGCTGTGCCTCAAGTTTTCTTGGTATTTCACTGCATGGAATATGATTTTTCCCTCTCCAAAGAGTTTACATTACAAACATTTTTTAAAAACTGGGTTCTAAGTATTTGTTTACTTTTTTTGTCTGTGAAATCTCTGAATGTAGAAACATTTGCAGAATGACCTACCACATCTAAATTCAACTAAAAAAAATAAATCACAGAAATATTATATGATCCAAATTAAGTGTTTTCTTGAAGAGAGAAAAAATAAAGAGCGTTGTATGTATTTCTATTCTGTTATATACACGAGCATATGGCAACTGAGTTCAACAGATATCCATCCTTTTCGTGTGGCTTTAACTCCATTCCTTATGTTTGGTCAGGGGCTGGCAGAATTTGCCAGGTAATGGTGAGGAGGCTGAATGAACCTGTGAATAGATTCTAGAGCTTGTGGCAGTTTTGCCCATGGATGCCTGGAGACTAGGGAACCTGTTAAATTCTACACCAAATAATAAACTTATAATAATAAACACTATAACACTGATGTTCCTGCTCCTTTCTTTTTTCTGACTGCTGAAGCACAGGCTGCTCTGACCCTGAGGTGGCTCACTACTCAATTGTGTATCTAAATTTAAACCAGTATTATGGACAGCTAAGGAAGAAATATGATAATATGACAATAGGAACCCCTCCAAAAAACCCAGATCAAATTGTTAACAGAAGCCATAAAGGAAGCCAGACTCATTTAATCACAGGTAGCACTGAGATCCAATCCCAGCACAGAAAGTAAGTGTACCAGTGCATAGTACAAACTGCAATGGTTAGGTATGGGGCAGTTCAAGAAGCTCAAATTTCTTTTTGCAGGTCTTAAATAGTTTGCTTTTAAGCGCTTTCCATCCCTTTCTTGTGCTTCATTCTTCAAGCATATGAGAAACTGTAGCTTAATGTCCCTTCCATCCAGTAGCCAACAGCTGTACATGTATCTAGTTCTACGTCCTCTTAATGGTTTACTACCTACCAGATAATGTGCAGAAACGTACAGAAAGTTGTTTTACCATCTGTTATTACAACTCAGGCTTTCATAAATCAGACAGGTAAAATACATCAAAAGCAAAAGATAATAAACAGTGATCATAATTGAACTCAAACTGTCTTACCTGAGTAATTAAAAACTTTGTTATTCTCTCTGGCAATCTGCCCTTTTCACTTGACAAGATCATCTCCAGCATATCTCCATGGAGTTTTTCCATAACAACAAAGACTCTTTCTGGTGTCTCAAACATACACTCCAGATTTACAACTCCAGGATGATGAAGATTCTATTAAAGATAAATAAAGCACTAGATTTCCCACCATGATTGGTAGTTTTTATCATTATATAGCCAGACTTCAGATCCCCACCTAAACCAGACAATGTTTCAGTACTTGATAATTTAAACTGTATGCCTAAACTGTGGGCAACAGGCACAAAGTTTCTCAGCACAATACAGGAGAATGTATGAACTTCAAATTAGTTTAACAAACATACGTTTTCCTTATTGTGCCTGATGCTTAAAACTGCAGAAATTGTACCTCCTAATGTGACATTGACAATACATTTGTTCTTGGTTGTTTATGCAGATTAAGTAGCAAAAATACTAGTATTTTTTAAAAAACACTAGTGATCATCAGTTAAAATAAATATATTACCTGCTATTTATGGAAATAAAAAAGGGAGTTAATACAATAAAAAAGAAAAGAAAAATTACCTGTAAAATTGCAACTTCATTTCGAAGTTGGCTTTCCTGTTTAGTTGGAAATCTTAGTTTATCAATTATTTTAATGGCAACATCTCTTCCAGTTTTGCGATGTTTTCCTGCATTAATAAAACAAAAGGTCTCTATCAATTAACATGATTAATTATGAAAAGCGTTCTTTTTTCAGGGATTGTACAAGTGGTCACAACCAAGTAATTCTTAGTCTGCAGCTAATTCATTAAAAGTTTTGTGTCATTTCTCTTCTTTTCACCCTTTGACAACAGAACTTTTTTATTGTCACCTGAGAAAGCCGTTTAAACTTGGAAGAAACATACATATGGAAAGTCATCTCTGCACTTCAACAATATGGATGTAAAGCTAATTTTCTCATATCTACATCAGCAAAAGCTGCACTGTCTGCAACTGGTCAGTTGTTGGCTTAATCCTTCACTGGTAGCTCCAGACTCACAAATAATGAACTAAGTGATAGCCTTTAGGCATGTAAGTGCATGTCCCATGTTTATAAGAGAGTCAGAGATTCTTCAGTGAGAAACTTGTTAGTTCTCACTCAACACTGTTTCAAACAACAGCTGTACCTAAATACACCCCCAAAAACTGCTCAAAAAAAGAGGAAAAAGATGGAAAAAATTACTAAGAAAATTACTAACAAGCTACTGAAAAACAATAAAAAATACGTCACTATATCATGTCAAGAAAAACAGAAAGAAGAATAATTTTTTTTATCCATTATAGCTCTCAAAACCAACAGCTTTCTGCACTTCACCATTTTCTTTATTAGAACTGACAGAGAATATGAAGCTCTTGATATACACTGACCAACTACTGGGTAGAAAACTTCAAACTACAAAAAGACTTCATCAACATAAAGCATAATCACTATTTAATATATAAGGCTTTTATAAAACAATAGACATCTAATTTCTAGAACAAAACATTTCAGAGTCCAAATACTTTCACCATGCTAGAAAACTTCTATCTTAAGCACAATTGTGCAACAGAGCAAAGCCTTACCTCCATAAACAATTCCAAACTGTCCTGATCCCAATACCTCATCTGGGAAGATTTGGTACACGGTGCTAATATCCTGTTTATATAAACATAACAAATATTAAGCCTCGAGGATATGAAAACAGAATCTGTATTTCATTTGCTTTTTCTAGTGGGAAGTAGCATACATTTACTACAGCACATTTCAAAATATATTATCTGCCAAAAAAATTCAGGCAGGTTTTCTTACAAGCCACATTAACTGTAATTGCTGCAAAAGTTGAAATATCTTCAACAGGTTCACTGAGAGGGGTAAAATATTCCATTTGTGCCAGGGAGGGAGTACATGTCTCACTGATCCTTAGTGCCTTAACACAGGCTAAAGCATAAGCTGTTAGCAGATTCATCTGGGACACTCAAACATCAAATCTTGCAGCTCAGTGTTATTTTCCTGATATTTAACCAGCAGCATATACAACAAAGAGTAAAAGAATGCCTAGGAGTTTAAGATAAAGGCTGTCTTACTTCTTCTTAGGAAACAAATAGACACATCCCTTGCAGGCAATTTTGTGACAACTACCAGAGCTGTCCCAAAGCTTTAGTTGGCTGCAGGAAGTATCTATTTTTTAGCTCTGTCCATGAGACAAAACACAAGTAGTGTGACTGTTTACCTTGACCGCATGTCCTGTGTCTAACTGTCCTTGCATAAAAGAAATGCAGAGTTCTTTGTGTATTTGTAACAACACATTCAACTCTTCCTTTGGATAGAGTTTCATCTTCGTACAACAGAGAATATCTGACCTCTCAAAGATGACAGAAAATGGTATACTTATCAGGGCTTGCGGTCAGCTTTATGAAGTTCAGTTGACAAATTCCATGAAAATAATTTCTATACCTCACTTTTCCACTTGCTAATTAACATCCTGCAAAGATCCATAGTTAAAGTCTGTGTTCAGTGAAATTACCCATATATAATTCTTGCATCTCAAGAAAAGGTGCCATAAAGATGATTTTTGTCAAAAGTTAGCAAAGCTAATTGTTAAATTTCTACAAAATAACTGAGAAATGGCTGATGGGAACTCCTCTAACATTCCTCTTTGCAAAACAGATCAATGACTTGCCAGCTTAATCATAGCATGTCTAGCACCAGCATCCAGAGAACACTCACCACATTTTCTTGAACTTGGCAGTTTGACACAGAAATACTGATGGATATATCCCCTGGGGAAGAAAGCAAAATATACTTTAGATTGCTGTGCTTTTAGTTCGAACATGTAGTAATAGAAAATGACATTCACATTACATCAATATCTACTGACAGCTCTAGAAATTGTACCAATTAGGTCAGCTTGTTCATCTACCAGCTAATATAAAATTACACCAGCCCACAAACACGTGACTTGAACAACAGTTTTTCGGTGTATGGAAAAAACAGAATTATAAATTTCATTATTAATTTTTTAATACAGGATTCTCATCATTCCCATTTATAAGCTCCTTATTGCTTTTTTCCATTTTATTTTGAGGCTTTGTACCTCAGGCAAGTAACAACTGCAACTAGAGTAAACTGGTTTTATTTAGGCGATATAATTATAATTTTTATTTACAGAGTCATCTACAATGTATTTGATGCTATTCTGATGAAGGCAAATACACATTCAAATTAGACTGCATACTGTTACAAATAACACACATTTCAACTGGCTTAACAGACATTATCAAAACATATAATGGAAACAAAGTCTTGCACTTGTACTTTAATAAAACAAACAGCAGATCGAACCTCTACCAATTCAGAGCTTAGGATGCTGTCATTAGCATTTTGAACTGCAAACCTTCTGAGGGGTTCAGTAAAAGTTGAGAATATACCTACTGCTAACTGTACTACACAAAGACAACACTTTGGGGAGGAAAGAATGCTTCTTTCGAGCATTGCCACTTCTGTCTCCTACCTAGAATTCTGTTCATGTGGACTTTCATTTTCTTAGTAAAAATTTCAGCCTTATCAAAACCAGTGTCCCCTACTATAAATTCTTTTTTACACACTGAAGGCACTTGCTACTACCCATCAGCACTAATCCCGTTGCAGTAAGTAACATGGGTAACTTCTGTTTCATGTGGCTTATTCCCTTTCCTTAGGAAGACTGTTTTTGGAACAGAATGTTTCAGTTACCTAGAGGCTTTTTATCATTGACAATTTGTTTTCAAATGTATGTACTGCTGTATTTACATGAAAAAAAGCATGGACAAAGACATAGCCAAGTCTTACTTTGAGCAAGACAGAAGGTTGTTATCATTCTCACTCTCCACAGAAAATTGTTCTAAAGGTCTCAGACAACCTTAATTTTTGCACATATAACCCAAAAATAACTACTAACTTGCAAAAACATTTTTCAAACTTCCCAAGAGGGAGAGAAGACAGCTGTCATGCCCAGCCCAGCATTTCAGGTGATTTGTTTAGCTATGCTGTGCTCAAACCAGGGCCACTAGGCAACTAGACTCATGGAAATGACATACAGAATTTGACACTATTTTATGCAAGATCCCAGTAGAGAAAGCAAAGAACACTGCTGATCTTGTCTGATACGTGAGCTGTTGTGCCTGGAGATGCAAAGCCACAGGCTGTCATATTACTTGGTTTCTGAAGGGCTTGTGGTCTCATTAGCATTCTGTGCTGCACTAATAGCATCCAGATGTCAAGTGCTAAAGCGGGTGTATATTGCAACAAAAAGTCTAGTCCAAATTGTGTAGACATATCCAAATTCACTTTACACTGACTAGGCTGAGAAGAAGTAACAGAGCAGCCACAGCAGCTCATGCCTAGTAGTGAGGAATTGTTTACTCTGTGCTACTTTATTATCAGTACTCAAGCTAGATTTCAACAAGTTTCATATTTGGTTTACATAAACTGTCAACTTTGCTACAGAATTACACAAAGGTATGTAAATTGGAGGCAATGGTATACTCAGTCCTTTTGTTCCTGGGTATCACACATGCCTTGTGCTTAGAATAGCTTTCTTCACACCTGAGCTCTTTTCATCTCAGCATGGAACAATATTTCAGGCAGTTGTACAGCCAAATGTGATGAAAGGGACCATGTCATCTATGCTGCAGTGACCTAAAGGGTGAAGAGCTGCTTCTGCAGATAGTTAGAAATAAAAATTACAGTCGGGGAGAAAATCTATCAATTCCAAACTGGAGCTCAGAAAACTTAATCCCTCTGCACAAGGAGGTTGTTTCTCACGTCAGCAATATAAATTTGGATGAGATGCCTTACTAATATCATAACTATTTGCTCACTAACAAATCCGCACCTTGTATTAATGCAGATGTCCTACTATAAACCAAAAACATATGGATGAGAAACTGTGGTGTTTAAAAAAATATGCAGACAAGTAATAAGCCATGACAGGATAGCCTTTACCAGCTGCGCAATACTTCCTTTCAATGTGTGCAGAAGACTGAGCAATGTCATTTGTGATGTAACTTTACTTATCCAAAATGGAGGAAATGAATAAACTTACTGTGCAGGCTGGGTCCTGACCCAGTTGATGCCCCTTTAGGGATGACAGGCATCAAGGCATGCTGTATTGCCATCTCCCACATTCGTGCCACGTCGATGCCAACACCACTGCTGATAACACTGCTATTCAGTGGAACACTTGAGAGGTTTTCTATGTTTTCTCCAACATAATAGACTATATTTGCTGTGCTTATTTCAAAACAATGAGGATTGGCCCCTTGAGGCAGCAAAGTGAAAGTTTTTGCAGGTTCCAGAGACAAAATTTCAGACAGTGGGATTTCCTAAAATGAAGAAAATATTTTACTTCCTGCGTACAGATTATCAACATATAAAACTAAAGCATGAATTTTATTTAAGTAATTGATGATATTAGCCATTACTTTTTACCACATGCTTCTTCTACAAAAAAAAAAAAGGCTCTTGTAACCTGAAACTGTGACACAGAGGACTGTTAATGGTAAAACACTAAAGGTTTCTTTCCAAGACCAAGTAGAACTTCAATTATTTACCTGAATGCATCAAAGAGAGTAGTGAGGTTCCTTCACAAAAAAAGCAAGATCATGCAGATATCAACAGAACTCCATTAGAAAATAAAACCCTGTTGACTTCCTGTATAAAAACTTTCTATTTCCACAACATGTATTTTACAGGTCCTTGCTAGCTGACATCGTTCTGATCAGAGACTTGCTTGTGAAAAGCAAAACACATAAATGCAGATTAAATAATAAAACCCCCCACAGATAGAAGTTATACTACTAGTTTACTTTTAGTAAGTATCAATTTAGCAATTCAGTCCTTATATTCCTCTGGTATAAAAAGAGATTGAAAAATATTCCTTACTTTGTAATATTTGCTTCCAGTATCATTTTGAAAAAGTGTAATGCATTTGCTGTCCAGCCTCCAGTAGTGTCGCTTCCTCTGCAATGAAAAACAAGTGAAAAATAGTTCTAACACTTTCAAAGTAAATTAATGAAACGTTCATTTTTCAAAAACACCACTGCCAAACTGTTTCACTTTAGTTTGAAGAGGTGTATTGTGAATGATAAAGATTCATTTGCTATTACAAGATTTTAATGAAAACTTTATAGCTGAATTTAAGAGTTATAGGGCCATGCTCTTTCCTTTCAGTAATAGCTCTGTTAAAACTGTACAAGTTTTAAAAATCTAAAATGTCATTTTGACGTCTGCATTACACTCAGCATAATTTGCTACCAATATGCTCCTAAAATAATTAAAATTTCTTTTTGTATCACTTATAACAGCCCAGTTTGTTTTTTGAAGGTCACATACTAGAGGCTTTATTCTTGTTTTAGCAGGTTGGAATGAAAATAACTTTTTTCTATGCTAAATCTACTTTACAAAAGTCTCAAGTCAACTAGCAGTGAGGTATCTGGGAGACTGCAGCTGAAAGGTAAAAGCTACTTTACAGAACCGCTACTGTGTTAACATTATGTTTTACTTCCTTCAGAATGTCTCTACATTTGGCTTCCTATAATGCAACAGACATATTCAAATGTTTTTTGTATGTTTTAACTGTCTCCTGTTCTTATAAGCAGTGCCAGTCCTTAGTTATGACAAGAGTCGGGACCTTAGGAATCATGAAATTGCAAAAAATGCCTCACATGAGTGACTGCAAATTCACAAAGTATTGTTAGAATTTGATTCTGTGCTATCATATAGTATGTACAGTAAGATAGGTCTTAACATTTCTTACCAGTGTGTCCTTGCTTGTATAGTGAACCATCCAACCCTCCTTCATTACTGTGCTACTTCTCCTTTTTGTGTGCTTCACAGACTGTACAATTCTCATTAATGGAATATTGTTGCTGGTTGAAGGGCTTAAGAATAAATCATTAAAGGCTTTTAAAAAGAAGAAAACTCTGGACAAAATGAAAAAAACTCTTTTAAAATAGAATATATATATATATACATACACACACACATACACACACACACACACACACTATATCCACATTTATTTTTATAATTGCTAGCAGACCAGGACTGCACACTATTTAGTTTTGCCATTCCAAGTATTATGAAAATGAAAGATTACGAAGAAAAAAGATAGCAATGCCACATCATAAGAATGTCAAAGACCTTATGAAGGCTTACACACACTCTTCCAAAAATATTCCTCAGGATGAGCTCAGAAAATGGGCAAATGACTAGAGCCTCATCTAGGCTATGGGAGCCATAGCTCAAGCCTGTGCTATGTATCATTCAGATCAGTACTTGATCTTGAATCTCTCATAACCTGTCCATCAGATTACTGTCCTATGATCTTCCTTGGGTTCAAACACACAATGGAGTGTTTGAATTTACAGAGTAGAAAATGTGTCAGCTGCCCAGCTGCACATGCCCTGGCCAGGCACAGCAGAGAATCTGCTGGAACCTCTCAGAGAAAGAGGTTTAAGCTAACACATTTTACCCATAAAGACTTAAAGTGACACCCTACTGCCTTGCCCTGTGGGGTATGCACAGGGCAACTTTCCCCCACTCAGCTGACACACAGTAAGTCGGGGAGGCAGGGGAACGTGACAGTATGCCTGACAGCACTGTCAGACAAAAACTGGTAGTAACCAGATGCAACAAAGCCCATCTTCCTTGCTGTTAGAGTTAACAATTCCTAAAGCAGGTTCTGTGTAGTGGAATATGGACTCCATCTACTTCAATCCTAAACATGAATGCTTAGTTATTTCTGGCAGAACTTTAAACAGTGATGATGCGTTGTATGTGAATACACAGCACATAAAGAACTCATGTATTCTGCCCTGCTAGCAAAGCTATCAGTACAACAACTCCAACAAAAAAAGGTTGAAACTGCTCAGGAAAAGAATAATGTTAAATTTCCACAGTTGTTGTGACTGTGGATGTCTGCAGATGGCCCTGCTTCACTGTAACGCATCCTGGAAATAAGAAACGTTTTATGAATTGGTAGTTTCCCATCAAAATGCAAAAAGTGCGCTGTCATAAAGTGTCAATAAGTCTGTAACATACAGCTACCATCTCTTTTTTGCCTAAAAATGATCAAACTATCTACAGTTCCTATTTAACTACTCTTGTCTGTACTGACAAAAGGTTTACTTTTTATTTGTCTTTTATAGATCACTTAAAAATATCCATGCATATGGAAACTACCCTTAGAAATAACTGGGGGAAGGTATCACTGGAAATACAGGAATGTCCTTCAAATAGTAAAACGTGTTCCTTAATTATGAATTTTTATTAGTATAACTTGGCATTTTTATTTTGAAAACCTGCAATGCTGTCCATTTAATACAACTTGGACGTTTAAAATGTTCTATGACATTTATTTTGGGATATACGCACAGGCTTACATTCCAATACTACAAGATGTGTACAAATCATGTCTAGCAGATAAATATGACAGCAGTTCACCGCTGCAGGAAGTAAAACTGCATATTGTTGAAATGGATTGCTTTCTATTAGTGCAACAGGTGTATGATACTAATAGAGAATTAAGGAGAACATGTTACTGAAAGAGACTCCCAGTAAGCAAACTAAAAGAGGAAATTTCGGGTCAAACAGACCTATGAAAGAAAAATATTCTTTAATTCTTAAAGGTATAGATCCCTTGCATCAAGGAAATTACAGATGAAATTCCCTGACAGTGAATAATCCCCACTTTTTCCCTACTATTCAGACAGTTCCAGTAACTGAATAATGCTTTCTTCTATTCAGACATTTCTGAGGAATGTTGCACAACTCAGTTCCTATTTTCCCTCCTGAGAAATCATTTTGAAGCACTAATCTATCTTGTAACTTGCTTCAAATTACTACTTCAAGTTTGTCAAACTTTCCTTTTTGCTGAAGGCATCTAAAAATACAAACAATTCATCTAGATCTGATATACCACAGCCACTTATACAAATTTTTTTTGTTTATTTAAATGAGCAGGCACTGTGCTATTAGTCAGGGGAAAGATGCTTTGGAAAACAAATAAGTAAAAAATAAATGAATAAATAATTTACTATTGCTCATGCACAAATAGTTTCACATCACTTTCATATGAGAACAGACCTGTAACAACTATTCGTCCATCAGTTTTCAAGTGCTACTTCACTGTGACAATAATTTCCAAGCTTCTCTTAAATTACTAATGCATGTAATCAGTGAAGCAATCTCACTGAAATTTAAGAACCACCACATATCACCAGTACTTTCCAAGCCCATGTAGATTCCCGCTTCATCCCTAGAGACAATACTTACAAATGAACACAAAAGAAGATGGAAGGTACACTTACTCCCCAGCTCACCTGATCATCCTGTTAGATTCATCGTGATCCAGATCAGCATCTTGCATTTCCCCGTTGTCACTATGGCATCCTGTCATGGACATCTCTGAATCGTGAGCCATAGATTCTTCCATGTCATCCATAAAACCACTGTTTCTTTCACTGTCATTGTCATCACTCCCTTCTTCCATGACCACATCAGACTCAGCCCCAGGACTAAGAAGATCTGCAATATAATTTCTCAAGTTATTATCGGAAAACATACAATACTCTGATCACAACATCCTGGCGTATTTTAAGCTTCCGAAAAACTCAGGTTCTCTTTGGAACTCTATTGCCTGCATCTGTCTCTACTCAGCACTCTGTGTACTGATGAAATGTGGCATTTAACCAGTCATTTAGAAAATCACTACAGAAAACTGAAAAAGCATCAAAGCAAAATTTTTTCAAAAATACAACTTTTTAATAAAAATGCTAAAGTCAAAGCAGAATTTCTAATCCATGGGCTTCTATCGAAGATTCTATACTCATGAGCTTTATTTCTGAGATCTTCTGGCAGATTTTCTATGCAGCTCAAATGTTGTGTACTGGCTTGATGGTTGCTGGCAGGTTCCAGCTGCAAAATGATGCTAGAATTATTTCAAAACTAAACATTTTGTAATATGATGATATGACAGTGAACTACTGAAATAAGTCCCAAGACAACTATTTATGTGAACTGTATGTTCCTTTGCACCAGGGTTTTCTGTGAAGCCTACACAAAATGGCTCAGTAATCAATACTACTGAAATAACAATCCCTGCCTTTAGAAAAGAAATATTAAATAAGCATCAAAATCAAAGCATTGCTACTTTGTACCTGGAACACAAAAAGGAACAGAAAAAAACCCTATTTACTTAAGGATTCATATTACAAAGAACCAAACATACATCTCCCCCAAAAAACCCTCAAAATAAAAAAGCCATTTTGTTGAAACTCCACTTGTTCCTACACAGTCTGTGATCTAACATGTCAAAATCATCAGTCCAGTCAGAGAGTAAAGACAGCATTAGTTTTTCTGGGACGTTGTGGTGTTTCAGAAATTTGCAGTAAGGTTAAAATCACATGGAACACATCAAATAGAAACTTTTTCCTAATTGAGTAGAGGAAGGTTCTTGACAGTCAATGTAGGCAATGTCCCATAAGTAAAAAGCACACTGAATTAGATGACAGCAAAATCTTTGGAATTGATGGCATTTCACTGAAACTGGAAGTGCACAGCTGGAAGGTTTGTTTCCATGTACAGTAGTCTTAAGATATTTGGATATAAATTACTGATATGTGATTAAAAGACACATTATATTTCATCACTAGCAAAACCAGTCATTCAGTCATTCAGTGCAAGGTTCTCTCTCTGCTATTCCTACAACACTTTTAAAATCTCTATTTTTAATAAACATACAATCAGTTAAATAACTCCCTATATTTAGTATATAATGTGTTTACCAATGGCACCATACTTGGAATTTTATTGCTTCAGCTTTTCCTTCACTTACTATTTTGGGGAAGATTTATCACACAGCAGATGGACAGTGACAGATACTGGTTTTATTTATTAAGTTTGAAAATAATGTGTACCAAATTACTGTGAAAATAAAAATGTGATACAGGATGAAATTGCCTTTGATAATCCCCAGAACTCTGTATGAGTCATTTAGGACACAAGAGTTCTACTATGATCCTACAGATACATACTATGGATATTATTTGGTGTATAAAAGCCAAATTCTATAAATGAGAGCTTCAAGGAGTATACTTGGAGTAAGCCTAGAGTACGTGTTCTCACCCCAAGTGATTGTGCACAAGCTTTCCTCAAACTATCACTTCTCATCAGCCCAGCATCAGGTTCATGTGTAGGAGGTTAAGTCCAAACAAAAGCAGTGTGTTGTTTGTGAAGCAAAGGTGGGAAGAGGGCAGAGAGCGTGTGTTGGAGGCATGATATACAGCTGCCTCAGGTGGAAAGAGGGAACTTGCAGGAGTAATTCAGAAACAAATGTAAATTTTGTTCATTTAGTCCAGCCATGCAGAAATAAAGTTTACCTTCCTTCCCGTCTTCTCATAGCACTTTAGATTAATCATTCCTCTCTAAAACTGCATTTATGCAGGAGAAAATTATCATTTATAAGCAGATTTTGTTACTTTCTCTGACTGCAAATCTCAGGGAAACTCTACACTGTTATCAATGGAATTAACATTTTTTTTTAGCATATTTAGTTCTTGGATTTGAAAATCAAGCTACAAACTTCCATAAGCCTCATTACTTGCATTCCTGAAGAAATAGTTGTGTTGTGGGATGGTTAATGTTTAAATGAGGTATAAATGATGAAAGATTTAAAAAAAAAATAATAGTGACTCCAAGAGTCCAGTGCGAGGTGCATCAGAGAGGACATGCAGTAGGAGTACATCAACTTTCCAGAAAATCATGCACCTTATCACATTTCAAGTGGGATACTCAGTATTTGTAGTAATGTTGCCATTAAACATAAAAGCTTTGTAGTGATACAGTCACACTACTATGAGAAATACTATGAAAAATATTAATTAACATTCCTAATTTTGAAAGTTCTTGGTATGTCTTCAATAAAGTAGATCACTTGCCTCGCAAGGTAATACCTTATTAATCTCAGAAGCAGTTTAGGCTGACAACTTAACACAGTAATATGCATTAGAAACTGAACACTTCACCACACTTCTCCTTCCCTTATCACATAGAAAAGTGACATTTTCAAGGCAATCAACAACTCATCTACAACCACCCTTTTTTTTCTCCAGTACCGTCTGTCGAGCCTACCCATACACCCCTATACTTAACACCAAACCAACAGCAAATGCATGGGAAAATCAGCAGATAGTCAAGCCTTTATTTCTGGCAACGGATATGATTAGTTTTATGCCAACAGTGAGAGGTGGAATTTTTTCCTGGAGGGCATTCCCAGTTCTTCTATGTATGCTTTTCCTTCTCAGGAAGATTATCCTTAACCACTTTTTTCCCCCCCTCCTTAGATTAAAAGGCAATTTTGTGCTTCTATCTGACAGGTAAATGCCAACTTCCCACGTGTGGCTTTTGGCTTTCCTCTGGCATTCTGCATTGAACAGGCTATCTGCATTCAACCCAGTTTTTTGCTCCTGACATCACCTCTGTGGCAGGTCACAGTTTTACATTTCTCTTTTATTCAGCTGATGGTTTAAACAATGACAGGAACAACTGTTAAGACAACTTACCCCCATTAATGGCAACTTCCCCCAGGCAGTTATTCGGCACTTTAGGAGCACAGCGTTTGTGACAGTTGAACCTACAGTCTGTTAAGTAAACAATGGACACAGTAAGATTAATTTTCTGTGACACAATTATATTTTTTCCTGCTATCCAGCCTGGAGATGGCAAGCCCTATAATGTCATTAATACAAGTTACATCTCCAGAGAGAGTGCATTAGCCTGGCTGCACACTGTCTGTCAGTGGAATGGACAGGATGAAGCTTCTAGAAGCATGTTTCCCTCAGGGGCAAAAAAAGCATTTCCAAGGATAGCTGGGTGGAGGCACTACTGCAGCCAAAGCATGTGCTCAACACATCTAGGGGAGTGATGGGAAGACCCAAGTGCTTGGCTACAAAGCCAGAGCTGCTTTTCCAGTGAAAGAAGCAGATTGGGCAGTAATGTATCTGCTGCAGTTTATGAGACTGACTACATATCAAACACCGGTGACTGAAAATTGAAACAGGAGAACCCCAGCCAACAATTTTAAGTGAGAAAATATTTGTTCTTTACATCTCAAAGCAACTTCTAGACAGCTTGCAATTGAGGGTTCCTTCAATTCCTTCCCTGTTTTCCAGATATTTTAATTTCACTCTACTTCTTTCATATGTGTAAGTAGCACTTCATTAGATGTCGTGTTAACTGTTTTCTTTTGGCTTATGAACACATTTAACTTAAACTAAGAGCTGTAACTTACTAACACACCTGGAAAAAACTCAGGAAGGAAAAAATAGGTTGCCTATATACTTGTAATTATTTAAGACTGATCCAAAAAACAACCGAGGTACAGTAGTACCAAACTACAGGTAATTTTTTTTTTTTAAATCAGGTTAATATTTGCTTAGGTCACCAGGATTCAAAATGAACCGAAACAGGTGATGCCCTTATAGAGATTTTGCTTTAGTTAAATTGAATCAGAATCACACCTTAAATTAAATGAATGCAGCTTTGAATTTCTGCAGGGTTCAAAGAAGCAACACTAAGTATACTGATTAATTTTATGATAATTATTGTTTATTTTATTGAAAGAAAGGCGATTTTAAGGATCTAATAGCCAACATAACTAACAGCATAGCATGAACAACACTTTGTATTTACAGGCACTCTAGCTGGCTAAGGTGAGCCAGCAATCTAGGCTACAATCCAAAGGGTCTGACTCAATTCAGCACCTACTAAGGTACAACAGCATGGAGACTTCAGAGCACATTAGTCACACTGAAAAAAATGTGAGTTTAAATTTCCATATAGCCAATCTTATTTTATTTCCATTACAACTTCCCCAAAACCCTGAACTGCTGGGACTCTAACATATGCTTCAAGTCACGCATAAGACTTTTTAGATTGAAAACAATGAAGATAAGAACACAGTCCTTTCTGTTAACTATTAAGCTGTTAGCACAGGCTCACCTAATGCCAAATACAAGATAATCTACACCTGAATGAAAAATATAAGCTACTGCAGATACACCAAAGGGTAAGAATGAACAGCCATGCAGCCAGCTCCTGCAGAATACCAACTACTGTAATTTTGACTCCAGCTTAATCCAATGTAATTGTACATGTGCCAACACCTAGATAGTTTAGTGAGGAAATCATGAATAAGCCTACATAGTAACTACTCAAACACTAATTTAGTAATTTCATTATGCTTACCTTTTATGTTCCTAAAGGACATTTACTTACCTTTGCACTGCAAACCCTGTCTAAAAAGCCCTTTGAGAAGCTTCTTGCAGTACTGGCAAACCGTTGGACGTGTGTAAGAATGGATGACAAAAGTGTGAGGCACTTTAACCTTAGACAGTAAAATCTTGTCTAGCTGAATAGGTCGTCCAATGTAAGACTGTGAATTTGACCTCTTCTCTCGCCCAGTGAATGATTCTGATGGTGTCTTTTGCTGTGAAATATATAAAAATAATTGTATTCATTTTTAAAAGAATATCATATTCATATAGTCAGTCACTTCAGGAACACTAAGTCTTATGTCGTAAGAAGTCATCTAAGTGCCTTTAAGCACTAATACAACATGCATCACACTATTCTCAGGCTGCTTCCGAAAAATGTGAATGGTACTGAACAACAGCTTTGCCAACACTACTATCATTCGTTTCACATTGTGACTTAAACAGGTTTTTATTCAAAGAATAAATGTTTTTCAATCAAAATGAAAATACTCAACAAAAATTTCTCAGAAAAGTATTTTGTATTCTGAAAAAAAAAAAGCCAATTTTACTTCTGTTATTTTCTGTTTTACATCAAATGCAACTTTCAAAGGCTGTATTTTTTGTATAAACATTAAGAAAATTATTACCTTATTCTATGTGCATGCAGGTTTTTTATAGAAAAAAGATTAATATTTTCTATCCCCTTTATTTATAATATTTGCTATCACTAACCTTGCCACATTTAGATAATGCACAATTGATCACAATAGGTATTTAAATGCACATATATATAAATATGTATGAAGTGAGACACCCAGTGAGGTATGGAATCCAAAGAAGTATTCCTGGAAGAAAAGAGTTACCTTATTTTCTCTACTAAGTTCATTTAGATGTACAAATGGTAATTACCCCAGAAAACAACTCATCCAGAAAACTGCTTTCTCCTAATACTTGCCCTTGAGAAACAACCAAACTACACCAACAATTAACATGGAAAGGAGGAAAAAAGTGACAAGATGCAGCTTGATCATTTAAAACTCGACATCTTCTGACCATTATCTGCAAATAATCTGATAACTGAAGGCTAGAAAACAAGTCGTTCACAATGAGCCTGCACTGCTCAAAAACTATAGCAGCTGAAACTTAAGATAGACCTAACCTGAAAAGCTGTTTAGCTTCAAACAAATAATGTTACAACTGAGAAGGTTGATTGGTTACTATTCCCTGGTCAATCAAATATAGAAATACATTTTTGTATGCTTCTGAGAATCTTGGAGTAAAGAGGAATTTACAAGTCATTTTGATGACAGAAGAATCTAAGGAATTCTAGCCTTTGCCTTCATAGTGTATATGCCATGGGGAAAAAAAATCTTCCTTAAAAGTTCAGATAGATTTCTTGCTGTGAAGATAAATTCTTTTGCTTATACTGAAGAACTGTCTCTCCAAAGAAGCATATAGATGCATTGTAAAAATGCAATCCTTTCAAATCAAGGAAAAATATGTAAAATACATTATATGAGTCAGGTACATATGGTCACCAAAAAGAAACTAGATTGAAACAACTATAAGAAAACATCTGCCTTTTCTTCATACAAATAATAGTGGAAAAAGTATGAGTACATACTCTGATAGTATGTGTTTACTTCCTGAAGTTTAGATCTTCGCTCTGCAAAGCACTTATGCATATAAAAAAACATAAACAACAAACTAGTCTCACTTCAAGATTAAATTTATTCAATGTTTGTTAGCTAGCAATAAAGTTTGCCTAATATTTCCACCACAGATTGTATTAAGTCTTATGAAATTAACAAGAACAGGACTGTAAAAGGGAGGACAAAAGACCATCAGGACAGAAGAATTAGCGACATATATACTGCACAAACTGCACTGCAGTTTTGTGGACAGGGCAAAACTCAAGTGGAGCGAGAAATAGCAATGTGGTCCTCTCAGTCTTACGCTTGTGTAGAACAGGAACAGCTTTGGCCAGACTGATAACTACATCATAGTCTTAGTTCAGTGGCTTACAATTTACAGTCTCAACCTTACCCTACGGTCAGATACCTTGCCTGTTTGCTCTTCAGAGCTCACAACAAGAAGTTTTACATATGGCATACTACATTTTAATGAAAGTATTTTCTTTTTGAATAAAACAATTCTTTAATGGTTTGCCTTAATTCTAATCACTACCTGCAAGGCATTAGTCACAATTTGCTATCTCCTTCTTGAATGTGGACGTTGGTGGACTTTTCAAATGTAACGACACTAGTCTCTTAAAATGTATTTTAACTGAAAAAGAGTAAGTATTTCCAAGGGAAAGAGTTCAATTGCTAGCTTTCATTATGTCACCGTAACAAAATAATATTTCAGTTTAGTGTTCTTGAAAATCTTACTTTTGTCTGCAGTACAAGAGATCCAAGTATCTCCTAATGCTATGATCTCTCTTAGAATCCTAACATATAATCTAAATTAAACCTATTTTCTATGATTAATCTTTGCCTTCATTTTCCAAATTATTGCTAAATCAAAAATTATTTTGGCAACTTAATACAGCTAAAAGCAAAGTCCAAAATACTTAATATCTAGGTGACTTTGTGCTTAAAGAATTTTAGAAGGTTGGTTTGGCCCAATTTTCCTCACCAAATGCCTTGCAGGTTTTGGAAACTTGCTAGGGTTGCTGAAATGTACTGAGACTAATCTTGGGCAGTTATATGATAAACAGAGAGAGACAGTCTTCACTACAACTTTGGTTCTGACCTAGATGTCTGATCAAATCTCAGGTGTGGTACAGTATAAGTGTGAGACAAATTTGCTATACTTTTTGCTTTTTCAGTTTGATGGCAAGTTTTTCAGTTTTAATGTGCTAGTATATGCTTCTGCAAAAATATCAGGTTGGACAAAAAGTGAATTCTAGATGCTCTACATGGAGTTGATCCTTTCTGAGATAACTCTGAAACAGTAATTCATCATACCACCAACCTTGATCAAATACTGAGTTACCATTGATAAAGCTTTTGTCTTGTTAATAATTTTTTTTAATTTATATTGGTCAATGCACAGTTTTAATTTCTGAAATATTTACTTCAAGTCTCATTTCACATGGCTGCTGAGTCATGCTAGAGAACAGGCAACTAAGTTTTTGCTACTAATTTGTAAGTGTTCTTCAGAGCTCAAGCAGTAATGGATAACAAACAAAAGATAAAACATTGGAAGACCTACTGTAGGATGTCAGTCTTTAAGACTGGTTCCCACTTTAACGTTTTAACACGACTTTAATATTCAAACTGCTGCTTATATTTATGCTAACAATAACAAGCTCAATAACAAATAAACACAACAATTTCACCACCTTCACTGGTAGGCCTAAACTCATTCCAATAAATTCTTTATAGGCAGTATCTGTCGGCTTTTTCTATTTCCAGTCCAATTTACAGAAAAAAGTATTTCAGTTTTTCTTTGGCACTCTGCAAGTGCTGGGCTGCCACACGCCAGCAGCACAGCACACCATGTAACACACCAGCAATTCTTAATTTACAGTGCCTTCAGGCCAAGAGGTAAAGCTGAATTTCACCTTCTTCCATGCTAGAAGAAACAGCATTCATGGATCTGGTCTCACTCCTGCATGCCCAGGTCTGATAAAACTGACTCCACTCCCTACCTCTTCCAGCCGGAGACAATGTGCCCCTCTGCTCCTGCTCAGAGGTAGCAGGGAGAGGAAGGCTAGTGACAGAGAACTCATGGTAGCAGCAGTCTGAGCATCTTCCACATCCCTCTGATTACTGACTGATTAGGAGGCGTACCTCTTCCCCTTGTCAGATGAGCTTCTCCTCTCAATATCCTCCAAAACTCCCGTCAATATCCCTCAACTCCAATATCCATCACTTCCAGCATGCAGAGAGATGCCACAATTTAAAGTCCCTGAAAGCAAAGAAAACCAGAAACTATCCTATTTTCACTGCAAAAGCAAGAATCTCTTCCAAAAAGCACCTTCTTCTTCAGCTGGTGTGCCTGGTTTGTTAGAAAGATGAGTTTTTCCTGGTAGTCAGCCAGACTACTGACTCAGCAAGTCTGGAAAGTTCCCAGGAAATGATTGCTTAACCAGATTACACCATGGAAACTAACAGCCTGCATGGCTCCAAATACTAAATAGTCCTTTAGAACAATCATCCCAGCAAGGTAATCTATACTTTAGCAGCTCAGAGTATGATTTTCCAAGTGACAACAAACAGCAAGAAACATGTGCAGATACTTAACTGTCCATTCAAGCCAAGGACACTAATCACATCCACATACTTCAATTAAATTATGCCTTAAATTATGAAAATATCTAATAGAATCCAGTTTGCTGACACTTATTTTGAAAAAAAAAGTTTTGTCTTTTTAATTTCAAGAAGGAAGAGGTGCCGAGCTTTTTCCACACATAGGGCATTCCTCCTGACTCTTATTTAGCTGATGCCTTGCCCCTCCTTCTTGTTCAATCTCTTTGAATTTTTGGAATATACTGAAGCTACCCATGTGAGTTCTGTGAGCTTTGTCAAAAGCTATTAGAGGACACAACAATTTGACCACATTAGCCAGAAGCATAAAATCATTGAACAGAACCCTGTTATGGTAGGAAGAAGACAGTCTCCCAAGGGTAAAAACAGCTGAGCAGACCTTTTCTGCCTCGTCCAAATTCATTGCAAAACACAATTAAGAAACTTAAATAAATACCGATTCCCCTCAAATGGATTCAGCTGTTCTTATTACCTGGGTGAGTCTGACTGTCTTCTAGTATCACATCTGCTCCTCCCAGGCACAGAAATCAAACAAACTTAATGTAGATGCTGAATGGACTAGTGGGAAGCAATAAAAGCTGACTGCTTGGACACAGAGTTGGCCTCTTGGGAACAACGACGAGGACCGACTCTGCAATTCAGCTGCACAGGCTAGTCTAAAACATAAAAGAGACTGCTGTTTGCCTGACTTATTTTAAAAGATATTGACAGTCCCACTAAAAATGTCCCAGGGATTCTGACTAAACTTTACCAAAAAGCTTCATGTTCTACAAGAGTCAGAAAGGAACTACTTCCATTTTGACAATCACGCTTGCAGAAACACATTCAAGTCAGTAACCTTCACTCAGAAGAGAACAGGCTACACAACTTATACTCTCCTAAATATATCATTTTTCAAAACTGTTCACAAAGAAGTGCTAACCTTTTACAGGGTCAGTATCTAAAAACTATTGCAACATTGTTCCTGCATTTTACATTGCGATATTCAATCAGAAAGAACACAGGTACTCCTACAATTTTAAAATATTTGCCTTAACAAAAGAAAAAGTTATCATCAGCTAGGGTTTTTTATTTACTTGAATGACTGAGAAAAGTGATGTATATTTTTTAAAAAAAAACAAACAGCAATAACTGTTTGCATGAAGTTTCATGCAAGGTGTTGAAGCAGACTTGTTGAAACATGTATTTCCTTCCTATATTAAAGGCAGAGGATAAAGCCTTAATATGTTCATACACAATTTCTTCACAGGAAGCTACTGGCAAATGAGGTGCTAGATATCTATGTAACCACAGGAACTCTACATTTTTAATGCAATGCAAATGTTGACTTTCTTTGACAAATTAAACTATGTGACTGTAATTAAGTGAATTCAAGGAAACAAATCTTCAGTTAAATATACTGAAATACCACACTTAGACTGCAATCAACTGTGTTGTCTTTTGAGGCTTCTTGCACTCTTCTCTTTAAGTCAAGTGTATGATTTAATCCTATAAGCACCACAGTTAGATAGCTATGGTCTGAAAAAAATTTCACTTTCACATATGTAAACACATGAAAGAACTGCCTTCAGTAGAAGCTGTTAATATTAAACTATCCACAGATGGAAATTATTATGTACGCTGCACTTCCACTCAGACATCAATACCAGCAGACAGTGGTTTGAATGCTCTGTCTGTAACCTGCCTTATTTTGGAAATTAGCAAGATTACTCGGTTGCAGCAGTCACTGTGTGACTATGCTGACTTGCCAGAATCAGGGAACTCCCAAAACAAAAGCCCTTTCTTGACAAAGGATTTGCTAGTACCAGCAAGCATAGTAGGACTCACATAGCACAAAGCTTTTTTCCAGCATCTTAGAGACACAATTTTTTTCAAAACTGTAAGGTTTAGTTTGATCTTCTATCATGTACTTCATAATTTTAAGTATATTGTACATATATATATGTATATATATATTACATATGTATATATGTAATTAATAAATTATTTTCATGTGAGTATCTTGCACTATTAGAATGCCCACATCAGAAGCCAGACTCAGCAGCCTGATTGTGCCTAATTGCATAGAGCTAATAAGAAAGGGAAAAAATTATACACATGATGATACAAAGGTATACCTTTGTACCATAGCCAAATGAGACAATACAGTGATTCAATACAACACCCTTCAGGGAATCTTTGCACAATTCTGATTCATCCTATCATATACAAATATTGCCTTTTTCCTCCTCCTCCATCCTCCTTTCGTCCGTTCCCCCCCCCAATGTCTGTATAAATGCATCCCAGCTGACACTGTCTACATACCATCCTTACCAATTTAGGGATAATCAGCAGGTCTTTGGGCTTAGCCACAGACACTGGTTTGGAAAGTTTTGGGGCTGGACAGAGGAGGTCTAGACAAATCTGCTTGGTGAGGCTTGTCTAAAAAGTAAGTTTGGGGGCAGTAGGATGTTACCAATCCAGAAAAACAAGATTATATATTAGAAAGGAAAGCACCACTGAACATGTCCAGGCGATAATAATGGAGATAAAAGGCTGCATTGATTGCCACTATTCCTCAAAATACAAATAGTGTGATCTTGTACCAATTTAGTGATCTTGAACCAATTCACAAGACCTGGAACAAACATGAATGATGTCTCAGAGATACTATAGGGAAGTAAAATGTGTGCTGCAGTGTTTGCCCGTTTTTGGTATTTTCAGTATGTGCAAACCCTTTTGCTAGCACGTAGAAACTACAAGAACTTAGCTCTGAGTGTACGTTTCCTTAGAGGTACTACACAGTCCTAAAGAATTCCTATTGTTATGGTCTCAGAGCATCTACAAGTCCATTGTGACTTAGATGAAGGGTCATAAACTGACAACTATTATTACTGTATGTCTTTCCCAAAAACAAAATAGGTGATTTAAGAACAAGTGGCAACTACATGAGGACAAAAAACCTCTCCTCTTCTAAGCTGATGAGTGAAATACCCATAAAACCTCTCCATGGAATCACTAACAAGTAGTATTCAAAAACATCAGCAGACACAGCACATATGAAATTGCAGAATATGTACATCTTAAGTGGTTTACCATTTTCTCTTCTACCTATCTTCCTAGATATTTAAAAAATATTAGGTGCATGATCGATGCCATTTTTAATGCTTTCCTAAATATACATCTTGTAACTTGAAATTATTGGCTCGATCATATTTTATATCTTATCTAGTTGTACTGAATCTCTGAAACAATAATGCTGGTGCAAATTAGATCAGAAAAGTGCTAATGTAGTTTGAATTAGTTACAAGAAATTCAGTCCTACAGCATTTAGTGCATGGCAGATAGTACCAGGACTACTGTAATTTTATGGCAAAGCCTAAAGTAAGCCATTCCAAATTTACTTTCTGTATCCTTAAGTCATTTGATTCAGGGTTCAGTTGAACTCTGAATATCATAGACATGCAGCACTTCAGGAAAAAAGGGAACTACATTTTAAATATGTTTTGTTGATCTCGTTTTGATTTTCTGTAAGTTTCAATATTTTAAACAATTGTAAAAAAGCAAGAAAACTAAAAAAAAGGCATAAAATACTGTGGAATTAATTTAAATTCCTACTTCAATATTTAACTTTCAGTGTCCAGTGTTCAGTGTATGACCCAAGATTCACCTGGTGGATCTGGCACTAAATCTATGTGAACATTACTTAGGATTAATTTAATTACTCATAGCCTCTATTCTACCTTCTATTATTTTTAAATGAAATCTGGATTTTGGAGCAAATTCCAGGAGCACTACCCAAAACATCATATGGGTTTTTATTAAATATACAAATTTAATAACGTTCAAGTTCCCATTAAGATAGAGAGGACTGTGCAGTGTACATCACTGGAGCATGGGAGAATAACTTGAGGGTGACAGAATAAAACATAACTATGAGTGGTATTAATTCATAGTTAACTCGAGTGCCTTCAAGAGAAAACATAATTTTGCCTCTGAGGATCTTCGGTCTAATGAACTCTACTTTAGCCATCAGAAAAGGATTTTTACTATTTACAAGTGGTTTAAGGCATGAAGATGCTCTCCGCTGCAGCACCCCAGCACTTCCTTAACCCTTCCCTCAAGGGCCCTTTTTTTCCAGTTCAGTGACCTGGGGAGGCATACAAGGCTCTATAGGGACCAGAACTGGGAAAAGGAGACACTGTCTTCTGTAGGAGCGTGGGAAGAAAAGGCTTCTTAGAGTGGGTAGTTCTGAGTCACTGGAAACGACTCCCTATTTCAGTGGGGTAAGAGAAAAGGGCATTGCATTAAGTGCTGGGTGCAAGGGAAGAAAGAGAAAATAGCCACCTACAACTCAAGACAATTCCCTCCTAGAGTCTACTGTCCTAGTTCTGCAGAATCACTCTTCTATATATAGCTAAAAAGCCTCAAGCCAGCTCTGCTTATAACCAGTCTACAGAGGCAAGCAACACCTGGTGCTTTGTATTGTCAGTTATACATAAATACTCCTTTTAACTAAAACTATTTTCATTTTAAATTATTTAGCAAATAATAATTATAATTCTTGATTCTTCATCAAAAAGCAAAAATAATACATAACATTCCGCTTACCTAAGTCCCATTCCTATTTTAAATGCAAAGCTCAGCTACACTTTTTCTGAGAAATCACTTCTGATGTGTCCATAAAATGACCTTAATATATCAACATTCATTGCTTTTAGAAGAACAAAAAAACCTTAACAAAATAATGGAAACATATATTTAAAAAAAATAGAAATAAAATTCTATTGTGTTACATAAATGTATTTTGAAGTAAAAACATAGATGGTTAACATATTTTCTTTTGACAAAAGAAACACAATTTTGTTTTTCCTCCAAATACCTTTTTTGCTTTTTTTCATTACTGCCTTTAGTTGCTGCTAATTTAGGGTAATCCACCATCATAGAGATTGGTAGATTCATCACTTTTCAGACAGCACACAGAATAAAATTATCTTAGATATTAAAAAACCCCTGTTTTATATATACCTGTTTGTATTGTTTATGGGTATCCTGTGGAACTGGAATTCTGGGGCATAATACAATAACACTGTATGTATTTTAAGAAGAAATTAAAACCTCATCCCTGGAAGTTTTCAATGGGGCTTTGAGCAACTGGTCTATTGAAAGGTGGTCCTGATCATGGTAGGTGAGTTGGAACAAGACAATCTTTAAGGTCCCTTCCAACCCAAACCATTCTATGATTATATGAAATAAAGTTATTTCTTTCAAAGAGATAGATGTTTGGCCATGAAAAACTTCACTTCAGCATAACAAAATATTCCTCAGTTTAACTATGTAGTATTTCCAAAATGGAAAACATTTGCAAAGCCTGCTCTTTTCCACTGCATTTCAAATACATGCTGCAAGGGAAAGATGCCAACATTTCTTAGTTTCAAAAACTTGAAACATTAAAGAAAAATCAAACTTCTTTAGAAAATCCATACTGAAAATCAAAGAGAACAACCTTTGACATAAAGTATTCACTCAAACAAAAAATAGCACTGTTTTCTCATTTAGACTTGATACTCTTTTTGTATAGAGCTGTAACTTATTTGTAGACTGTTCATTTCCACAGAAATGCAGAATGCCAGACTGTTTGGGTTTTTTTTAAATGCAACCATAGTCTGAAAAAAAGAGCTACCGCAATAGTAGTATAGCATTAGAAGTTTAGTACTGGTGAGCACTTGAAGATCAGGTTTGTTCAGCTTAAAAATAAAATCTTTATTTTCCACATTACTGCAGCAAATTCCCAAGTCAAGTTCAAAAGTCAAGTTCAAATTTTCTTCCCATGTGTTACTACCAGTATAAAATAGGGCTTCATCTAACCAATAACCTCTGTCATGCCTAAGAAGTGAAGAAATCACTTTTGTTTTGATATATTCTAATGTTGTTAATTTTACTGTTTAGTAGAAGAATTATGATCCTCACTTTGGAATCTGGACTTTACTATTCTGATTTAATTCCTGCATTTTTCCACATTCATACTGATAATCCTAAAAGAGAATGTTGCTGATAGTATGATAGGGAGTAAATTCAGTACATACCTCATAGCCAGGGCTGACAGGAGACTGAGACAGGAAGTTGGAAAGAACAAAAAACAGAACAAAGAAATAAGGGGGAGAAAAAGACAGAAAACAACGTTACTTTAGAAGCAAGCGTGAATGATGGATCATATTATACTCTCACTCTTTGTTATAGAAGGGAATGCAGAAAAATTGCATTTGAGCTATGACATGTAAAATTCTGGGTTGCATTGTATCCTCCTAGTTCTACTTCATTTTTAGCATTTCTGTTGATGAGTTTCACACTACTAAGTTAAGAATCAGAAAAAGATATTGTCCAAATTTCAGATTTTTAAAGCTGTACTCAAATACAGTCCCCATTCAATTTTCAGCTCAAATGAAATACTTTATTGGCTAATGAAAACACTTATATCCAAACTGAAGCTGTTTCTGTGTGCGATGGGTCCCTATGCAGGGCTAATTAAAGTACAAGTATGTTTTGCATGATTCCCCATTATCCTGTCTCAAAGATTTTTCAAATGACACAATTTCATATGATATGGCATAACTTATTCACTTTATAAGTGTCATTTTTCCACAGGGCAGACTTACATGCCTAATTCAACATTGTGACCTAAAGTTGGTTCCTTTTAGGTGCACACAACATCAACAATCAAAAAAAACCTCCTGAGTTTAATAATTACATCTATCAAAGATCTTCAAGAATTTCTTCTCTCTCCACTGCTCTGACTCCACATGGTAACTAAGGGTGAAAATACATTTATTTTAGTCCTATTTAAAGAATTGACAGATATCTGATTGAATTCAATGCTCCTAAACAGAGCTTGTATTTTGTTAGCAGTGACTCAAGTGACACATCAATATTAATAAAGAATGATACAATTTTGCAAATGAGGATGATGTTTTTTCAGTATATTCACACAGACTGTAAAAAAATGAAACAAATTCCAAAGTGCAGGCTTTGATTGGTACCACTGTACAAACTGTCATAAAACTTATCTCAGAATTACTGCAGAAGAATGGAGTCCAAAGGACAGATCTGATACAGGAGAACTGACAAAGCTTATGCACATGTAAAAAGAGTGGAAGGGGGGGGAGGGAATTGAAATACATTCAATGCAAAAAACCCAAAAGAGAACAAAAGACATATAGAACCCATATGTGAGAGCATTTCTGAAAATCTGGTAAATGATACCATGATTTCATGAAATAAAAGTGAAGTCAGAAAGCTATTTGATTTCTTTAGGCTAATGCCCATCCCTTTACCTACTGTAAATATATTTTCTTTGTGCACGCACACGTGTGCGCTTGTGTGATGTTCAGAATCGTTAAAAGAGGTACACCAATGATTACAAGACCTTAGAGAAGTATAGCCTGCAGTACAGATGAAACTTACTGTATATCTTCACTGGCAACTTAATGCTTGCAACCATTTTGCAATACATAGCTTTGCCAAACAAGTATTTCATATAAGAATGTATCAGCAAACAACACAGACATATAATTAAACATGTTTTCAAATTGAAAATTTTTTGCTACGTTGTAACTGTACAGTGCAGTGAACATTTATAGACTGTATGGGAATATGCTCACTCATACAATTTTTAAGCAAAATTTCAGAAAAAAAAATCAGAATTAAGGCCAGCCTACACAAAAATTTTCTGTCTTGGCCTAAGCAATTTCTGAAACAACCTGCTGAGAACTATGATTAATCCGTAAACATTTGTTGCTGTAATTCACAGAACTTAAGCACCGTACTCATTTATGCAGCTTTTAAATTAAAAATACAGACTCATAACCTTAATTTCCAAGTAGCTTTAGACTAATGATAATCAGTAGCATAAGTACATAATTATGGTTCATAGATGGTACTGCATCTAACACCAGGTCTACATAACTTGCAATAGTGTCCTTTTAGTATGTCAAGTTTAATAAGTTTATTATTCTAATTGAGAGGAAAACATGATAATTGTTGTGTGTACTTATAAATTCTTTCCTCTCTTTTAAACCTTAAGGTTTTCAAAACTTTCACTTAGAAGTGGATTCATTTACACATTCTGTAAAATCTTAACTATTCAAGTATATTATGACCATCAGTGTTACAAAGAACAAACATGACAAAGGTAAAAAATACATATCATTGTCATTTACTCCAGTCAGCATTTTGTTCCCAGATGAGTTGATTTCATAACAGAAAACTAATAAATCAATGCATATATAAGTATACCATATATTTACATGTGCCTGCATGTATACATCTACATATACATCTACACACACACATCTACATACATCGACCACAAAGACCTGTTTAAGGATCTAATGGAGATTTCTCCTACTTTCTTCTGCACACTCAGAAATATGCTAAATACACGGGCTCCAACTAATTAACTATAGCCTTGGCTGTGACAGATACTCAGTTTGATACTGTGCTGTCTGGGTCACAGTGTTCTAATGAGGTAAACCTCTCCCATATAATAAACTAAGGGATATAATGGTCCAATACAGAAGAAATTCAACTTCTAGTTCCAGAGAAGACATTCTCCAAGATATAGCTACTCATGTTAGCACGGGTGGCAGTTTCAGATCTCGAAAATAACCTAATTCTTGACGAAGGAGGAGACTCTTGGGAGTATGAGAAGTGGCACATACCTTAAATCCACATACCTTAAGCTGGTACCTCCCTTTTATGTCAAGATGCCTTTTCTCACTTTATAATTTACATGACACCCTCCTCTGTAGTCTATAACAGGCAAAGCCAGATTCTATAGCACTAAATATCATTGTTTCTTATCAGCTCCTCCCATGGCCTCTACAGCTAGGGAATCCCATACCAGAAGGGCTTCATCCGGCACACTGGGTGAGGGTTCTGCAGAAACTGTACGAACAGTGCTGAGTCCTGTTAGGGAGACATTTGACAGGCGTCTTTTCCGTACACCACTGCAGTTGTTAGGGATTTTAAATGCACATCTCTTATGGTAGTTTAGACCACATCCTGAAAAGAGAAATTTAAAACCATCTGATTATGGCTTATTACTGTAAAAAAAGCAAATAATTTTGGATTTTTTCAAAAACAAGAATTCAAAAATACTACTCTTATTTTTGATTAAACTTTTTTCTTCTACTCTGCTCCTATATTCCAACAAATTTTTAGAGAGATAATGTTATCAGTTCCAAATAGTTACATCTACAACAGTATTTTTTCTTTGATTTTTCAAAATCTATGGTCTCAAAAAGCAGGAAATTTATTAATCAGCATTTGAGAGGTAAGGAAGTCTTTCACGGCAAATGGTATATTCTATTGGATACAGTCTATCAGAAGTCAAATAGTTGTGGCAAAATCAGAAAATATAACTATTTCCACCTCCTATGGACTGACAGTAATTTCAATTAAATAATCTGAATTAATGTGATATAGAACGAGACAAAGGCTGAGACTCATAAGGGAAGTAGAGCAAAAACCAGACAGTCTTTTCTTAAAAATACATATAGACCATTTTTTTGCACTTCAGGTTACAGGGCCATATCTAGGAGGCCTCAGAGCAGTCAAAAGGATCAGTTCTTTAATCAATTAATTACTTTGATAGGTCTTACTGTCTCTAACCAATTTAAAAGCAGCATCAGAGACAACACATAGAAACGGAATGGACAAGTCTCTTCTTGAGGCTGAAAAACTGCATCTCGCTGCAGCCTACCTTCGCATTTGAGTCCCTGGCGCACCAGCCCCCACAGCATCTCTCCACAATGGTCACAGAAGGCTGGCGCTCGATAGGAATGAACAAATAAAGCATGGGGCCGGATTTGAAAGTCTTCAAATGTAGCAGAAGCTGTAACAGCAAGATCATTCAAAAATTAACAGAATTAGAAACATACCAAATATTCTTCATCTATTTAGTACTTCATCACAGAACAAAGTAAAACTCTTTTTGGTCACTGTGATGATGAACCTTGAATTTGGTATTGTTCACTGTATTATATTTTGAAGATAAAAAGATTGATGATATACCTTCATACAACAATGACCACTGGAAAAAGCATAAAGCTGCATTTGCAAACCTGCAGCAGTAACGTCTCTGAGAATATTTGTCCAGTAAAAACACAGGAGGATAATAGCATATCAAACATTTACCCAAATTTCCAGAGTTCAATTAAATGTCAGAAATTTTTCAAAATACTCTTTTACAGGCTTGACACTCTACACCTGAAGATACATACATAAAATAAACCAAACACATCCAGTAAAGAAATACTGCAAGGTTTTTTTGACAAGTAAATGAAAATGTATCCAAAATAGGCCATTTCTACTGATGATTTGGTCTATTTGATTCAGCATTCTATGCTGGTATCAGTGAACTGATCACTCAAGTAAAAAATTCATATTAGAGTTTAAAAAGAAAACATGTAATGATATACCCAATCATCAATAAAAAAAAAATCCTTGCAGAGCAGCCTGGAAGATGGTTGTGCATTTCCTGAAGCACCAAATCCCCTCAAAGTGACATGAGCCTGCAACTAGTGTAACAGTTGCAAAAGTTAGAGGAGTTAGTTAAAGGCACTAGTGGAAACTACAAACAACTACAATGTTTTAAGAACTATTTTTAATACAGAGACAACCAGTACCCCAATACTTTTAAAAATACACAAACGAAATTTTTTCTTTTTCTTATTAAATATGTTAAACATACATCAGATGGTCTACTGAAAAATAATACCTGTTACATGTGGTTAAACATCAATCACATGTGCAAACATTCAATCTCATTCAGACTGCCATTTAAACAGATTATTTAAGTGTGTGCTTACTGTTCATAGACATCAGTATGAATGAACCAGGTATGTAGCCACTTAACAGAAATATTCTGCTCTTGAACAGAAATACATTCCTGATTTGCAACAGAAAGAAAAAAGAAAAGAAGGAACCAACAAAACACACAACCCCTTTTTTTTAATGGTTTCGTTCAAAGGAATTCTTAAAAGATCCAAGAAGGCCAAGAAGGCCAATGGCATCCTGGCCTGCATCAGGAACAGTGTGGCCAGCAGGAGCAGGGAAGTGATCCTTCCCCTGTACTCTGCATTGGTGAGGCCACACCTTGAGTATTGTGTTCAGCTCTGGGCCCCTCAGTTCAGGAAGGACATTGAGGTGTTGGAGCGGGTCCAGAAAAGAGCAACGAGGCTGGTGAAGGGACTTGAGCACAAGTCCTATGAGGAGAGGCTGAGGGAGCTGGGGTTGTTTAGTCTGGAGAAGAGAAGGCTTAGAGGCGACCTCATCACTCTCTTCAACTACCTGAAGGGAGGTTATAGCCAGGCGGGGGTTGGTCTCTTCTCCCGGGCAACCAACAATAGGACAAGGGGACATGGGCTCAAGCTCTGCCAGGGGAGGTTTAGGTTAGATGTTAGGAAAAAATTCTTTACAGAGAGGGTTATCAGGCATTGGAACGGCCTACCCAGAGAGGTGGTGGATTCACCATCCCTGGAGGTTTTTAAAAAGAGATTAGACGTGGCCCTTAGTGCCATGATATAGTAATTGGAGTTGGATCAGGGGTTGGACTTGATGATCTTGGAGGTCTCTTCCAACCCTACCTATTCTATGATTCTATTCTATGATCCAAATATCCTGGTTTGTTCCTTGTCTGCTAATGAAAAGAGAACCAAAAATCTGCATACCGATCAAGAAGAGGTTTTTAACTAAGCAGAAGAGAGTACCAATAAAGACCTATGCCCTGGAATCAGTTCCTTCTCTGAAAAGAACTGTTACTCTTAGGAAAAACTTTTCCAGAATTGTCCACAGAAAAATATGTTTCTAGTCTCAACCAGTCTTGGGATCTGTTAACATAGCTATACGGAATACGTACCATCCAATGACTCCAGTAATATCAAACCTCCCCTTTCTTAAATTTTTATTAGAACAATCCAAATCACCTAACAGTTTTTTAAATTCAGCATTTCACTTTCTTCCAGAATTATTTCATAAAAAGCCATATTAAAAAAGCTTACTTAATTCGTAAAATTAGGACTTCATAAAACAGTTGAACATATTAGAACATCCTGAAACTAAATTAAATAGTTTTATATTTATTTTAAAATGTAAGGTCAGGCATATTTTTCAGACTCAAGGGCTTTCAAACACATAAGGATACTTGTTCAAATATGTTATTTTCCTATTTTTTTCCAGACTTCAGTGGTCAAGTTCACTGTCAAGACAATGCTTACTCTGTAATAACAACAGTCTCCATGGTCTACTAGAAAACACAACTCATCACAGAATCACAGAATGGGTCAGGTTGGAAGTTAACACAGCAGGTCATCTGATCCAACCTCCCTGCTCAAGAAGGGTCATCCTAGAGCACATTGCACAGGATTGCATCCAGACAGTTCTTGAATATCTCAAGTGAGGGAGACCCCACAGTCTCTCTGGGCAATCTGTTCCAGTGCTCAGTCACCCCAAACAGTAAAGAAGTTATTCCTCATATCCAGATGAAACTTCCTGTGCATCAGTTTCTGCCTGTTGCCTTTTGTCCTATTGCTTGGCACAACAAGAAGAGTCTGGCTCCATCCTCTTGACACCCTCCCTTCAGAACACATTTTTAGATACTGAACAGATCTCTTGCAATTTTACTTTGTCTAGGACTTAGAGTGAACTATCTTTTTGTGTATATCACCAGATGTTTTTCTGTAATTCCAATCAAATCAAAGAATATATTGGAAGAATCAAGCACTCACACTTTAAAATACATTTTGACATTACTTATAATATGAAAATACATTTATAGTCTTCACTTGTACAAAGAGAACAAAATACAGGTATATTAACTTCCCTATTTAATGCATATTGAAGACAGGAATTAGGACAACACCTCCCCAGTAGATCACTGGCCTGTGGAGTTTGAGAAGGGTTTGTTTTTCTGGGCCTCTACTATAACAGCACACAGCCACCAGGAGGAAAAGTTGCCACAGTCAGGCAGCAGACACCTCTATAGTCCTGCCATATATGGGTATCAACTGAGCTGTGACAGGTCAGCAGCTGGATGAGATCAAATTATACATGAAAATCATACTGACTCTTGGTAATTCACTTCATCTCCTCTTGCCTCATCTATGAAATCATGATATACATGTGAAGACACGGCCATCAGCATTCTGGAAACTTCAGTCACATGACATGCTAAGACATACCATCCCAGCAACTCAGGCCACTACAAACACATTGCTAAGCCTTCCCATCTCTTGTCTACCTCAGACTTTCCATCTAGAGTTCAGAGCCTCAGCTCTTCTGTTCTGGACTTTGCTCCTGAATTTTACAAGGCATATTTACCTACAGCTTTATGAATAATATTGTGATTAACATCTCTGATTCTTTGCATAACAAAATGGTCATGGAAAAGCTACGTATCTAAGAACGTTCTCAAGGATATGCACCAAAACTGGAACACTGTACCCTACCAGCTTCCAACAGAACTGTAAGATACCCTTCTTTGTCTTGTGACTGTCTCTCTAGTTTATATTTGCACATACAAATATAAAATCAAGAAGTTTACAAAATCAAGTTACTCGGTGAGTATGCATTTCTCCCCCAGGGAGAAGACAAGGAAGACCCTACTGCAAGACCTTCAAGACATGATAGCCATGAATTTTGATTATATATGTGAATTTTAGAGATGCAAATTTTTGTTTATAAAAATAGACTTTCCTAAGGTTGTTTCTAAAAGCACAAAAGTAACAATCAAAGCACTAGTAAAAGAAAAGTGATACATACAATAAAAACAGTCTAAATCTCAATCTAGCAAAGGATTTAAATATGTATGTAAGTTCATGTCAATTTCATTGACTAACTACCTAAAGTTACGCATGTATTTAAGTTCTATTTTGCGTAAATGATGCTTGCTAAGTTGGAAGACTGGGGAGGAGTTTTACATCGATTTACTGTGTAGTTTTTCAAATAGTATGAACAGTGCAGGAAAACACAAGGAGTTTTGCCTTAGGGATCTATCTAATCATTTGGCTCTCTTCCTGTGCTCTGAATCCAGTTTCATCTGAAGCTGTTAAGTGGATGGAATGTATTTTGTTGTTGAGTGTCATTTTCTTAACAGCAATTTTGTTGTACTGGTCTCTTCCCGCTCTCCACCACCCTTTCACAAATGGTGAAAAAATAATTTATATCATTTCCATTAAAGCTGTAACTGAACCTCCCGGTCTCCCTGCAAGTTAATTAATGGGTTATCATGGCTCATGTTCTTGTAATAAAAAAACGTTTCTAGTCCCAAGCAGAAATCAAATGTAAAGAGCCCTCCTGAAGTATGAAACTTGAAGTTGTTGTGGCAGTTATTATAAACACACATGCAGTTTTATATACCTAGTTTTTTCATTTAAATTACTTTCAATTTAAATATCCTTAGAATTTCTTGTACATCACACTCTGCAAAACAGAGATGATAAATTTTCAAAGAAACTGCCTTTCAAAGGAAGCTTAAATTTTGCCTGTTTAATTGATTACTGAATTAACATTGTGATTATTGACAGAAAATCAAATTGTTTCTGCTAAATAATGGCTAGATTTAAGTAGCTCTGCAGCTGGTTAGGCTGTTGTTTTCATGGTGAACTCACCCTCCTGTATCTGCCATAGCTGCTATAACACAAAGTATGTATTAGACTTAAGACTCAGCAGGGATGAGCTAACTAGCAAAACCGTTCACCTACCATGACCTGAACTGTATTTCTGTGACAGTAAGCAAGCAAGAACCAGTAACGAAGGGTCCACCTGAACTGAAAGGTCCTGAAAGTTATGCTCAGAACCTCTAGAAACCCAAAATCACAGAAAGGCACAAAATGGTTTCAGGGAACAGCAAAGGATTGTTAGATCCTGCATCTGTATGGGATTTTGAGGCTGGAATAAAAGGGTGTGCAGACCACCATTCCAACAAAACATTATTAAATTACTTACTCCACAGGCAAATATTCTTAGGCTCCACCCATACAAGTGGTCAGCAAGGAATTGAACTTAAACTAGTAGACAAGGAACACCAACGTCTTAGTTGAAGAAGTAATTGAGGCAAGTTCTAGGAATTCTCAAAAAGAGATACCAATGGTATAAGCAGTGATAAATACCATTCTTTTTCTACATTTCAACCCTCCTGACTGAATAATTGCAACTTATAATATCATTTTATGTAATGATATATTTAAAAATCCATATAATTTTATACTGACATGATAAATATTCAAAAGTAAAAGGCAGGGCGGTGAAATGCATTTTATTTTAAATAAGCTTTAAATCTGGCAAGTACTGCAGAATACAGCAATATGAAGAATACAAAACATCACTCTTTCTCCTTCTTTTGAAACTGTTTTGGCAATGTTCCACTCTGTTGAAAGGCTTGGAAGTGTTTTGGGTTTTAATTTTTAAGGTAAAACCAGTGATTTTTCAGGCTTCAGATTTACATGTTTTCATCAGGCTCAACAGACAGAGCATTCTGATTCCTCTTCTCATGAAATGATGTTATGTCAGATCACTACTCACTGAAACTAGTATGTCATCAGGCCTTGATCTGGAAATATGTTAGCTAGCGAGTTACACAAATCTTCTATCTGTATAAACATGCGTAATTCATATTTCTCGTTCTGCCACCAGTTCAGCGCAGTTGATTTTCTGTGGCTAGAAGTAGCACAGCTTAAATTTTCAGAGCATGCAATTCCAGCAGCAGTCCTTTATGAATTAGGTCCTTCTTTTAAACTTCTTCCATCATCTTGCAAGATTTAAGTTTTTAAAATTATATGTCTAGAAAGCCTTTCATGTAGCCACTAACATTTAAAGTTCTAACTTTAAGAATATTCCTGTGTTATTCACTGAAAAAATAAAAGCCCTGCTGATGAAAGATTTTTTTTTTCCAAATTAAATTGAGACCTTTCTTATTAACAAAAAAAGCTTCTGTAATCAGGCTATCCTTTTGCTTTGACAAAGCACTGATGGGGTGAAGACAATTTTCTAGCAGTACGTAAAATTGTGCAGTAAAAAAAGGAGGGTCTCCAAATATTCCTATATATATACCCTGTAAAACTTAATACTCTGTAGAAAAGTTTGCAATATTATGTTCTAATATGACACTGTTTTACTGTTAACTCTCAGGCTAACTTGTCATCATCTATTTAAGCTTTCCTAGTATCACCAAAACACTGACATTAAAACTACAACAGTTTAGACAAGACTATTTCATCAAGTCTGTTAGGGACTTGGCTATTAATGGCTACTACTCCTTGTTCTGGGCTTAGGAGCAGATCTATCATTCAGCACAGTTGTAAAGGAAAACAAGACATTGTAAATGAGAAAGGCAAGGTCTTGCTTTCAGAAAGATCCAAATGATTTACTCATCATCTTGTGTTCCAAGTCCAAAAGGGCTTTGAACTATTAGCAGAGGTGAGATCCTGCTAATACGAGTAACAGAGCTGCACATAATGGGCACTGTAATCTAGCATCGATGACTCTCACAGCAGAAGAAACCACCAACCACAAGACTAGACATATCTTGTAGCTATGAAAAGCATGCGTTCTCCTGCTACCTTCCCTCACTTGCAATGCATTTAAGAGTAATGTATCCTGTTGACTTCCCATAGGCATTTGTAACTGAGCACATGGTTACAAGAAGAGCTGGCATTCAGGTAATTAGCTGCAGGAGGAGGGGATGGAGTGAGAGATAAATTTTCAGAATTGAATTTGGAACTCTTGAGCAGAAGACTCCTACTTGCTAACTGCAGCCTAGTTGCAATTTTTTTATACCACCCAGACTAATCAAAAGTGGCATGTCCTCAATCCTCCAGTGAGAGATACAGGAAACTGAATCACCTGCTCCAAGGCTGATTACATGTTGTGCTTCTGCACATGAACTATTTAGTTTGGAAACATGATGAGGCTGGGTGTGCAGAGAGCTGAGGAGGTAGAAGAGAAAGGTCCCCAAAAAGAAGCAGTCATCTCAGAAAGAAGGGAGGCTGGAAAGGTGAGGGTGAAAATCCTGCACAGAGGTAAGATGTTGGAAATAGGGGAAGATCCCAGAGATCCGAAAGATGGAGGCCAGAGGACCTCCATGCATTTTGATCAATGATGCCAAAGGTTGGTAGTTGTAAGAGCAGTGGCACACCAGGAACAAACAAGACTTTGCTCCCAGCCTTCTGCGGCCAGCAGCTACCTCCTTACTGGGAAGGGCAGTGGGAAGCTGGCAAATGTAAGACTGGGAAGGGAGCAAATGAGTTGGTGTGGGAGGCATCCAAGTAAGGTAAAGGTTCTCATCTCCCTGGTTCCTAAAACCCAGTATCCAGATTCACTATGGGCTGTTGTTTACACTGTCTCATTGGTGATGTGAGATTTAAGCAATAAACTAAAGGAGATACTAAACCATTTGCAATCATTTGTCTAGAGCTAGCTCACACCTTTAAGGAGATTTTTAATAGAAGACTAAAATTGATGAGTCAACATGCTTGATTCATCTGTACACTGAATTTTTGAAGTTCAGTTTTCATGTACTTGTATTCATTTGTGAATGATTCCACAGTTTCAAACCTACAAACCAGTCAGCACAGTGGGTTTAAATTCATTTGAAATCCCATCACACAATTCTTTCATTATGAAGTTACCCATTTTTCAGCCAAGTGGAAAAAACAGCAATACCTTAGTTCACAGATTCAGGCCCTGTCAATCATAAAACACTGCAGAAGTATCAATTTAGCATAGGAAAACAAAATTAAATACTCTGGAATTTTACTGGAGCTATTGATGCAGTGTTCAAAATTAATTCTGACTACTGGCAGTAAGGAGCAGCTCCAAATGAAAAATAAAGTCTCTTGTTCCTTTTCTATGCTCTGGCTCATCTAAATCAATATCAAAAGTTTATGCTACAAGTCCTTTACATCTTTATTTCCTCTTTCTTTTTAAGTTCTTCACAGCTCTTTTGCATGGATTCTGAAAAAAAACTCTTCTTCACAAAGAAGAGGTGCTTAAAAAGATTTAGGAGCACTTGTAAAACTTGTTTAATTCCCACAAGTTTCCTTCATAAAAGGTTAAGAAATTTTTGGTTACTTGGGGAATAAATGCTACTGGTTAAAAGAGTAAGTATAAAGGCATTAGAAATGCAACCTTATGTTGAATTCACTAAGAAACAACGGAACTTCTGCATACATTAAACTATTTTTAACACACTTTACTGTTAACTACCTGCAAAAGTCTAGATATCTTTTAGAGTTACCCTAAGAATTCATAACTATATACCACTACAGATTACACATAGGTAGGGGTTTTTTATCATGGTATCATTGGATGTCCACGGGTCCTGATGGGCTGCACCCAGAAGTGCTGAGGGAACTGCCTGATGTCCTTGCGAGGCCTTACTCTCAGTAATCTTTGAATTATCGTGGTGATTGGGAGAAGTGCCCAAATTCTGGAGGAAACTAAATGTCGCTTCTACCTTCAAGAAGGGTAAAAAAGAGGATCAACGGGAACTACATGCCAGTGAGCCTCACCTGAAGTACCCAGAATGCGATGAAACAACTAATCCTGGAAATATACAAACACTTCTGGAATATGCTTTAGCATCTGCCTCATTAATAATGCTTTTTTCAGGCCTCGGATCTTTGATATGGGACCATCAGAGGTAAGGAACAGAAGCATGACTGTATATATGAGTTTTCTCAGTCCCACTTGTATCCTTCTGGGATAGCACTAGAAAAGGAAGAAGGGAAATTAAAAACACGAAAGAAATGCACAAGATGACATAATCTGAAAAAACCCAAATTAATTATTGCTCTGAATTGTGGATGATTTTTTTTAAATGGATTACAGAAATTCAAGAATTACTCATCATGAAAATATCTCCAGTGCCTGATCAGGTAGATCAGAAGGTCAAAATAAGCAAAATGTTTAGTTGCTCCACTAAAGACAACAGAAGTGTTCTACTGACTTAACAAGTTTACCCAGTATTTCACTCATGCACATAAATAAGTAGAAAATAACACTGGGAAATGGTGATAGCAATATTCCCTACTTGACATTCTGTGTTCAGTTCCTCTGAGACAGATCCAAAAAGTTGCATGGTAAGAGAGAGAAACTGACAAATGAGGAAAACCAGTGGAGGCATGGAAGAGACTTCCATATAAGGAGAGATTAAAAGATTGGAATTGTTTTGTTTGTAGAGGAAGTGAGTAAGAGCTTACTGGATTCAAGAAGAGGGGGAAGCAAAAAAAAAAAATCAAACCAGGAAACAAAAAGAACTGCTTTAGAATAACCTTCTGCATCAACAAACTAGAGTGACAGAAGTCTTCATGTCCTAAGAAGCAAGAAAGCTTACCAAAATTCTTTTTGGCAAGTCACATCTTAACTATGTTAACAGAAACATTTTTGGGGCCTCTTTAAAAGCCGGAGTGAGACAGATTTCAGTTGGAATGACAATGTCTCCAGGCTTGAGTTACACTACCATCCAGATATAAAAACCAGCAGACTACAACCTGTGGCAGTTCCTGAGTCTCTTCCTCCTTAGTTTCCGTTTCAAATTGTGATATCCCCCAAGGGAAGGAGGTTTGCTTGTTTGTGCTCAGACCTCCTTTAGCTACAAACCTCAAGCACTTCCTAAAAGAAGATGTGTATCTTACCACAAAGGGTTGCAAACATCATTTACTGGAAATTACAACAGACTATTTGGTCTTTCAAAATCAAAGCCAGCAGTCAGCCAATAGAAGTGAATTTGATGAGTTCAATAGTGATATTGAAAGATATATTTTTTTACATTAAGCCATTGGAAACCTACTGGAGCACCAAGTTATTGAGACCATGACTTCAGAAAGACTGAAGACAGTAGGGGTTTTTTTCCTGACATACATCCAAGCAGTGTAAAATACACTGTTATATAATACAATTCATCTGATGGGCAAGTTATTCCAAGTTACCTTTCATTTTTCAATATGATGAATCATTTACAGCTAAGAGCCATTCAAGACTCACTACTATAATTTAACAAATACACTGATACAAATGTTTCATCAAGCATGTATTGGTCAAAGAAACTGTTTAACACATCTATCAAACAAAAGCTTGTAAGACAAATCAAAGAGTTGTCTGCTTAGCCAAAGTAAGGCTTGTTCCCCATTAAATTTGTAGCTAATGAGAATGAACCAGGGAGGTAATTATTTGATGAAAGGGGATGGAGTCTGGTGATGAAAAGAGAATTCTTCAAATGATGGTTGTTTTATGATTAAAATCTGTGTTAGTAGCAAAAACAACTGAAAGAATATGAAGAACAGAGAAAAGGAGAAAAAAATTTAATTGAAGTTTTCTTACTCAAATATTCAAAAAGGATGATTTAAACTTCTGAAAGAGGTGAAAACCTTTTTCCTAATATACAACTTCAAGTGACCCTACAGCAGTGATCTCCAAAGTGAGGTGCGCACACCCCTGGGTCCGCACAAGACAATCCACTAGAGCGCAGAAAGAAAATATTAGAACTTCAGCAATATAATAAAATAAATATATATATATTGAGGGTGTATCCTCAAAGATTTTTAGTGATAGGGTGCACAATAAAAAAGTTTGGACTTTGCCACTCTACCTTTAAGAAAAGCTCAAGTGCTTTTAAGTACACATCCTGTGAAAGAATTTATAGCTATGTCCAAGTTTCACACACCACAGAGGTAAGGAGAGACTAAACAGATTAAATAAATCTGTAAAACACTAAACAAAGTTGATTTATCCTTTGATGAAAATACATTTTTATTATCATGCACATTTTTTTCTATCAATGCCTTTTTAATTATAAGCATTTTGTATTGATTCAGACTGCTAATCAGATGATAACATTGCATTGGAAGTCTAAATAAGCATAAAAATATCCATTAATATATAGGAAAAGGTACTTCAGACTCCAAGTTTCATTCATCACCTCAGGTCTTTTGAGAAAGGATTAGCTGAAGTGTGGGCTGCTGAAGTATAATACTTGAATAACCTATCGAGATACTGTTACTAAGTGAATTGTGTTAAACTCAGTCAAAATTATAACATCTAAAACCTTTTAAAAAAGGGTAAATGTAGTATGTATCATATTAAGAAAACTGAGTAAAAATTAATAAGAAATATTTTAAAAATTGCTTCACTGAACTAAGATGTTTTAAGGAGAATAAGGGCTTTTTTTAACTCCAAAGGCTTTAACGCATATATTTAACATAAAATTAAAATCAAGAATTAATTGGTCTACTGTAGAAGCTGATAGACATTGTTTTAAAACATTAAGTCCAATTAATGTAGCTAAACAGCTTCAATTCCACCTTTCTTGAAAAGCTGGCTATACAACTTACTGATGCACAACAATTAAAAATCATGTAATTACTTTTTCTATCTTAATCATAACGACGCAGAAATTTGCAGGCATTGAGTTTATCCCTGTTAAACTGATGTAACATGAAATATGTTTCTTTTCAGTGAAATCATGTCATAAGAATACAAAAGTGTAAGAACGACTGGATCAGACAAAAATCTAAGCCTGGAATCCTGTCTTTGAAAGAGGAGTTCCTAAAGCAGCATCAGCATTCTCTGAAGCAGAGAAGGTAACAAAGGTAGATGACACAAGGGCAGTGACATTACAAGCCATTTTCTGTTTTGTTGCCGTTGCTGACACTTGACACTTTACTAGTCATGCTTTCATGATTATTCATGAACGTATTTTAACAGGACAGACCTACAAACCTTGCTTCCAACCTGCTTCCACTGTGAAAACAGCATGCATTTCTACCCTTTGTTTCCCAAGTTCTAAATAGTTATTTATCCATTTGAGCTTCTTTCATGAAGCATAGTTTCTTTATGAGCATTTGAAAAAAGAGCATTTGGAAAAAAAGCATTTGTATTAAATCTGGAGAACCAAATAAACTACCTCAAATGAACAGAAAATTTTATTAAACAGCACACAAATAAACTGAAAATGTATTATCTCAAAAAAATGGACAATTAAAGGTGCATAAGGTAGAATGTCAGCCCTGATCTATTAGCTTGCAGTGGAACAGTGACCTCACATATATAGGCCCTGTCCTGACAGAAGGATTTGTGTAGCTTTTCTCAGGGAAAATTAATCTTCCCTATGAACAGTATTTTTTTACAACATTTAGTTTAATTTCTTTTAAATACAAAATGACATTATTTAGGATTACCAACTAATCAAGCTTTAAAAATGACATCTAAAATCCTGAGTGAGAAATCATTAAAGTTCAAAAAGCTTACTTAAAAACCTAATTTTGTTCCTATGACGAAATACACGGTTTGCTTTCTTGCAATCCACGCTCATAAAATCTTGCCATTATTTTTTTTTGCTGCTGAAATAATCATTAAATACTAAAAACATATAGAAAGGCCCAAGGAAGAACAACTAGCATGGCCTGTATTTCTGCAGGAGCAAAGTTGACACATTAGTTAGTTTCACTACTAACATCTGCCTGTCACATATCATTTTACTCAGTGTGTACTGTCAATAATGCAGCCAGAGAATATAAGGGAATTATGTTGATACCTATTTTTTCATCCTATTTTTACCTACTCTTTCTTGCAGCAGAAAGAAAATAATAGGAGGGTAAGACAGGAGAGGGAGTTCAGAAAGATTCTGCTGATCTAAAAAAAAATACAAACCTTGAGGTCTATATCCAGAAGGTAAAAATTACCACACTTATAAGCAGAAGAAAAGACAATGAGGCAAACATAAACAAAGAAGGAAATAATCTTTTAATCCTAAGAACTTCAAACACAAAGTCATCTATCTGAAATTCATGATCCAAGAACGATGTAGACTAATGAACAGTGAGGGATACAAAATCAATCTACTTTAGCCTAATCACTAATAAGTCTTACTTCTACAGAAATAAGAAAATAGATGACAGATAGAGACTAGAAGGACATAGAGGATGACTAATTGTTAAAGATACCATCTTAGACAGAACAGAAAAAAGATATCTGTATTTCTCAAGATACCAGAAAAAGAGCGAGTTAACATAGTCATGAAGGCACCAAAGAAGGATGCTCTTCAATCACAATGAAGCAAAATCACAAACTGTGACCATCTATGTAAGTACTATAAAATTATGTTCAAAAATCTAACATCATAGTGTTTCATCTCAAGGAGCTGGCAGTTGAACTAACATTCCAATCCAGTTGTGTTAATATATGGCATTTACTGTAATTGTATAGCTATCCACAGCTTTTACTCAGTTCAATATATTTAACATAGACAATATAAGCTATACTGAATCCAAATAAAATGTCCACATTAGCAACCAGGTGATGTATCATCCACCTGACACGAAAACAGCAACAGCTTCTTTACAAAAGCAGTGGATCAATTTCTGCCCTCATCAGCTCAGCAAGGGAACGTCAAGTAGCTGCTATTTGACTTTCTCACTTCAGGAATCCTGCCAAGTTGAGCACAACTGCTCACAGGAAGCAGATGAAGTACATTTCACTAATTCGCACAAGAGGCTAATGTTTCATTGTCTGCCTTCCAGCAGCAGACAAAAACCTCTTACACCCCAATGTAACTTTGCCCCAGTAAAAACAAGGTAGATTTTTTATAAGCAAACTCATATTAAAACTTTAACTATACAATTGGGTTTTTTTCTCTATACCATGAATAGACTTGGCAAATTAACACAGCAATTTTTAACAAACTTCATTAACAAGGTACAGGATAGGACGTAAACTATGCTGGCAAGAACATAAGTCTAAAGGCACCTAAAGCAATTGTTTCCTTGAAGTCCTAGAAAAACAGAACTCAAAAAGAGAGTACAGATGTACAGAGCCCCAAGAAACTCTCATCTGTCAGTTTGTTCTGCACAGTCTGTGCACCCATTTAAGGGAAAAAGAGCAAATAACAATTAATCTTAAAAAGGTCACAGGTACACTTATGAAATGGTAGAGCTTGCATCTATAGACAGCTTAAAACAGCAACTTCAAAACATCTTCATTAACTTCACCCAGAGAGTGGTTGGGCACTGCAACAGGCTCCCCAGGGAAGTGGTCACAGCACCAAGACTGACAGAGTTCAAGAAGCATTTGGACAATACTCTCAGGCACATGGTGTGACTCTTGAGGGTGGTCCTGTGCAAGACCAGAGTTGGACTCGATCCTTGTGGGACCCTTCCGACTCGGCATATCCTGTGATCCTGTGATTTACAACCCAGATCTCATGTAATAACTTAATGTAAAAACTTGCTAATTATTTACCTTCTCCAGAAAGAAAGGGTATGAAGGACAGCACCTCTCTATCAATTAATCTCACCTTAATATCAATTCATTGGCATTAACGAATTGCAGCTGAAATAAATTATTTTTAAAATCTAGTCAAAATAACACTGAATATCTCCAAAAACCTAGGAGCTAACTTCAAGAAGAGAGTTTATCACAGCAAAAATACTCCATTCTGTTCAAATCTATTGTGAATTTTACATTATGCTATTTTGGTAATTCATGTTTGCATCCTTTATTTCATGAGCGGAACATGAAAGTTAACTTTTCAGAGCTTCAGTTGAAGCTTTTGGCAAATATTACTTGATCACATCAAGCATGAAGAACACTTTTTAGCTTCAACTCACTTTACATAGATCTGCTTCCTTTTCTTGAGCAAACACTAAGATTGCATTTTAGATTTAGAGAGAGAGACCTAAACAGACGCAACTTCTGGTTTCTCTTCCTTTCAGTGTTTATAAGTGACTACTCATTTACAGCCATCTTTGATTGTAATTTGACTGCAACTTCTGTACCTTGCTTCCTGATTTTGGGCTGCCTACTCATTTCTGACAGTATTAGAACCAAAAGGAATCCTTCCTACAAATATACCTTGATAAAATCCTTTCTCTAAAGATTTGTATCCCTCTCAGTCTGAAATGCAATAAAACTAAGTAGATGTTGGATTCAATAAACACATTAGTGGAGATTTCCACAGCAGTAGTAAAAGATTTTCCTCTTTTGTGCACGTGAAGATGAACTTTCCAACATTTGAAGAAAAATGAAATAGAAAATGCACAGCTAAGAAAACAGAAATATGTAAGCTGTACATAACTGACAGAAGGGTATTAGCGGTACTGTTCAATGAATGCCCAGGAGTGCAGCCTAAGAAACCAAATGCATTCAACATATAAATTCACGGGTTTAATAGATTTCTCAAGTGTCCCCATGTTATTATACAAATACTCTCAAGAATCCCATGTAGTCACTGAAACAAAGTGTTCAAACAGATATTAAAAAAAAAAACCAAACACATAAAAGGAAGAAAATAAGAAGTTAAAATAAAACTGTATTTATGAGAGCTACTAATGTTCATAACAAAAGTTCCTTTTTCCTCTTTTAATGTGCAGCTGACCAAATCTGTAACTCAACACATCCTTTTGCTTCCACTCTTACAATAATGCCAGTCCTTTCACTTCCAAAATGCCAGAATCTATACTGGCACTGAACCACAATTTATCTGCCTGACTGCAACAGCCTGTGCTTATCTCCTCCAGACCAGTCAGCAGACAGACACACAACATTTTTTCAGCAGCTTATGTGATTCTTGCACTCTATTAAAATCCTACTGCATACTGCTCCAATGCAAAATGCAAGTAATAACGTTCATTGGGAATAAGAAAGCACAGCAGGTGCTGCATTCTGAGTTGAATAAATTTTTTGTGTTTCACCAGAAATCTCTAACACAAACTGTTTCTGTTATATAGCATGACATCTGCAGGTACAATTTTCTTCTCTAAAATGGACTAAATTGCTTCAGCTACAGTGAGCAACTTTAAGTTTTTGCAGATAATTTTCAACTCTTTCAAGAACGTGTAATATAAGCTCTAAACCAGATGATGACCACATTTTTTAATCTTTAAATTTCCAAGAACATAAATGGAATAAGAAAAAAGAAAACACCATAGGTTGTACAGCCTTTTTAAAAAAAATCTTGTTATTAAGTAAACTACAATGAAAATTAGAAAATGCATACTACTAGGATATGAATTGACTGTATAACCCTGTAGTAACTAGGACTAACAGTTCAGCTTTCTCTACTCTGCCCAGTATTGACCTGTGCAATAAAAAATGAAGGCAGTCAATAGTGCAGCTTTTGACATCAGATATAAGTGCCTCAGGGGATGCTGACCCAAAGCACAAGGAATTTTTCAGCAGCAAAGCTGTAGCAGTAACGCTGTGTTCTACTGTCTCTTTCAGATATGCCATTCAAGAACAATTGCTATAATAAACCATGCATTTACAGAACTTTAGAATGCATATTCTGTTTAGAAATTTATAATGAAGGCTAGAAATAAAACACTTCAACCAGTTCAATATATGCATCTGAACATATATTGCATTTCACTTGTCCTTCCCACTGCTGAAGTGCTCAATATCACACACTGTAGTGCTCAAAGTCAATTTCCCCTGTTTTCTCCTGTTTATTCTCCCTTCAAAATAATTTTTCATTGTATATTATTAATCATCCTGTAAAAGATTTCTTATGGCCCTGCATTTAGACAGACTTTTTCTTCTAATTAAAAATGAGTGAGAACTCATCTACAGGTAACTTGACAGGCACTATTGCCAAAATCCTTGGTAATTTGAAACTATGTCTGAATATTTTTCAATAAAAACTGCCTGCATTAGTTTGAATAATTCCCCACACATTACAGACTGCTTATACAGTTCTTTCTCTTCTTCAGTGTTGCAGAACTGGGAATACCATCCTCCCCTACATAACACAGAAATTGTCTGTGAAAATGAATTGCTGCATTTAGTTAAGGCTCATCTGGGGGAGGACACTGATGCTCTTAAGTGTTTACAGAGGAAGTATGTTTAATTTCTTGTATAATTTAAGACATCTGAATAATACCATCAGTTAGGTCATGACATATTACAAGTTTCATTGGCTGTCCTTTGCTCTTAAACAGCTACTTGCCTAATTTTGGCAAACTAGAAGATACATGGTCTCCATTTCAAAAGCAATAAACAATATATCAAATAAAGCACTGAAGTCCTTGCTAACTTTTTTTCACTGCATCATAATTACTGATCTAGAGTGATTACTTTATGTGGGAAATATAAGAAGAAAATTGGTATATTTTAGGGAAAAAATTGTTTCCTGATACGGAAAAGATGAATAATGACTTAAGGAATGACTTGCATTATTCCTTATTGTAGTTTTTCCTATTGTAATAAAAGAGTATGGAATAGGGTCCTATACAAGAAAACTATATTTAAAAGCTCAGTTAGTTTAGATTATGTGACCTAACTCTTACTTCTTCCACTCTTTTCAGCATCCATTAAGACTTTGCCTCTCTTCACTAATCCTACACTCTTCTACAGCTTCAATTTCTACTTTCATATGACATATGCTTTTCTGTATTTTTTAGCATCTTTCCAGATGCTCTAACTGCATGTTCCAATTGCAAAAATACAGCCCTTCAGCCATCTTCCAAGTTTTATTTGTCAAATAACATCTCTACATCTTTACAGTTCCAGCATTCACTCTACTTCATGTCCTTGTAAACGCTGCATCAATCCTAGTCACATAACCCATATCTTACATCTAAGATTTTGACAAGTCTTACTGACGCTTTATTACATCCCCAGACTTCCTTTACATTCCAGTCACATAATTTGTATTTATTTCCTTCTTCAATTATAGCAATCCATTCTTCATGGCTACTCTGCTGGCCAAACATGCTTCTTAAATCCATTTGCCATTTGACTGCCTCCAAAATTTGGCCTTTTACCTCATGATTCACTCATACTACATCTCTTCTCAAATCCCCCTTCACCTGCTAGTCACCTTCAGACTACAACTTTCATTCCCTGGCTTTGCATGAACTTGTTCCCTCTGACTTTTTTATTTCCTAGGTCCTAAATAGCTATTCTCTTTTGTTCCACCTTTTCAACTTCCATACCTTTCATAGAATCAATAGTTGTGTACATGAAGCATCCAGCACTTGTTTGGGACAGTTGTCCATACAAAACATACTTTTTTTTTCATTCCCACCTAGAATTTAAATTTTTCTCTCCCCTTACTCTCGTAAGTTTAAAAAATAAATCATGTAAAGAGTCAGAGCAGTCTTGGCAGGTATAATTACGCAGAGCTTTGAGAAAGCAATTAGTCTATTTCCAGTGGATATTTTCATGGCACTCCACATAAAGTAAAAGTTTATTAACATTAACCTGCTGCTTAACTAATAATATGGACAAAAGAGGTTTTTACAAAGTATACAATGCAACAGAAAAAAAAAGAGCATAATATGCCTATATACATCTGAGAGAGGAATCAAGAAAAAGGAAATTTTGTTTGTATGGACTCGCACCTATGCTGGGTCAAAATCCAACCAGGAGAAAACTACTGTGGATATTTTCAGTTGCAAAAGCATGACAGTAATTTTCATTGGTTTTTACTTACCTGATAAGACAACTTCAACTAGGTCTCCTTCTTGGATATCTGCAGCTGATTTCACCAACTGGAGAATGTTTTCAGAGGTAGGGTCATGGCGGAAGAGCAAGATTTTGTCATACATTCCGTAGAAACCACATTCAGGAAACTGCAATACAAACCCATCAGAATTTACTATGCTGTGAAATACATAACTGTACACCACAATTAATGTATAATGAAATTTTGAGGACAGACTGGACCACTTGTCAGACTAGTACCAAATAGGATACATATTTTTTCATGTATGAAAATATTTATCATTATATTCTGAAAATGTTTTTTCCCTAAGCAAGAAAGCTCATTTGCCTTTGTCTTCCTGTGAGCAAGGCAGTATCCACTATGAAATGAGAGAGAAATAAGTGTATTCCTTAGCCACTGCTAATAACTTTTTCAAACATAAGCTCCTGAGCAAGATGATTTAATTAGACCCTCCTGGAGCAGATGCCCTATGGAGTGCCCTTCTAGTCTATATTACATTATTCCATGATTTTATGATCTCTCCCCAAACAATTGCCAAAAAGATGCCTTGAGGCCAAAAGCAATATATTTCAGCTCTGCCTAAGATGCAATCCTAAATGACAGCTCATTATGAAATACCTATTTCTTGAGACTGAAACTATGAGGCACATAAAGCAATGCTTCCAAACTTAATCATAATCATTTACTTCACTGCAGAGAAGTTGTAGCTTTGAAATCAGATTAAATCTTGTTTAAACTAAAAGAGATTTTTAAAAATTCTGAGGTTAAAAACTGGAGATTATTATCTAGGTAACTTGGTTTTTTCCCTTTTTTTCCTTTTTTTTTCTTTTTTTTCCTGTACAACAAAAATTACTGAAAGTTTTTTCATGCTCCCAGCCTAAAGAACTAAGATTTTGTTCTGAAAACACAACTGAGAAACTCTTTTTCTGTTACAAAACATTCTGTTCAGTTCAACATCAATGCACTACTCCATGTTTTATCATCATGCGGTGAAAAAACGACAATGATAACCATAGCTCAAGACATAAACTGGCATGTTTTGAGGTTATACTTTTCAGCAGTATAATTTCCAGAATGCAGAATTAAAGGAACCCAACAAAAAGTACTTTAGAACTTGGTGTTTTTTATATATAAATATATTCATTACTGATTACTGGAAGCTTTGGAATCTATCCAAGTATCCCAAAAAAAGTTATGCCTTTTCTAAGTTTTGAAGCATGTACTGAAAAGAGGAGAGAAAAAAAAATAGTCAGATCTCTGGTTTCAATGAAATACATCTAAATGTCTGAAGTTTTTTCTGTCTTCTTATTCCAGCTTATACAGTAAATATCAACACACTGCTAATTCTTGGTTGGGCAGACTACCTGCCTCAAAAAAAACATTTAGTGAATTTAGTTACTCAGACAGGTTTTACAATGAACAGAAAGAATTTCTGGTCTCTCAAAAACATAGGAGTTACTCACAGAATATCTGCAAAGTCTGCTATAGTGCATATGTTTAAAGATGCACAAATCTGGTTCACATCCACTATCCACCACATTAAAAATCAACAGATCATATGATATGAGAGAGTCTGTTTCCTTGAGCACCTTTATCATCCACCAATTACGAACTGAAAGAGTTGGCAATCTATTGTCAAACTTTGAGAAGGCTGGCACCAATACATGCACTTCTGAACATGCATTGCAATCACATATATAAAAGAGAAACATATTTCTAAAACTTTCCTAGTAATCAGTTAACCATTCATATCATGTCACATTAACAATGAGATGTACTTTACCATGTTCATAAAGCTTAAAATGGCTTACCATGTCATGTTTAACTCATATTTCAAAATAGTTCTCACTGAAGATTACCATCTCTACACAGACCAAAAACTTGCTCTCTAAAAATGTGGTCTGTTGCCTTATAAAAATTTTATGCATGTTTTTTCTTATTAAGAGGGTGTTGTGTTTTAAAATCATCTGGAAACCAAGCTCCAAGCAGCTGCTTCCTTTCCCTTCACCCACTCAAGAGGGAAAAGGGCCAAAAAGGCAGAGATTACAGGTTGAGATTACAATTTACTAGAAAAACAGCAATGAAATAAGGAAAAAAAACAGTAACAGCAACAATACTAATAACAACAGTGTATAAAAGAGTGTGCTTACATGCAAAAAATGCTTACAGAAGTCTGACCAACCCAATGTTATTGTGGCCAGTGCCACACAGCTTCCAAAGACAAAGGAGAAAATGGTGGACATTACCGCCGGCATTTTTCTCCCAAGTCTGAGCCAACACAAACTAAAGATGGACAAACGCCCCAAGTTGGACTGTCCATGCCACACCACCCCCCCCACTCTGCTCACTCCTTTGCTACCGCAGGAAACAAGGAACAAAATGGCAGTGGTCCTGCATCATGTTCCCCTTTTCTTCCACCCAAAGCCACATATCCCCAGCAATTATGTGGGTGGTATAGAACCTAGACAAACCCACATGGCTCCAGGCTCCGCCCCTCTCATGGCAACTGCGAGAAAATTAACTCTGTCCTGGACAAAAGAGGGGTAAAGCCATTTCTTTCTACTTTCATATTCTTCTGTAAAGTAATGAAAGTTCTGTAAAAGACATACACTACCACATTAAAATCTTACAGAAGCAACACCAGGTAGAATAAAATAATCAAGACAGAAATTAAATTTTTGTTTATTTAAAGTAAAATTATCATATAGACCCCACTTCTAATAGAGTTGTTAGCCAGCCAAAAGTCACATTTTGTAATGACATAACCAGTGAGGTAAATAAATGTTGCCATATTTGGATAATTTTTTTGCATCTTCATGTTACTCCACAGGTACATTTTCATGCTAAATCAATAACATCCTCTATCGTCTTAACTACAGAAAAAAGGACATAAGAGACTTCAAGTTCTAGTACAATTGAAATAAACTCCTAAATATAGTAAACATCAGTAATTTCTGAGAAACGGTACATTTTCTCCCACAGTTCCAAGTGTGAAGAAATATTTCAAGTATCCCATACTTTAGATGCAGTAAATATTAAAACTGCATTAAGCCAAATAATGCCAAAGAACCTTAATTGTCAAGGCAGTATTTCGTAAATTCTGTTAAACAATAAATTATTCAAAGTATAGTCAAAAGCATTTCTCTAGGTCAAGAACAAACTAAATTATGGCTCAGATGTAAAATAGTTGCTTTAGCTTTCAAAGAAATTTGCTTTACATTAAGCATAAGTGGGAGTGAATCAATGCTTTTGAAGGGAGATGTAACCTGAACTGCAATTACACTCTGCATGCATACTGGTTCTAATGTAGCCTAGGTAATAGCAGATGACACAGCCACTGACACCTGAGTGTCTAACAGAGTCATTCAATGTTTGACCCAGTAGTGCTGAGCCGAACCTAAAAGCCTGTTGGAGCCACTCAGATGTCTGCGTCACCAGGCTCCACGGCTGAACAAGCACTTCTTCCCTCATCCCAGTGCCACTGGCAGCGGCAGATTGACTCTAATTCTCTTAAACATTTTAAATTTAGAACATTAATGAGAAAGTAATCCTGATGGAGTTATAATTTTAATTCAAAAACTTCCTATCTTGCCACAGTATACAAACCTAATGGCATTCATAATAATTTCCTTTTACAGAAGCAGTGAAATACCAGCCTTCAAAATGGGCACTGCTAATCCTTTTCAGACACTGCAAGATTTTTCTAATTTCACTGATTTCAGAGATACCACAGGCACTTCCCTCTAAACTCATTATGACTTAGATTGATTGCTCTCTCTCTATATTCCCACTCCATTTGCTTTTTTCAAATCAAGTCCACTTCTACCTAAAAAAAGTATTTGAGATATTACACATATTACATATGTGTGTATAAATATGTGTATCTTGAGGTATCATTTATTATATTCTGCAGAAAAAAGTAAATTCAATCACAACATTTTTTGATAAATTATGTACAATAATTATTTTTTGTGTTTGAATTAGTTTTCTCCAGATAAACTACTTTCATGTCAAGAAAGCAATTTCAATGGTGTGATTCTTCAAACATTATATAGAGACCAACTGTTGCAACAATGACAGAAATTCCCTCAGCTAAACTTATTCCTGCCAACAATAATGTTGATTTGCACAGAAAAAGTAAACAAAAAACAGCCACAAAGCTTGGTACTGCAACATTATAAATAGCATTCAGTTTTGCTAAACACAGGACAAAATAAGGAAACAATGGTATTGGAGCTAAATTCCCCAATGCTAATAAAAGCCTTTTTTGCTGCTTAAAGTGGAATTACCAGAGTTAAATGGTCATTGTAACTGCCATAATGAGGAAATGCAAATTTCTGTAAGAATCAGGAGTGTAAAACTGCTTATGTGGGGTTCAGAAACAGGATCTATTTCTGGGTGCTTAGGAAGTCATCAGTAGCCATTAAGACATCACAACTATCCATAAACAACTTGTTTGCCTACTCCAAGTGTGAAGTAGAATGTATTACTTAAATGGCTTTCAGTGTGGTTCAATCTAAGGTGCATAGTTTACAAGTGAAACAGGACAAATGACCTTTATGGCATAATAACTTGTTAAACCGCTACAGTTTGGCTGTGTATTTCAAATGAGCCCCCTCGGCCCCCTTTTATTTAAATAAAAATATCAGCTCTCTAACATGATCACTTGCCAAAAATTCTGGATTCCAGATTTACAATTTAGCAAAATTTCTGTACTAACACAAGTCTATCCCCAGTCTTGATGTTGTTATTTATTAGGTACGTTTCAGTGGAGAGAGAAGAAACATTGGACAACACCCTTGGTCTAAGAGTGAAAGGTTTGGTGCTTCTGAGCATAAGTTGAAAATTTTGTTTGCTATAAATACTGGAGTTCTGGAAAAGCTAAGCTAATTTTTTAATAAAACGACCTAGGAAAAAATATTATAAGAAAATACAAATAAGAAGGAATGCAATTACTATTGAAGAGACTATCCAATGTGCAATGTGAATCCCTTTAAGGCCTTATTTCTGTTTTCCAAATTTGTACTTTCAATTTTGCTACTTAAGGTCAATTTATGAGAGATGTGTAAGACCATTAGGAAGAGACATCATACTAGATAAATCCTCCATAAAAATGAAAGTTCTTTAGCCTAGACATATGCAGTCGCTGTCTGGGATCAGGGCATAATCAATTACAGTCTTTAAATACATAAAAGACTGGTCTCAATAGGAACAGAATAATCTGTTTCTCCTCCGCATGCAACATTACGGATTAGCAAATCCAAAAAACAGGAAGCAATACAATACAGGGAATTAGACTGGAGACAAGGAAAGCTTTGTAAGGGTAAGAGTAAGAGAACCTCTGTTAGTGAAGAGGTTTTTAAAACAATATATTATATAAATGACAGGAACCTCATAGCTGAACTTTCTGTGGTAGGATAGAAAGAAGTAGGTAACTTCATATGACCTAATGATTATGATGCTGAAAAATTCACTATGGGGAATTTTGATCAGAAGTATGGCTAAATGTGTATTACTAACTTTTATCTTATTTATTTACTTATTTATTACATATAAGTCTCTCTGTCCACAAGCAATGTTAAATCTTGCATGTGCCTATCCACAGTGATACCAGCTAAAAAAAATGCGCTAAACTTGGCATGATTGTTCTCAATAAAACTGTTATTATGATACAGAAGACACTCTGTATTATGCATCCACAAGTTTTGCTCATTAATTTACAAAATCAAAGGTAACTTATACTTTTTTTTTTAAATTAAAACATAAACCTATCCTAAGAAGATGAACAAGTATTATATTTTCTATAAGAGCAGTTAATGTTGTCCAGCCTTGCTGTGTAGATGCCATTCATTATTATGTTTATATCAGTCCAATAGAGTTATAGTGGAAGCTCAGTATTATTCCCTCATTCTATATTACTGGCAAGCAGCCTGTAACATACCATATTAGAAGACACTGTCAGAAAACTGTTGCAAAGGTAATACCACATATAAACAACTACTACTCTCAAAGTAAAGTATTGTCTAATCTTCCATTTCTTCTGCAGCAATGGAAATAAAATATGCTGGTTTTCATCATATTGACAATTACATTAAAAAAAAAAATTAACTGCTCCCATGAAGAAACAAAATTCTGGCAGTAAGTACACTGACTATTTACCAGGCTTAAAACTTCAAGGAAGATTGTCCTGGAAAGTTTCACTGAATTAAGATTTGACTGGTACTGATCAGTGTGACTATTTATAAACAGACACATAAGCTTGCAGGCTACAGTTTCAGTCTTTAGTGTAAAATAGCATTCATATAGACAAGTACTTCTGTCACAGTAGAGTCAAATTGATTTCAGACAGCTTGATGAGGAAAACTTGTAGCTTAGAGATCATCTCCATTCAAAATCTGCTTTCAGGGATAGCAGAAGGGGACTGTTTGAAGTTTTAGCAAGAAGATGTTTTTGGATCAACTTATTTTTTTACTTGTCCACTTAAAAATTAAAAACTAAATAGTCTGTTAAGAAGATAGCTTCATTACTGTTGCTCATAGTTATTACAAATGAATTACAATTTGTATTGTAGCAGCTTTTATGCTAAAAAGAGGAAACACTACCATTTGAAGTCACCCATAATAAGCACACACCGAGTTGTGTGCTTCTTTCATTTTCTAAAAATATTACGTCATCATTATCTACCCATAAGACTTAAAAAAAATTCCAAAAATCACTTTTTCGGATGAAAAACACTGCTGATCAGGATGTCAAGTAATAACTTATTATTGCCCGGCTTGTGAGCACTATGGCAGCAGATTGTCCATAAAACACAGGCAAAAGGAGCCTCAGCACTAACTTTTCCTCAGCAGATATTAAAACAGAGGCAATCATTGCAGTGTTTTTACCCTTAGCAACTGTGAATATCTCAAGAAAATCCACCAAAATATTTCTCCAATAACTATACAGAAGCCAAATGATTATGCAAATTCTGGATTTTCATTAAAAAAGCCTTCAAGTGATACTACAAGAAACCTGCAGACTCAAACTTCAATAATTAGAACCCCTAATTATAAGCATTCAGTAATTCATTTAATCCATTGCACCAGTCATAATTTCAATGGCATATGTCCCTCCACATGCAAACACAAGCTGAACTATGTACATCCATAATCACACTGTCCTATTAACAGTTGTTCTCAAAACAAGGATCAAAGACAAACTGACAAAAGGCAAGATTAGTCATACGTAAAACTCTATCCACTTACTGTGACAATCAAATGGTTTTATTATTACAGAACTTTAGAATACCTGATATAGCTAAATGCTAACATATTTTGCAATTGAATTGTGAAGCTTTCAAAAATTAGTAACAAACCATATACACAGTTATCTGAATGGAGAACCTATTCACTCTTCTTCTTTGCTATGGTAAAACAAAATTTCAAATAGAAATTTTCTTAAAGGAAAGGTGAGACTGTCTATAGTGAGACAACTCTCTCATCAGTTTGCTTTAATAATTATGTATTTGGAAGATCAGCATAGTAAGTATCTCAAACGAAAAACAGATAAGAAATAAATTTCTTCCACATGAAGAACTTTATCTGGAAAAACTGGAAAATACATACTCTAAACACTGATGATGGTTTCAGTGCAATTATTAATGTAACCCAAAAGTGAAAAAAGTCTGTAGGTATGATAATTTTGCAAAAATTCTTCTTTGAACATAATAAAATTGTAATGTTTCTGTAACATACAAGTAGATAGATTCTCAGTGCTAAGAGTGAAAAAGAAAAAAAAGTAGTCCTCTTCCTGTTTCTGTCTTTTTGTATGTTACTACAATTTTGCACATCTCCTGTAAGGGTTAGTTTCTCTTGCTTTACTCTAGGAAGTAATGAGAGTTGTCTTTTTGATTTTTTCAGTCCCTGATGACCTTTTCCTTAACATTAAATTGAACTACATCATCTTTAGTGATCACTGTTTTTCTCTTCCAAATTAGTTAGCTTTTTACAAGCCATCCACTTAGAGAAGTCCTTAGTGATTACCATACAGCAACTGCAACAAGAACCTTGATAAAACCCGGAAGTCTTTCATAGCACAAAGATAATGATCCAGCACACTAAAGTCTGCGGGATAAACAATGTCTTCACACAGCATATGGAGAAGCTGAGTCACACCGAATGTTTGTTGACTTAACTTGCTAAACCACAAGTAACCTTGACCTAACCTAAACAAGATTGTTGAACTGGCCCTAATATGTGCATAAATAAATTAATGGTCTTACATTGATACAACTGGTTTAATATAAAGATATAAATGTACAGAACTTTTGAAACAATCATATTAACCAAACTTAAACATTCTTCTTTTATATTCTTAAAATAACAAAGTATTTTATTTTTAGAAGTCAGAATTTCCTTTCTCTGCAGAGGTCAGAAAACAGAAAAATCATGAAACTGAAAAGCCAATTTGTGGCCAAGAGGACTGTCTATATTTTCACCTAGCTGTGGCAGTCACTAATAACTCACTTGCAAAACTCAAGAGATTTTTTAAAAGGCTCTATTTACCAAGCACAAGGATATCATGAAAATATTAGTCTTTCTTTTATGCATAAACAAAAATACCACAAGACTCCATGGTTTTGTTGTTAAGAAACACCAGTTATTATTCAAAGACTTTCTTCTCATATACACCACTACAGTTACTACAAACTAACACAAACACTGCAGTTTATATAGAAGTTTACACTATGGCTATCTGGAATATATGTAGCAATATCTCAGTAAGAATACAAGGTGCAGCTTGCTCCAGTAGCAGTGGTATCTCCACCTTAATCCAGAATGTTTCATGCTGTGCTTAACACATCTCAGAAATAGTGACTCCCTCTAGACATTTCCAGTAACTGCATTTGCACTTGCCAGGCAGACAAACAGCAAGGATAGGCAGGAGACTGCTATTTCTTTCCCTTTCTTTCCTTATTTTATTTTCCCCAGGAAATCAGATTCAGTTATACAGGAAAGAAAAGGGTCAGAAAATATAAGAAGTAGAATTGATCAACTTGATACTACCTACGTTGAAGTACTACTCAAGACAGGCTCTGGTCAAGCCCATTTGTCACACATACAGAGAGACAGATTATGAACAAATATATTGCAATGGAAAGGTAAAGGTGCGACTGAAGAAATCTTGATGGGCTAGGAAGAGAGATGACCAGACTAAGGAATATACACTTAGAATAGGGGCATAGGAAAGACTTTGTCTCGTGAGCCTTGAGAATAGCAGCAAGGACCCAGATTTACAAGGGTTAAAGTGGTAAATGGAAAGAGTAATATAGGTCTTTGCTTCCATCTTGCCTTTGCATTCCTAAAAAAATATTAAAAGTTTTGCTTCCAATCTAACTGCTAAGTGAAACAGACAAGTTACCAAGAATATACCCAATATACCAGCCAGGAACCATTCTCTGAATCCATAGCTAAGTGGCACAAAAATGGCTCACTGCCACACCGCTGACCCCTTTCCTCAGATGCTGGGAGACAACATTCCCACTGCTTATTTTAAACAGTGCTAGGACCCAAACCACTTGGATATCATCTGCACAAATGTGATGTGCCACAGTTCAAAATGTATCAGGAAGCATGCAGTTAAACCACTGAAAAGTTTCTGTGATTTTGGGCCAGTGCTTGAGCCTGTATTCTCACTTAGGTTTAATTTTATAGATATATTTTTAGAGGTAACTTCAGAGAACCATTACCATTTGATACATTCCTAACATCCGTTAAGCTTCTTAATGCTTTACTGTGGGCAGTGTCGTTCCTTATTTACTTTCTTTTTACTTTTTCACTACAAGTCTTGATTCATTACATGTTCTATAAAGCACTTGCTGCCTGCAGAATAGAAGTTAGTAAGCTGTTTCCAAGTGAGCCATCAGAAAGGAGCAAACTTCTTACTGACTTCTTTATGATGTAAACAATATTTTAGATAACAAATATTTTGTTATGTAAAAATATTTTGCTAATTCTGTTTGCAGCAGTGATCTGCTGCAGAAGTAAGATTCCTTCATCTCTCTCAAAACAGGAACAGAGTACATTGCCCACACACACTGACTCGGACAATGAAGATCCACAAAGCAAAAATTCAGGGGAGCTCCATCACAGAAGTATCTGTGAAAAAGAAAACACATGGCCACGGTGAGACATAGGAACATGGCTATTTTGGAGAGAGCCTGAACTCTGAACAACCTTTTCATCAGCCTTTTTCAATACAGATTGTTCCCTGTGGCTATTCAGGACCGGAATTGCTTCCTTTGCATAGTATCTTTAAACAAACAGGTTCTCTCGCTACCTATGCTTCCTGCCGCTGTATGTTGGCTTGCCTTCTCTCACTCAAATTGCTTGCTGACAAAAATACTGAGTATACATCATATTACTCACACTACTTCAACGCAGACTTTAAAAACTCCCAGTTCAGGGCAAGCAGTCCTGAGTCTTCTCTCACTGCTCTTGAACCGAGTCTGGTAAGTGGCTGCTGGTTGGGGTCAACCCACCACAGCTCAATGCGATTAACCATAAGAAATCTTTAATAATAATACTTCTCTCTCAAACAAAGAGAACTTTAGCATAATTAGTGTAACTTTATTTGTACTGCCACAGGACACCAACATAACTATCTCTGTTTCCATTAAAAAGATTGGATTTATTTTTCACTGAAACTTCTATGAAAGCATTTTATTCTCAATTACCACATGTGATGGATTACCAAAAATATGGTGATTATGTCTTGGAAGTTGATTCTCATTAACAGACTACTTTAATTTAAAACAGCCCTTGTCTTTTAAGTGTAATCCATCTTCTCCAAGAGTTATATCTTTTTCACTATTACTTCTTCAGCATTTTGTGAATATTCTATTACAGCTTTCAATGCAATGAAGATGATGCAGCATCAAGAAGATGCAAAGAAAAAGTTCAATATCTCAGAAATTGAGAAAACACTCAAATAATTTTGTCACATAAAAATTCTAAAAGTTAAGGTGCCATGCAAATCAAAGCACGCTTGTGTAGCTGACTGCTCTATCACGTAGATTAGAAGGTTAATTCAGTAGAAACATTTAGAAAAGTAATAATAATTAAACCACAACAATGAGACTCAAAAGATAAACTGGTCTTTGCATCCTGTTGTTGTTGGCAAAAACATTGTTACATCTACCATATCTGCATATGCTGCGTAACTTCCCTGAGAACTTTCACAAGCAGAAGCACTGAGGGAGAGCACTAACAGTTTCTGTCTTCTCAGTTGTTTCATGCTGAGAGTTTGGGAGCACTGCTCTAAATAACGTCAATCCATTAATGCCACGTTTCTCTAAGACAACAGGGGAACCTCAGCAGAAAGGTTCGCGCAGTTACTGTACGTGTTCTCTGTGCAGCCCAACATTGTCCACCCCTGTGCAGAATTATGGAGCCTCCTGTAAAACGTTTAGGAGAAGAACGTGACAAGTGCCAAATTGTTGACAGGCATCCATTTATGTAGCTACTTCACAAACAGATTGGATTTCTCACCAAGGAGGTTGAGAAATGGAGCAGAAACTTTCATGTCCTTCAGCAAACATACTGAAACAGGCAGAAACAAGATGATGAATCACTAACAAAATCAAATCTTTCTCCTATTTCCTTTAATCCAAAAAAAGTCTAAAGACCATGAGTGAAAAGTCCGTTGCTCACAAGCATTGACTTTCTGAAGCTGTAGCCTTACTAGTTCTATTGCCATATATTACATCTGGGAAAACAGATTCCTAATTTCAGAAAGATGAAAAGAAACCAATTCTAGAGTCAATTCCATACATTATTTTATAAGTAGAAAAAACAAACAAAGCCCAAGCCCCCATTTCTGCAAGAGTCCACCACCAGATGCGTTTCAGCTATCTCTGACCAAGCATTACATCAATTCAGGACACTCAGTCACCAGTCACATAAATCACTCAATAGACTACACAGACTGCACAACACATAAACTACTTACATACAGTCAAAGCTTCTGTGTATGATATAAGAGATTTAGACAGATCTAGTAATCTACAGATCACTCGCACTTCTTTATACCTCTATTCTGCTTTCAAAATTGACTTAATTTCCTTCAAGATAGATGCCAATGTACATAACTGCTTAAAGACAGATTTTTTTTTTCACAGAAACAGAAAACAAAATAGCTCTGATCAAGAGTACTGTTTTAAATAAAGAATTCCCAAGTACGTGGTTTCCTCCTGAAAAAGCAGAATTCCCTCAAATTTTAAGTAAAGTATTAAGAGATATTTTGAAAATTAATTACTCTTTCATTCACTCCCAACATCAATTCTATATTCCAGGAAAAATACTAGGAGTCATTTGAAAAATACTTGGTAAGGGCTCTCTTCTACTGAATTTGACAGAAATGTGAATGCATAAGAAGCCCGTTGGTTCAGCTTTTAGTACTAATAACTAGTTTGCTCCTTGGTCAGTTGTCAATTTTACCTGCACTTATTAATAACTAGGATCCTTATTAATAAAGGACAAAGAGACAACACAAAGTAATAGGATTACTGTCACTCTAATCCTATAAGGAATATAATCTGGAGGGAATTATAGCAGAAGAAAAGGCTGAGGGTGCTCATGTGGGACATCAGTTTAGCATGAGCACACTAGAACCAGGTCTGTATTGGGTGTCAGATGACTAACTTTTAATAAGAACTCATAACATTATGTTACGCACATTAATCCCAAATTCCAGGTGTGGTTTAGAAAGCCAAAATACTAAGAGGAAGCTGTCCAGAACAAAAGTAAAGAATATTAGGACAAAAATGTCTGTAAAATATTGTTTTATGTAAATTTAGCAATGCTTTGTAGCTCTGAGTAAGCCATGTCATGGGAAGTTTGGGATTCATTGTCCACAACACCCAAAAGGATTTTCCTTGCCAAACACCTGTTTAGGGATAGGAAAACAGCATGATTTATTCTTTTTTAAACACAACAAAAATGGCAGCTTTTCTATAATAATACTAGAGATATATACACCTCTAGACAGAAATACTCAGGAAGAGGCCATTTGGTTCCAGGGCTTTCTACCTGAAAGTTTCAAATGTGGACGGTACAAACACAGTTCTAATCATGAGACTAGGATCAGTAAAGAAATGGAAACCACTGAAAGGCAAATGGGATCACAAGCAGATCACAATAAAGTTTTTGTCTCTGTTATGGGCGTTCAGCAGAAACTGGAGAGTTAAGAGATAAAAATCTCCTCCCCAAACACTTTATCAGCAATACTGTTTCTTAACAGAAGTGCTTGTAGCTGCTGTGGTTCCATCTGCAACCACTACTTCCTTTAATTACATTTATTCACTGCAGGAAAACCTATCACACACAGAGGCATAAAGATTCAACATATGTCTAAGCCTTCTGTGAACCTAGAAACACTTTGACAAAACAAGGAAAATAATTTAAAGAGAAGCATGCAAATAAACCTTAAGGAGAATTATTTTTTTAATTGCTTTCAAAAAAACAAATGCATTAAACAGAGAAATTGCCAGGTTGCAAAAGGAGCTTTAAAGTGTGTGTCTCGTACATATAGAAATACAATGCTTGAAACAGAAATTTGATAGCAACAGATATAAATAGAAACTAAAGAGTTATAGAAAACCAGTCAGGAAAGCCCAAAGATATGTGGAAATGTCACTGTCAGTATACTTAAGGGACATTAAAAGTTTTGCTAATACTTTAGGAACAAAAAGAATTTTAGCAATTCTACCACCTATAAATATTTATCAATCACTTTCCCCTTTTGGGAAAAGGTATTACTGGGAATTATTAATTAAACACTTTGCATTCTAACATCAGTTGATATGGATGTTGAAGAGGCCTCACTGAAACTGCACAGTCATATTGTCAAGTCCAAAAAACTTTAAAGCGAAATTGAAATAGCTGAAAAGTCAATGGTTGGGTTCTGGAGTAATCAAGATGAGGAAAACTAATATGCTGCTCTTTATAAAGGGACACAGAGATGTAGACTTCTCACAGTAACAGAACAAATGCAAACATGAAGGACAGTACTACTATTTTACCTTGGCTAATGGAAAAAGTAGGTAACTTGGTAATGTAACAAGGAGACTGCACAAGTATAGCTTAACAGCAACACAGATTCAGACTTTGCAAAATATTACATTAGACACGTGGCAACATGGAATACAAGCTGCTCTGATGTAACAGGGACTCTATTCTGAAAAGCAACAATGAAATTTAGCTCATGTAGTGGGTAATTAGATGACCATGCATTCTTAATGAATTGGTTTTGCCATAAACTGGGCAGTATAAAAGCATATGGATTTACCACCTCTGCTTCTGGCACTGATGCAACCACAACTGAAAGTCTACCCACACCTAGTATTTAAAATCCAAAAATTTTAAATTCAAAAATTTCTCCAGGCCATTAGAGAAAGGAATCAAGGAAGAATAATAGAATAACTAAGGAACTAAGAAACATGGTCTCCTGTACATGGCAGCAGGGGATTAAACTGTTTAATTTCTAAAGGCGAGCCAGGATGTGATTTGATCGTTTTTGATAAGCATCAGTACTAGAAAGTGAAAGCTCATTATCTATTGATTTATCTGCCTTGCAGACAAAGAAACTGCAAGTTCCAATTTCTGACAGCTGAGGCTATGTAGAATTAGATTACACAACAATTATTTTGCTGGCCCAATGTCTTTTTTTGCTTAATTTAAGTATCTAAAAATCTATGCATCTTACTGAAAAATCAATATGTTCATGCTATTTCGATATTATTGGATTTCTGTTTCTAAAAGAGGCACTTTGTTTGAAAAGGAGTTAATTCAGATGACTCCTATGGCTTTCGTATACAAAAAAATATCAGAACAAATTATCATAATGTCATAATCTGCAACAACACTCACTGTCAGGCTAAATTGGAGAAAGCTAACAGCTTTCTTGGGACTTCTCTCAGAGCATCTTTCTTTTTCAGATTCAGAACATCAAAAGAGGTATTTAATACATTAGGTATCTGACATTATCCTGACACTCATTTGGCCATTGACAAGACCTCTAATGTAACACTCAGTCTAGTTCTGTGTGTCCAAAGACGATCCAATACCAGCACCAGAAAAAAATTTGCAGAATGCATTATAAAACGCAAGATTTAAAGAGCTAACCAATGACCAGGGGAAAGAAGACAGACCAAAGGAAATTTTGACAGTCTTTAGTTCTGCCTTTAGACAGGCAGTAAAGAGTATATATAAAGGGAATTAACATTCAATATTAAGAATAAAGGATAGTTTAACACTGGCAATGACTTTTTAGGGAGCTTGTGGTATCTCCATCACTGGACATTGTGAGAACAGGTTAGACAGAGAAGAGTGCAGATACAGCTGATCCTGACTTAAAACATGAGGAAAGCCTTTTAAGTCTTTTTAAGTCTGTATCTACAACTCTTCTGGAAGACATGAAGAAAAAAAATTGCTTTCAGTTCAGAGTAGGAAAACTACATAAAGTACATTCCTACAGTTTAATGTTCCTTTCTGTGTCACATTCCTGTGACTTTCCTTTTTGATTATCTAAAATTCCAAGTGTAAGTTCAGCTGAATAAATACTTCCCCATTTTAAATCCTGAACTGTTGTATAGAGCTCCTCTGCAACGTTACATAGCTGTCACATTTCACAAGGGAAGTATTTGCATCTCAGTGTGGGTGAATACATGTCCACCCCCATCTAACTAGTACTGACAGATTATTTGACAGTTTAATTTCAGTCAGACCTATCTGCCTCAAGAATATTTTTAAACATCAAGACAAAAGTTGCCTTAGAGTTTAATGTGTCTGGGATGTGCATCTTAGAAATCTTATATCTAACACATGAAATGAACACAGTGTCAACCCCAAATTCCTGCATGGGTTTGATTGTTCAAATATCCACTCCCATACAGTCCTACTTAAGTATTTAAATTTCCCAGTAGAGAATTTCACACTCACTAAATTTCACCTCTCCTCCTACAATGGAAATTACATTTGACAGTATTATTCTCAGAGACAAGGAACTGGAACTTTTCTCATGGCTCCGCCCCTCTGATTTTGGATGTTAAATAGGTTCCTCCCTATTGTTTTTTATTGAGATTGAAGCTCTCTTGCTGTTAAAAAATCATAAATGCTTTTGTGAAAACATATTCACTTAATCACATCTCTGAATATTTAATTTCAAGTGTTGGCTCCTGCCTTCTTGCAAACTCTATTTTAAAAAACTGTGCTTTTTTAATGCACTTTTAATTTATTGTGCAGTGCTACAATTTTCAGATGCAGAAATGTGTTCCACAATTGATGCTGGAACTTTTAAGAATTTTTTTTCTTTTTTTAGAGTCATCATCCTAACAATCGCTTAAACAAGGACACAAAATAAAGAAATAAGATTACTCTTTTCTTACCTAAAGTCAGAACTGTTAACTTACAAAGATGCAGAAAAGAAATTTACACGGAACAAAAAGGTGAATCACTTCCTTGAAGCTACTGGTTCACAGGGTATTTTCATACAGAATACCATATTAAAAATATATTGCTTACAGCAAGGAAATGATGGCTTCCTGCCTTTTACTGAGAAACTGAAGTCTCTGGCATTAACCACAACATTTGAAGAGCACTACAAGCAAAGTCAAAATTCTGTTCCTGCCAGGGGATAAGCAGCTGTCTCAAACTAAGAAAACTTTTCGGACCTTCATCTAACATATAAAGAAACCCTTCCAAGTTCTAATAACAAATGAGTCATTGTAAAATAATCTCATTTGCTTGAAGTCTCAGCCATTTGGAACCCAGCCAGCTGGGGGTGAAAAGACAGACACTTAATACACAAAGATCCTAGCAACTACAAGTCTGCAGGGAGCAGGAGATTGTATTGCCAGCAGCTAAGTGAGCAAGACCTCAGATATTAAAAGGGAATATACAAAACTAAGTTTTCATGGGCTGCCTTAGTCTTTTGGAATAGATCAGAAGCAGGAAGATGGGCACTAATGTTCATAGTCGAAGAAACCTGTATGTGACGTAAGCTCTGTGACCATACAAATGTGGAGTAAAAATGTCAGTAGACTAACTTCTGATGAAAGGAAAATAGAGGAACCAACACAGCCAGCCTCATTCATCACCATTTTAAAACCTAGTTATTCAGTTAAGCTGCATCAATTTTCTTCTCCTAGGTGAGACAGTCACCTTTCCTAGCAAGACAAAAAAAAAAACAAACAGGACTGTTTTGTTGTCTGAACTTTCAAATTCTCCCCCCATCCTCACCTCTTCTTTCACAGCAGAAGAAAAGGGCAGCAAGCAAAGTGACAAGTAAAAAAAAAGGAGTAATTTCTTTTTTTACTCAAAAATACTGGCGGTTAATCCATTTATTTCTGATCATATGCATTTTTCTTGAGTATGGCAGCAAGCCATGAATTCTCAGTGCCCCCTACAAGGAATAGGGATGGCCTGTGGATTCTGACAATACACTAGAGTCCAAACCAAGCCAGAGCAGCTGCAGCTGGGCACTTCTGGTCTACATTCTTTATGTTTGATACCCACCCGGCATTTTCCATGCCCAATACTGAACATTCAAGGTGCTCCAAACACAAACATCTACTGTTACATGCTCACTACCCACATGCCACCTAACAGCCCTCATGTCACCCAGCTCCCAATATTTTTACCCTCTCCTCCAGCACTGCAGGGGGCACTGTTACCATAAAAACGTTTATCATTTAGAAGCATAAATCTAAGTATTTTCCCACAGCATGTTCAACTGTTTTGATTCTCTACAAGTGGCAGTGTTCTTATTATGCATCACCAAGCCACGAAATAATGGATGGATGTGTTATTAAGATTATGACAAACCCATCCTTTCATTATATCAGATCCTCTGTAACTGCATAGACAAAATTTGGAGGTTTTGTCCCTGCAATGTTTACAAAAGTACTTTAGAGATAATATTTGTCCTTCTTGAATGGCTTCACTTCTTTTCCTCACAGCAACAAATACTTTTACTCAACTAATTACATATTATCAGCAGGTAATTTCACTTCAATTACTTTTTGCCTCTAAAGCCAGCAAATGCGCAACTGTGCGAGAACAAAGCTATAAGCATTTCAAATAAGCCTTCATCTGACTGCAGTGATCCAGCATACTATCTTGAACTGCCAACACGTATGGCTTCAATAATAACAAATGACATTTTAGAATCCTAAAGCAGTCACTGCAGAATGGGTTATATCACCTTTGATTCACTTTATGCAAGGTGCCATTAGAAGCACATGTTGGTCATCAACTGCTATGCTCCAAAAAGGTAAATAAGCACTTGAAACTGACAAACCAGTTTGACTTTCTGGAATTTTCAGCAGGGTAAAATAACAACCAAGGCCATGATTTTTAAAAGCATCTGATAATTGTTCTTTTGCATGCCAAGTTAAAATTGATTATTAGGAACTAGATTAATTTGGTTAACATTCATTCCTTTTTGCTGTGCTGACCATTTGTAACCCATACCACACTGAACCTACAATGTAATAAGAAAGCTAAAAAAAAGTTCAATGAAAAGAATCACATATATGACTGTCCAATAAGTGGGTGCATATAAGTAAAGTTTCTGTTCTGTAAGGTCAATCATATTTTCCAAATGATTCACCAGTATCATTATTTCTACCACTGTTAACTATGCACAGAGAAAAAAGATGTTTGTTTTATTATTCAAAAATGAACTCAAACTAGTAAAATGAACAAAAATTAACAAGTAGCAAAAAGAAAGCTTGATGAAGTAAAAATAAAATGCCTGTATTATTATGTAGAGTCAAATCTGAATATAGACCAAATTATTACAGCCAGAAACAATTCTGCATGCACAGATGTGGAACCATGGGCAGGTGCATTTTCAAATTATATGCCCATTTACATTGTGCTTCTTGGTTTCTAACCATTCTCCCACTCCCCACCCACTGGTCCCTCTTTGGACCAATCTGATTAGAGACTGAAGATCATCTCAGCCCACAGCCACAAACCCAGTTGTTGCAAGTTCTGTTTACAGCCTACAAAAGTCTGTGCAGACAATCTCCTACAAAAAGAAAAAAAAAATCACCACTCAGAAAAAGTTACAGAGAAAGCCATAATAACTGATTATTTCCAGTGATACAGCACAAAATACAGATATGCGCGGTTTCAAAGATAACTAAATAAGGAGTAGTCTAGAAATACTCTTTGCAACCATCTATTTTTATTTTCTTGTAAAGGGAAGAAGACAAAATGCTTAATGTTCTTTAGTGCAATGATAATGTGTCTGTCATTCCTCATCATTACTCAAAATCATTCCAATTGGCAAATCTCTTTTCTTAAATGAAGTCCAATTCCTTTTTTGTTTTAAAGATTTTGCAACCACATAAGTAGAGGAAAGTGACCACTTTGCAGTGGTTGCCTCGTAAAAAAAGGCTGGGCAAGGACAAATCACCCACAGCTTTGTCTGCCTACTGGGTATAACAACCAAAGAGTCCATGCCAACTTCCCCACATCACATCAGCCTCCTCCTCCCTTCCCCCTGAACTACAGCTGGCTTTGAGAGAAAAGCACTTGATTTCACCCAAAAGCCCACACAACCAAAACAATGGAATCATCCAATCCTGAATGGAACTGGTTGTATTTATGAAAAAGCTGAAGGGAAAAAAAAAAAGAAAGAATGATCTATGCTGTTAAGAGGAATTATTAAACAGAAAGAGAAGTCTTCACACTGGTATTTTAAAAAGTAAAAAAAAAATAAAATCTGCCAATGATTACTTCTGCCAAGCTGGAAAAAAGTCCATCTTGTTAAAATGAAATATGCATAAATATACAGGAGTGACAAAAGACTATTTTTTTGCTTTGAGAGCACTATAATTTTACTTAAATGGTAGGTGTTCTTTCTAAACAGAATGGCATTTCAAAGAGACACCCAATCCCGTATTTCAAATGCAACAGTCATCTCGGAAACAGGGTCTTTAAAAAAATTTCAAAATAGCAAGAAGTAAATTAGTAAAAAAAACTTATCAACTCTACTTTGAATAAAAACAGAATCATGAGGAAACAAATGTATCTCTCCCTTCCCTCCTTCTCCTTCCTCCAAAGTCTGTGCCTGCACAAAGATATAAGAAGACACCAAACCACAGAGTCCCACGCCTGCCAACCGCAATGGCTAAATAAGTTGCCATGTATCAGCACCATTTTACATGAATGTATTCCCTTGAGATTTGTAAATAAATAAAAATGTATATAGCAAAGTGGTCACTGAAATTAAACGAGAAACTTTTAAAAAGCTTCTAACAATTAATTATTCTTTATTGAAAAAAGTGAGTTTATGTCTTCATACTATCATACAATGCATCTCTTTACAGTGGCTTGAGTAGGTCATCAGGTCAGATTGCTTTTTCCCTAATGACAAAAATAGCAAACTTGCTACATAGATTATTTTTACTAATTGATTCTAATTGTTTAACCTTCAAATAACTATGATTAGAGGAAGAAGAAAAAGGAGGGAATATGGAGGATAAATTTAAATAACAAGAACAGTAAGTCTGGTGAATGCCAGTGAAAGAGTGTGATGAGAGGAGAATAGAGGACAAAATTCCTTGAACAATAGATTTCAGAATTACAAGGAAGGAAGATCTTAGTCTCACACCCAGCAACTACCCCTCTCCTACCCCTAAGGAAGAGCAGAAACAAGCATTTTAGACTCTGTCTTCTTTGCAAGGCCTGAGAGTGTAGATATTTATATCCACAATTACAGTATATCAAAGGCCACTGATAGAGGTTCAAATTCAAAGACTTCTTAGGTTGCTACTTTTATTTAGCTATTTCATTTATGTCATGCTTACTTTTTAAAAAATATTGTGATATCCTTCACACACTGCTATCCAGTATATGAGCTAATATATCTTTCCAGCACTAAGACACAAAAAAACCTTTGTTTGATTGATTTTTAATAGACTGATAAAATCCTAACACACCAGACCTGGCTAGGCAATGGTATCTTTTGTATAGTTTTTAGCAGCTACAAGATGTAGCAAATATCCTAGGAACAGGTCAGACATAAAAGTACAAGACAATCTAGTAGTGTTACAGACTGCTGAAAGGGAAATGAAATGACAGACTAGAAAACAGGACAGACATGGATAAATCCAAAGACTTCCAACAGGTGTAGCCTGACTTCTGATCCAAACCATATAAAATTATTGTTTCTACCAGTAAGATTTTTCAAGTTTTATAATTTTTACAATTTTTGAAATGCAGTGGAAAACTAGGCTTCACTAGATTCTTGCTGTCATCTCATATACTTCAGATGTGTTACCAGTACAATCTAGAGACACTGCCCTATCTATTAGGCAAACAGAAGTTACAAAACACTGATTTAGGCTAGCAACTCAAAAAAAAGAGGAACCTATCATGTCAAGTAACCTCTTCCAGCATCTTTTAAACACACCATAAATTCCTTCAGAAACAACTTTTGTGTTCACAATTACTTACTGACTTAGACATCAACACTCTGCCTCATCATATCCGGCGGAAACATACTGTTAAATTGTTAAACAATGGCCTGCTGACCTCACATTCAACAGAAACCGAATCATAAAAGAATGTTTTGAAACAGATTTTGTAAGTCAATTAACAAAGGTGATTTCCACTGAAATCAAAATATTTGTATTTATAGCAAAGCCGAGATAGAAACACCTCTTTTAAGATATGCTATATGAGGACACAAGGTCCAACGGTAATTTTGTTAACCTACAGACTTTTACCATGAAGTACAATGTTGCATTTAATCTAAACAAACCACAGAAGCCAAGTACAAGAATGGAGGTGTGCCTCTACAAACAAAAATCTATACCTTTGATTCTAAGCATATTCAATAGAGAGGGATCATGCCCTAGGAAAAAGCACTGGTAAAACTTCAATGTGGGTATAATCATAAACCCTACACTCCCTTACCAATGAATAAATAAATAAATAAAATAAATAAAATATCAAATAGATTGTTTGGAAAGAAGATATTGTAATTAAGGAAATAGTGTATCTTATGGGATGAGACAAAGTTTTGTTTGGTTAATCTGTCTCAATGAACTTGAAAAAGAAAGTAATAGAACCTTATAGAGATATCAAGGTCTAGAACAGAAGGAAAATAACAAGAAAAACCAAGATACAGCCAACAAAAGTGACTATCAGGTGACTACGAAGAGAATCAGGCTGCATACTTAAAAAGATGTGGATAGTTTTTCCAAGTAAAGCCTCAGGGGCAGAAACCCAAATCTTCTTAAAAGTCAAGTTTGACAATTTCATTACACAAGTTAAATGATACAACTCACTGCAAAGTAGACAGTAACACAGGAGATGCTTTCCAGTCCTAGAATCCTATTTAAATGTAAAGAAAAAAAAACAAACCAACAAAAAACAAACAAACAAACAAACAAAAACCCCCATCCACATTGCTACTAATCTTACCAAAATACTAAATTATTACTAATCTGTTAATCAGTTTTATCCTCTTAGAAGTAGGCATAAAGAATAAGCTGCTGAGGCAAGGTGAAATCTCTTGAACCAAGCCAATATAAGAGGTGAAATCTCCTAGAGATTTTCACAATGTTTTATGCTAGCTTATCATAAAAAAAAAGCAGCAAGCATTAACTTTTACTAATGTGCAAATACCTTAATACATATGATAAATAATTCAAATAATGCACTTTTCCTCCAGAAAGTTCTTAAAGATTAATAGTAATATAAAACCAAACTCATTAATTCTACTTTCATCAGCCCAGAATTTTTTTCCTATTGACCTGGGAATTTTTGTAACCTTTTTCTATATAATATACCTATATGCATTACACTATAGTAACATATATTTTATACATATATGTATTATATTCCCTCTGTTGTTCCACTACCTATATATTAAATGAAAATTTAGTTTAGATATTTTTATAACAAGCTACTTTTGTTAATAGTAAATGTTCAAGTGAGTTTTTTGTAAACAGAAGATTTATTTCAGAGGTGTCATCTCACAGGTGCACTGTAATTCCAATCTAGACTGACTTATCAGTGCTGGCAAACGAGCTACTGGGAAAAAGAAGGGAAGAAAAATGAAGTAGAGCTGCAGTAGTGATGATGCAGGAATTCAAATAATCCTTAGTGTTGTACAAGGAATAACTACTTGTCTTTCTCTTCCTTTACGAACACTGACAAGCTTACCACCACTTCCTTTGCTAATATTTCTCTCTATCCACAGGTTCCAATGTTTTCACTGAAACCTGGATTAACATACTAAGAAAATTTCAGAGCAACTGTTCTCAACTGTACTTAGCTGTACAGCTACCAGTTATTTTACCCCAATGAAGGGCTGGCATGATCTTTCCAAATCAATATTCTCCAAATATCATTTAATGCAGGCATAAAAATGTTACCACTTCTTACCATAGAGTCAAAGACCACGGTTTTAAATGTTTTCTATCTTGTTTTTTTTAATTTTATAATTAAACTATATAAATTTTCTCTCATACTTTAGAAAGCCTTCAGACACCTCTACAACAGAGGTGCTAGGTACTTCACCAGGCTTAAGTGCTTCTTTCCAGCTTCATTGCTACCACTGACATTCATTCCTTCTGTGTTGTTTCAAATATTCAAATTGTCATTATCTCCTGCTTTAAGTTTTATTCTCTTCTAGTTTGAAAGTCTTATGGCTTTTTCAATGGGCTAGATATTGCAATTTCCTATTCCTATATGCAATTGCTACAAAAGTTTCTGCTCAGTGCTTCCTTCATTCTTCTGCATTCTTCATATGACAGCAATTTAATCTGCTTATACAATTGTAATAATTTTTATATTTATGTTTATTTTAATTACATTTTAATAATCTGAAATTTTATAACAAACATTTATTTATTCTTTTAAAAATAATTTATTCTTACCTAATTATTTTCATAACCTCATACCCTGCACCTCCAGCAAGTCTTCTGACAACTCCCCCACATGATTATGTAGTCTAAAGAGATTCAAAGTAAATTAATCTGAAGAATATTCACTGGGACTAAGGGTTGATAGAACTGCATGACTGCATTTAGTCATACGTATCTGCCGAATCAAGTACTTGGAATGTGTACACATTGTTAAAGAGTGATCTACTGCTAATTTTTTAAAAGGCAGTTTTCTATATTAACATCACCTTAGTGACTACCTTTGAAAGCAGACAAACCAAACTTACAGGAAGAGGCTACAGTAGCACTAACACATCCTGCATTTATACCACAATGAATGCAGATGTGTTTAGCAATACCAGTGCACAGAAACAAGAAGCAGCATTTTGTCACAACTTGAGGAACAATAAGAGGTATCAGTCCTTAGGGGGTTTATGTTTCTTTTTGGGGATTCAATTAATACTTTGGTTTTTAAGCACCTCAAGCTAAAGAGGCTGCAGTAACATCACATAACTTTTGATTGTCCTCTGAATGAACAGTGTATTTATTTGCCTGCTAAATTACCTGACACAATACCTAATCACTTGTTGCCAGAAATTCCTCCCCACGAGAACTTCAATCTTGAAGAAAGTAAAAGGCAAAGCAATGTTGCATTTCAGTCTAAGAAACTGAAAATCAATATCCAGTTTAAATTTCTAGAAAGTAAAATCTCCCATTTCTCTTTTAAATGAATGTGATCTCTAGAACATCCACGGTGGTTTAAGGAATATTCATTTTGCTTTGGCATTTGTGCATGGTTAGCATCATCAGGAAACTGGAAATCGTGCTTTTACAAAGTCTTCCCTGTTCTTTCTCCTGCTCCTTGGAACAGGGTTACCACAGCAAAAAGTGAACATCTACCCAGCAACTAATGCCATCAGTGTATGTGTGCCATTGTAGAGTGGAGTCCACTGACAATACATCTAATAACTTGAATATCATCAGACATAAAGAGTTTTAGGAAAGGCAAAAACAATTTAATAAGAACTTTAGCTGAGTGACCACATGATTTTGCCCCACAGATTTTACTCCAACAGAAAAACGTTCTCAGCAGAGTATTTGCAGTAAGTTTTAACATCACTCTCTTCAGCCCTCTCTAGTGGCTGACAAAAGTTTAAACATTGTTATACATACATATATGTATGTATTTACATCTGAATGTATGTTGATATACACAAAATAAAAATAAACCTATGCTTAATATTTGTAATCATGAAGGGAGGGATGAAAGAGATCACAGTGGCACAGGACTAATATTTTCCTTTGGTAAACCATTATAAACCGGAACAAGATGCACTGTGTCACATGGGCTGGTCCAGTCAAATCTCCCTGTGACATCCAACCTGCCAAGACACCTGCATCTTTCTGGTATGCCTATGCTTAGGTCTTACTTCACACAACGACATAAAAATTAACATTGAACAGAAATATAAATGTCAAGACGTCTGAGCTAGAAGGTTCAAACAAGTTGCCTAAAGAGCAGAGGGATGGAGTAGTAGCAGAGTCCTGTCTGTGAGACAGGCTGCAACCTGCAGCTTAGGCTTGAGAAGAAGGAAAGGTAAGGGTCCTTTAGCCATAGGATACTGGAGGAAAACACCAACTCCTGTTATTCTGTCTCTGCTGTGTGAAAGCACTTCCTGATGTCTCTTGCTTGCCACATCTTTGTAACAAAGCCACAACTGGCACCTCAGCATCCCTTCCATTGTACAGATCACAGCTCTCACGCCACATCAGGGAAAAGAGAAAGGTAAAGTTCATGGGAAAGCACTTTTGTTATCTGGACAGAATATTTTGCTGATGACCCATCCACCAGCTGCCTGAGAGACCACAATTATCACTTAATTCACATCTTGAGTTCCTTCTCACCTGTCCCACCCACCGAACCACATAAAGACTCACTGAAGCTATGCTTCCACACTATAATAAATACTTGGAGAGCTAGACCACCAGTATTTCATGTTATTACATCAAAGTAATTCTTTCAAATCTGAAGCCATTCAAGAGCTCACGGTTCAAGCCTATAATGTCCACAGCCTCCCATCATAACCTTCTATAATACACATAAGTTTTCCCAGGGACTTACGCTGCTTAGCACTTATGAAAGGCATCTTCTAATAGCATGACTAAAATACAAGAAAACACTAAGTCATGAGGCTTGCCGGGACCCCTTTAGAAGGCTACACTATTCAGGGTGCATTTTTTGTAGGCAGGGTCTTGTCCTTGCTTCATCTAGAGGTGCAGTTCTACCTACAGAACCCTATTCTCCAGTTGCCTTCCTAATGGAACTAATTATAACAAGTAGTCTTAACAATGAGTGAGACAGGACAATGGCCTGCTCCATGGAACACACCAACATGGAATCATTCAAGTTGGAACAGACCTTTGGAGCACACCTGGTCTAAACTTCTGCTTCAAGCATGATGGTATTGACAAATCCTCAGAATTAAATGTTGGATTGCCTGATCCAAAACCAAGGTAGTAAAATTTTAAAATAAAAATCTATCATCTCTTTAACATTCATTTTATTAAGACAAGACAATTATTTATTTGCATAATACTAGATTTCACTAAGTTGTCATTCCACTGTAACACTTTTGTTTGCATTGGTAGCTAGGGAATGCATTTCTTACTCCTTTACTGTGTCAATGACATAGATTATACACCTAAGCGGTAAAACAATCTTCTCACAACTTATGAAATAGCTTGGAAGAATAACTGCTTTCATACAAAGACAGGGTACACCTGAAGAACATACACTCAAAATCCCCATGAGCAATGCAGATGTCATTAAATGTCTTGTAAGGGTAGTATTGCGAATTGAGAGGTTAAATACAGCTAACTTGAAAGTGTGAATACATGATGCATTATCTACCTATATAAGAAAAAAAAACCCAGATGTTTTTAAGGCACATGGTCTGACATCTACTCCAAAAAAATTATATATGTAACCTACAAACAATAAAACAAAACTAAACAAACAAAAAAGACCAAACACAAAACTCCACACTTTTTTCTCAGGGGCCCACGGTTTAAAATTTTTGCTCAATCTTAGTATCATAACAAAAATCTTATCTTGCATTCCTGCTCTAAAACTGATATTACAAAAACAAACTGCTAGAAGAAGCACTAATAAGGAACACTGTGTAAAATGTTAAGTAACTTGAAAAGTTTTAATAAATATTCATGTTGGACCATCTTCTGCCACAACAAAAAGCAAAAAACATAAATATGCTTTCAGCATAAAACAATGATTAATTTCAAGTGGTACTTAATTAGTGAGTCTGGAACAAATTTACATAAATTCTCATTATAATATAAAGCACTTTTATTTCCACCTTCTAAGTAAAGCTAACTGTGGGTAAATTAAGGGTTTGACCTTCCTATGTCAGCATGGTGGTTAATGCTTCATCTCCTGTTTTCCAGAGTTTCAGTTTTCTGACACTGTACTTTCTGCAACAACTCACAATTCTATCAGTAAAATCAAGTATGTTTTGACAAATAAAAAAATTGCCAGTGAATTCAACATCTTTTATAGAAACAGTAATTACAATTCTACATATGTCATAGGCAAGTCGTGCCTCACCTTCCATTTTCCAGACTGCTACTTCAGGCTACTTCCACCTTCCCCACCATTTTCTGTCTTAGTAGTCCATTAACGATTCATTAACAATTAGGCAGAGTTGCTCCTTGCAGATTTAGCATCATATGCTACATTTTAAGTTTACCAGAACAGCTCTAATCTCCATAGTTTATACCATGTGTCGAGTCACGCCTGCCCCCCTGCCAGGATCGCCCAGGACTATGCTACCACGGGACAATGCTACCACATGCCTTGATCAAGCAGTTGTTCTACCAAACAGTTTCTACACTATATTCCAAAGACAATACAGACTATGCAATATATATAACAATGTTTATTTCTTAGTTTCCCTAGGTTTAAATTTCAGTTATCTTCATTATGTCATCCCATATTGTGAGTACCACTGGAATATTTCAGGAGGATATAAACTAATACTACAGGGTAGCACCTTTCCAAATGCAAGCATAGAGAAGGAGCACTAAAATCCAGAGCGTGGCTCTTCCATCTTTGCTGATCTACATGGAGCAAATAACAAACAGCCGGAAATGTAACAAACTGCCTGTGATTTGGCACATCATAGAAGTTGCCCTTACTTAAACTCCTCCATTGCAAAAAGGGACACAACACTGCACTTGCTTCAGATGTCCTCAACTTTTTTGTCCCAATACGTTATTTTACAAAAGACACTTCCATATGAAAGTACAAAGAGCTTATAGTACTAATTTTTATTTTGCAGTACATGTATCTTAATAAACTCATTTATATGTGCAGGTGACTGAAATTAAAATTTCATCTTTAGTGAAGGTATCAAAAAACAGAAGAAAAGTAAAACAACCAAAAACCTCACAAAACTAAACACACCCAGAAGTAAAAAAACAAAATAAAACAAAACCCCACACTACTAGTCTGATCTCCATGTTTCATAAAATTGTTTGGGATTTCTCACTTGCTTCATTTTTATCTTCTTTGAGTGTTTCAACAATTATATCAAGAAAACAAAGCCTTAAAAAATGGTCAAAGCTTTGAAGGAAAGGACAGTCACCATGAAAAATAGCAAGCCTCTGAAAGAGAATAGTAATTCAGTCTATGGTCTAGGCAGTTATTAGTATCAATGTACTGTAAGCTTTCAATGCTTGAGTGTCTAGTTTACTGTCTGTTCTTTGCCCTATTATAAACTGACTCAAAATTCTGTTGTTTGTTTCCTCATAAAATTTTCAATTTTTCAGCTGGCACCAAGGACAGCTCAAAATATGATAAGCTGTTTTGCCAGATTTTTTACACAAAATCCCATCTTCACTGACACAGGTTTATATTGACTTATTTTCACCTCCTGTACAGATATGCAGATTCTGCTATATATGTAAATGCATCTTGTGACAGTTTTACACTTTGGCAGATTGCAAGTGCTGTCAGATTAGAGCTGATGTCTTTAATAAAGTAAATAAATTACAGGGAATCACTACAGGAAGGGGCAGTGGGTATGAATGCCCACATTAGTACTTGGTGCTGAAGCTCTCAGCAGCTGAACAGTCATGCCTAAAGGCTAGGTGTTGCTGCTCATCATATTAAAACTTTGGTTTACATAAAGCAGCAATATATTTGACACTTGCTTTTATCACTTTTTTAATCCCTGTACAAAGGTTCCAGTAGTTCCCCATAAGGTATATAAAACAGAGAAGTAAAAAAAAACCAACGCACAGTATAAAAAAAAACAAGCACGCAAGGGTAGGAAGTGGTACTAGATCACGAAAAAGCTATTTCTGGGCCTCAGTCTTCTTTCTTTTAATACTAAACTCATTGTGAGCCCATAGCTGTAGTTCTGAGAATACCCTTGCAAACCGACAAATTTTGTATCATTACAGATTGTTGTTAAGAGCAAGACAGAAATGTTTATAGCAACAGCGAGGAGACAAAGTAACCTCCTGTGACAGCCCCAAGCACTAAATCTTCAACGGGTTAAAGGCAATAAAAACACAAAGAGAAAAAACATATATGTGTGTGTGTATACATAAAAACACTAAACACATTGAGTGACAGCTTTCTACATAATTTCAGGAAATGTATCTAACAATTTCGAGCAGGTGGTTAAAGGTGGTGCTACGAACACCCTCCATGCAGTTATAATCAATACACACTAATATTTACCTTCAGCAAACACTGAGGAAAACCCCTAAAACCCACTGGGAGTAAGCAAAGCTGCAGACTTAGAATACAGACAGATGGATAGGTGTATTCAGAGTTTCTTGCACTTTTATTTCCAGGAATGGCTGTACTTACACACAGAAGGGCCTGAGGAAAGATCTGCATATAAACAACTTTAAACCAGCAATTATCCAAGAAGATCACATTAGAAAAAAAGAGTTGTGAGCATGTGCAGTATGGAAGAAATGGAGACAAGTCAGTACTCCCAAATGGTTTGCCTCCATGTCTCCTATCCCCTTCTACTTCTATGGGGTTTTTGGCTTTTGGTGGTTTTTTTCCACAACACCCACTATGGCTTGTTTCCCAGACAAAAATAAAACATCTATTTCCAGAGCTCTTCATTTATTTGCACCTCCTTTATTGGTACACTAGCGTAACATTCTTTACCACCTTATTCTCATCTTACTCGACTCTCTTCCTTTCTGCTTCTACTTCTCAGATTTCTTTCAGTTGCCCTCCCTGACCTAGATCCTATCATTTTACCTCACTTAAGTGTCTTTTGAGATCAATTTTCTTCTATTCTCCACAAAAAAAAACATGTCGGGGGAAACATCAAGGTCCAGATGCAGGTAGGTCCTCATGCTATCACTAGGCTCTTTAATTCCATCACCATTTCACCCGAGAGCCACAGCACCACCATAGCTTCCACAGACAACACGGCTTGCTGCATTTCCACTTTGCAGAACTAATCATTAGAAGGAAGCCCTGCTAATAGAGAGTTTGAAGATGTTTCAAGTCAGTCACTTAAATTCTTCTCACAGAAGAATTCTGTTGTAATTAACACAATAAAAGGATCTATGGAAATATGGTGTTGCAGAAACATTGTTCTATTGCTTGTATTATCCTCTTATCCAGCAACAGTTGAGACGTGAGCCAGAAAGGAGATCATCTATTAATCTATCCAAGGACGCAATGAGAGTCACAAAACTCTCTGTAACAGAATATAACCACAAATAGTGCAGTTTTTATACAGTTCCCCAAATAACAACATACTCCACTGAAACACAACAATACCCATAATAGGGATAGCCTACCCTAACATCCACCTTCTATTAACTGCAGTTCTTTTCTACATTACAAATGTTTGGCTAATGCTGTTCTCAAGCAAGAAACTGTAAAGTGTTGATTTTCAACCACAGAAGATCTAATTTAGTTTTACAATATACAGTTTAATGTTCTGAGAAAAATCAAGTGGAAATTATACCAAACTGGAGAAATCTATATTTGGTCCTGACACTAATCTTGAAGAAGGAAAGGCAGACGTGACCTTATTTATGAAAATAAGAACTTTCTAAGAACACATTAATTTTGATGCCAGTGTTCAAGCAGAGCTACAATTACTGCCAACATTACCACCAACATTAATTCATTCCAAGAGAATGACTGGACAGGAGGGAAAAACTGGGTGAAGACACACTTTAACAGCAGACTTCATCACTGTTTTAGCCAAATGTGATTGTCAATGAACTTAGAAACAAATTAGTTTTCACTTTATCCAGCTTTGTGAATTCTCAAGTATTTTCACTCTTTCTGCAGCAGAATAAACCTCAGATCTTGGAGTTTTACAGAAGGAAAAATACATTTCACATCAGAATATCCAACAGCTACTCACCAGCATTTTCAGGGGGTTTAAGTCTGTGTTTTGGTGCTAGTGCTCCCCAACTCAAATAACAAATTTCAATTTTGCTACTATACTACCACAGTTCTTCTACAGTTTAATTCCTCCTTGCTGACCACCATTAACTCCCAGGTTTTGGTTTTCCTTCTTTAAAAAAAAAAAAAAGAAAAAAGAAAAAAAGAAAAGAGAAAAAAAACCCACACACCAAAAAAAACCCACAACCCACAACACAACTCTGTCTAAATCAGTGTAAAAATATCCTTAAAAACAGATATTAGAGTGAAAAACCATCTGTCAATTATGGCACAATAACAGTTTGTATTGATAACTGCAAATAACAGTTCTGCTTTTGGGTCATTTTTCACACATTTTGATGGCTTCTATCACACACCCTGGCAAGCTTGAAAGTTGAAAGGTACGATAGCAAAGCTTTAGTGAAATCAGAGCCATCTTTCATACTGCAGTTTTAGGCCTACTAGAGACAGTACTAAATGCTGATTTCCATGAAGTTCATCTAATAATCAGGAAACTGCAAGCATTTTTACTGAAGTCCTGCTAGTCTCAAACTCATTTTTATTGTACAAGAATCTTAAGTAATCGTGAATATTATAGGAGAAATTTGGGGCTTTGTTCCCATCAGTAACTTCATTTGCAATCTAATTTCCTTAAGAGCTAATGAAGAAAGTGGAACTATACTGCCAAACATTTGCTAGCAAGAGGGTTGGCAAAACAGTTCTTGAGTTGAACATCATAATTTTAACTACTTTAATGTTAAATGCATGTAGAAGTAAAAATAAATCATGGAATAGTTACCAGATTTTAGATTGTAAGTTTACTATTCATTTAATAATAATACCGAGAAGCTTATTTAAATGAAAAATACAATCCAATATTGGTGAAAAATATTTCACATTTCAAAAGGTGTCTCTAGCCAATAGCTAGATTTTCTGAAAGAAAAAAGCCTATTTAGTTTGCATAGAATTTCTCTCTTTGCAGTGCAAAACCTGAAGTGTGTATATACTACAAAAAACAAGAAGCCAGAAAATTCTGAACTGGAAGCAAACCACATCTATAAACATAAAGAAACATACCACAGAATAAATGACTACTTGTAGTTTTCTTTACTCACACGTCACACCAATTTAGGGTCAGAATCAGTACTTATACAAAATGTCCATACTTGTAAGCAGTTACTGTGAACCAGTGCTGAAAACCAGCTCAGCGAATCCAGTTCTTTGTGTATTCAAGGATTCCTTGACTCTGCATCTACTAGTATCTAGCTCACGGGTTATACTGACATTCACTTTTCTCCCATCAGCACAGAAAATGATCTAGTTTTCTGGATGAAAGATTTGAATAAATAATGCATAGCTGTTTAACGCAAAGTATTCATTACATTCAAGATGAAGAGCTCAGTCAGCAGCAGATCAAATTTAGTAACTCCAACAACTAACACAGTGACTTTACCACCCTCCATACCCCATGTCTAACAATGTGATTTGGTATCATTGACAGTCACCTGTCCAACTTAAATACCAGCAATATAGTTTGCCCTTTAATAAGAAAATATGATAATCTATAACAGCATTCCTTCTGTAATTTCCATTCCATTTTAATGACTAATTTTAAAAATAATTAATGCTGCTTCTTTAGAAACTACTTACATGTTGACAATCCTTCAGCAAACAAGTAAGAGTACAAATAAGATCATTCCAGTAAAAAAACTCAAAACTTACAAGATATTACAAAAAACTAGCCTTGATAGGTAAAACTGAGGAAACATTTAGCCATGACAACAGGATTCAGTAAACTGTCTAGTTTGTGCTATTAATTATACAGCTAGTATTTATACAGAGAGTATATGAAAACTGAACATCTGCACTATGAATTACACAGTAACACCACGTTTTTGCATTTTCTTCAAAAGCCCGTTCATACCTGAGACTATTAAGCCTATTTTTCTCTATTACCAGTTTTATTACACAATTAGCATTGAGCAGGGCAACACCAAATGTCTGCCTGTTCTCCACGAGCAAAGTTCCCAGACCACACTGGGAGCAGCAATCAGAACGAGCACAGTTGGGAGTCAGCGCTCAAGGCACTTCAGTAGTTTAATCAATCCATGAGCATTTTAAGTGAGTTATCTGCAATAAGAATGGTGGTATATTCCCAGCAGTGGTTACAGGGTAATTCCGAGCAAACAATAGAGAGCAAAAATGTTTTCATATTAGGAAATGTGAGGTATGGAAAAAATAACAAATTTTTTTTCTTTTTTTTTAAATACTCTTCAGATGGATATCCATGCTCCACTGACACTCCACTGCCTCCAATTCCTCTGCACACTTAACTCAGCGCTGGATGTGAGGGTATAGCCTATATTAAGACACTTGGTTTATAGTTTGGCAATACAGATCTGATATATCTGTACCACCATTTTCAATAACTGCAGCTGGACTGCTCAACAGTGAAGGTTAGCTTTCAGCATGCTGGTATTATGTAATCTTAATTTTGTATTACATAATCTTAAATTTGGAAAAATGTCTTAACATTTTCTTTTTGTTTGGAAATATTTTTTTTAATGTATATTTTGCAGTGTTCCAGACACTTGGGTGAAAATTCTCCAAACCAATACAGGCAAAAACATTAACAGTTAATTAATATTAACCATTTCATACTCATAGATAAATACTCTACAGTACTTAAAGGGTGGGTACAATGAGGACAGAGACTTCCCTCTTCACAAGGAGCCATGTGGAGAAAACAAGGGCAACAGGTACAAGCTGCACAGGGAAAGGTTCCACCTCAATATAAGTGCTCTCTACAGTGAGAGCAATCAAACACTCCAATGACCTCCCCAGGTGCATGGGTAGAGTCCCCATCACTGGATATTTTCAAGATGTGATTGGAGAGGGCGCTAGAAAATCTCATCTAGGCTGCCTTTCCAACAAAAGGTTGAGCCAGATGATTTTTCAAGGTTCCTTCCAACCTGGGCTGTTCTGTGATTCTATGCCATAAAAATCTGTCAATCAGAAAAAAAAAAATAAAGGAAAATACACAAAATATTGTCAGTACAGTTAACAATCAACCAGTAAAGATTTTGAAATAACATCATCAGTTAAATCAAATGAACAAATAAAGCAATTTTTCATGCTATCTTTGTCACCAGAGAAGAATAAAATATAACAATGTTACTTCACTCTTTTGGGTTTACATATACTGGTTGTTTTCTGCCTGCAAGCCTGCTCCGTAGCTGTCCTCCATCAATTTGGAACATACTGGAATCATCATTTTCTGCAGGAACCCACTCAAAGTCTACTTGTATTCAGCAAGACTATAATAATAACACATGGAGACTCTTTTGACTACATATCATGGAGAAGAGGTTCACTGAGATACAATTTTTATTACACCAAACTAAGTCAGAAAAGTAAACCATTACTGAATGGCCTGTCATTCCTGATTTAAAAAAATATTTTATAACATACTCAACTGCAGTATACATAGCTCCTATAACTGAAAGTAAGATCTGTATCACTTTGGACTTCTAGCAACTCAGGTATAAGCCATCAAAAAGTTGATTTGGGTTGGCTTTAATCTGTGCAGAGAACTTACTACAATTCTTTGCTGATTTCTGATTAAAGTATGTGCAGTTTACTTGGTTGGAGGCAAATGACTTTCAGCAGAAAAGTCCTTTAATTAAGTATTTCTTTAACCTAAATATTTGAAGAAGCAGAACTTCAAACTTTGTTTGCCTTACGTTAGCTAAATCAAGTAACCTAACAAGACAGAGATCCAACAAGTAATGTAAGACAAATATTTTAAGTAAATTATTGTAAATTAAAATAAACATATTTTATCATTACATTTAAGGATTAAAAATTACATGTTACAAAGTATTCAATATAAAGATATCTTTGTAAGAGTTACAATTACTTAATTAAAGCAAATTAAAAATACTGGCCCAACTGGCAGTGAAACAACTTATGTGCCAAAATTGTAAAATTTTTAGCATCTAAACAAACAGAAAGAAGTTCTACTTAAAATTTAACTATGTTCATTATTGTCCAAAATTTGCTAATCAGTCCTTGGTGATCACAACTTGTACTGCCCTCCTAGTGAAATAAACAAACAAAAAAGGCCTCTGACTTAGATACTCTTGGTTGTTGATGGAATTCACATAAAGGTTTTATTTATAGACACACACATATGTATATAAAATATTAATGAAGTAACAGTGTTACATGCAGACACTGCCTACTTTGTCTCTTTCACTGGTAAATACATTTTAAATGAGCTAATGGAGACAACACATTTGCAACTGCTGTTGCTTTTTCTCCAGCTTTTATTCACAATTCAAATCTTAAAATAGCTAATCTACAGCATTCTGGGGATAATCTATGGATACTTTACTTAGAGCGCATTGTTTGAGCATCTGGAAAGCTAAAAATCTACTAAATAGCCAGCCTCCTAAACATATGATTAGAGAATAAAAATCTTAGTTGAAATGGCTTGAAACAGTATATATTGCAAACTGCACTTGTTTCTGCTGAATATATATTTTTTTTAAGTAATGATTTTATTTAGTCCTATTTGAAATCTGGTCTGGAAAAGGATATTCACCTCATCCAATCTACTTACTGAAGGTTTAAATTATTCCTGTTAAAAAATTATATAGGAAATGTTACTTTTAAATATTAATTTAATTCCAAGAGACTGTATGGTATCAGTCTGCCTTGGTAATGTCTTTGCGCAACAAGGCATTTGATGGGCACCAAAATATTAATTTCCAGACATCAGCCTACAGTCAAGGTTCAACTAGTTATTATTACAATAATAACAGTGCTTAAAATGACACATTATGGATAGATTGTTTTAAGGTTGTTGAACGTTTTAAAGAAAAAATGTATAATTAATGTTTTATTCATTTGAAACAACAATTTTACTGAAACTGCTATGAAAAATTGGATTCACACTGAAATACAGCTGAAGAGAAAAATCTCTTCATAGAGTACATCATGAAAACAAGATATATATTTTATTTAAATTTTTCTTATTGGCACAGCTTCATGAGATGCATATCTCATTTATATGAGGACATTTGGATGGCAATTATAATATTGACTGTGAAATGTAATGACTAAGTTCTAAACTGCATGAATTTACAGACATAATTATTCAGCATGTACCATACAGTATAAGACAATTAAGTCAGAAGTCATATTAATCAAGTTTAAATACAATGATAGTGTGGTACAAACAACATCCAGCAAATTAAACTGTTCTGTTACCTAATATTATTGAAAAAATTCTCAAAATATTTAAAAGAGTTCCTACTCATTTGATAGGACTCAGTCACACCACTACCAACAGCCTTGGAGGGTGATCACATTAGATGTCACGCAGACCATTAGGGCAAATCCTGAGGTACTGTAAATTGCATTTTTCTGAAACTTACTTCCCCCCATCACTATGCAGAAGAGCCTAGATTATTTTAGGTCTTTCTCTTGAGTATCCTCCAAACTCTACAGCTGACTTAATTACAGTGCTACCAGGACAGCAAACCTGTTAATTGTACCACCATATTTATGTATTTCAGCTAATTGTAACCTGGCATTACAGTATTATCTCTGCAGACATGGAAGGAATTAACTTCACTCTAAGCAAAAAATTCAGCCTCAGAAGAGAAGCTATAGTTCTGAAAGTCTTAGTAAAACCTTTTTAGTTGTTCCTATGTCTTTTAATTCTAAAACAGTGCTTCCTGGCTTTCATCATACTAACTCAATTTTACAGCAGACAAAAGCACTGAAGTCCTTAACCATCTAATAATAACGGAATGTAAAGAGGCTATCTCTATTTATCATGTGTACAAACACATTTTTGAACAACATATATAAAATATTGAAAGACCTGCTGACCAACTTGCTAACTGAATGCTAGCTTGACTGTTTCCAGGGGTAAAAGGCAGAAGGATCAACCAACCCAAAACACAAATCTCTTAAATTATACTTAACTTAGACTTCAGCAATAGCTGCTTCTAGTCCCTATGGAAACGAGGCCCCTGAAACAGACATGATTTTCAGATTGACCTGTAGTATAATTTTATGAAGCAATGTTGGCAGTTTACCTCATTTCTTTTTAAACATACAAGTATCCTCATGATTAAGGACTCTTCTAAGAAGCTGTGAAATTAGCGTTATTTAGTTTCCCTTGAAAGCATTATGCAAATTTATGAATATCAAATGAGAAAAATAACAGAATTCACCTTTGTATAATCAAACATCCTAGGAAAGACACTCTTTTTCTCCTCAAAAATGTAAAAAAAAACCAAGAGAAGGCAAATAGAAAAAAAGCTACCATCAGTTTGGCAATGTAAGTAAAAAATGTAAATGAAATAAATTTACTACTGATCACCTTTAGCTATATGTTACATGCAAATAATAATATCAAATATGTACAAGATTTGAGTTCTGTAAGGTAATTTTAATGGTAAAATCTGAGAAAGCAGTTCAGATTTTTGAATAACAGATTTAAAATGCAGTATAGTTACGATGCAACCCATGGGTAAATGATATATTCAACTGCTTCTAGTCCAAATCTAGCAGGACAAGCCACGAAGGCTCATATTCTGAAATTCTCAAACTACTTCTCCTAGAAAACTAGAAAAGACAGGACAAGGTATCCACATAAAAACCTAGCAAATGTAAGTAGGGAAGTCCCCACAGCATAAAAAAAAAGGCAAGAAAACATCTTGGAAACTGTTTTCACTGTACAAGTCTATTGTCTGAAAAATAAAACTGAAATTGATAAAATGGCTTTGGATATAGATACTTATCTCCTTCCTGAGTTTTGCCTTTAGTGATAGCTCAGGCAAGAAAATGTGTCCTTCACTCCCATTTTTTCACAACTCAGTTAACTATTGAGTTGTTTTTCAACTCAGCTGACTACTGAGGTTCTCCTCCTCAGTTCTTTCACCAGAATCTAGCTTGCTATACACAAATCTAAAATGTCACACACTCTATGAACTCTAGCTACAGGAAATCCCACCTCTCTCTTTATACATAGACATATATATACACACACGCACATATTTGTATAATGTTCTATCATTGTACTTTTACACTTCAGGAATATAGGTAGCATATCCAGCAATATCCAAAATAGATACTCAGATCTATAATTTACCCAAAAAAACCCCTCCAACAAACAAACAGTGATTGCAAGGAAAAAAAAGTAATTGCTGGGAATGTCATCTATATTTAAGAAATGAAACTGAAGAACATCCAACAACCAAAATCCTCACTATCTACTGCATCTTTCACTGTTCACATACTATGAACTAAAACTACTGTTTTGCCTGAGTACCAGGTAATACGTTTCGAACTTGTGTCACTTTTTAGGGAAGTGGGGGGCTGGAGGGGGACAAGAAAGAGATAGAATGAAAGCAAACACTGTTGTTCATACACATTGCTTAGCAATATACCATATGAATCTAGCAGAAAGAGTGACACTGGTCCCCAGATGAATTTGCATAAACACTAAATGTGTCACTGAAAGAGGTGCGAATGCCAAGTGTCAGGTATATAACTTAGGACAACAGAGACACAGTAGCACACAGCCTTCTAACATCTAACAAGAAATGTCACTTGTTCGTAGTACAGAAAAGTCTAAAGCTTCACTCTTACTTCAGAACTGATGTGAACTAAAATTTAAGTAATTTTCCTGATAGGCACCCTAATGAATTGTATTCCTATAACAATTATTAAATATATATCTTTAAAATACACATTTCCCACACATAAATTTTTCCCTCATAGCACTAGTTTTTTCTACATACTTTATTAATCAGCTATTTTTATTCTGAATAGAAATACATTTTTTAAATAGTTTAGTACTACTACTACTACCAGTAACATTCCTGTAAGCTTTGCTCACTGATCTCAAAGTACACAGTTGTAGAAAGACTGAAATATACTTGACTTTCCACATATGAAAATATAGAGGCACTTACGTGAAAGTGTCAAAGAGTAAAATTTTCACAAGAGAGACAAAATATTAAAAGCAATAGTAACTTAACATCAGCACTTTCATACCACATTTCACACCACAGTCCATAAGTAAGGTCAGTTCTATGTACAGCAGTATGTCAAAACACAGAGATCAAAGACTTTGGGATGAATGGCTTATGTTTTAGAATTTTTACAGATTTTAGACACACTTCCAAACACATTAGCCAGACACATTAAAAAAAGTGTATGTATATTCCCTTCTTCATTAAAGTGCAATCTTTAGAAGACAGTCGAGGAAATTTCCTAAGCAGTTTCCTAAAGCATAGTATATTTAACAAACAAGAGGAGAGAAAAAAAATTGGAAACAAAAACAATTTTTAAGAGATTCAGTATAAGATAGTATATGTTTTGATCCCAGTAATATGCGACAGCAAAAAAAAAAAGATACAGTAACCACATACTATAATGCCTTGTTGTTATACAGCCAAACTTCTTAAGAACAATTATTTTTGAAGCAAGCAGTGATTCAAAGCTGAAAGGTCATCATATGACACAAATTCCACATTAAATATACAAAGAATGTAATCTACACAATGAAAAATAAATACCACTCTATCAGTAGATAAAGTCTTTTTTTTTTAAAGCAGTGTTTCAATAGGGGTTTGTATTTCACAATAATGAAAATTCATATGCTCTATTTCTATTTCCACTTACTGTTTTTCACATACATAGCAATTAGTTAAACAGCTGAAAACCAAAAAAACCTGCCAGATTGTCTTTTTCAGCTGTGGATCCATATTTGTGTAGCACATGTCACTGACTATTCAGTCTGACAAGACAGATGCAATGACTATCACAAATCTTTTTGGGAGGTGAGGTCAAAGAAAAACACATGAAAATCTTGATAGCCTGCCCAGTGCCACTTAGAGTGTACAGTCATCCTACCACCTTGTGAGCAGCACATATCCTCACTGCCCCTTCAGAAGGCAAATCCCAACACTACTGCAAAGTAGACATTCCCTTTATTTCCTCATCTGAAACAGCTGTAATTGTCCAAGTCACTCTTTTTGTGACAGCAGATCAATTGAGTTGAAAAAATGATGTAAACTTGAAATACTTCAGGATATAAAAAATTCTGCAGATTATTGTTCCATCCTGAAACTTTTCTTCCTGAACAATTTAATCTCTATTCTTTACCTATACTAATAAACATAACTTTAAAGCAAGCATGTTTGCTACTGTGTATGTTCAGGTGTATCTATTTCTTCATCTTCTTCTGAATTATGATGGCTCAGAGATCCATAACGAAACTCCAAAATTTAAAGAAACATTTCATTCAACATACATTACAAAGTGAAAGTAAGAACAAATCTCTGGAAAAAAAAGGCATTAAAATATCAAATTGGAAACTGTTGTATGACAGACACTCCCAGCTAGCCAAAAATGTAAAGAGGTTTCTCATATTCTGTTCAGAAATAACAATTACAGTAAATATACAGGAGGCTTTCATATATATTATCTCAGTGAGGTGTCCCAAGCACTGAGCTTTTCAGGCTTCCTGGAAAAAATCTGAAAAATCTAGTATTCTTGCAATATTCAATTCAGGCCCAAAAAAACCAAGTCATAATGGAATTTGATTGATGGATAAACATAATGATAGGTGCTTGCATTATGGCTTAAACAACATGTTTAACTTTGCAATTGAGCTAAACTAAAAATACAGAGTTACAGCATCAAGTATGACTGAGAATTTAACCATACTTCATTAACTGTCCACACTCCAGCTAGGCCATACTAAATCAACCTAAGCAGACCTGAAGTACGCAGTATCTAATCCTCAGATACATATGATTATCTTCTTACCCTACCAGTAGCATCCATCACGAAACAGAGGATGACTGCATTTTTTCCCACATTATAACTGTACACATGACTGTTGAGTATCTGCAAGGAATTCATGAAACAGGGTGCAAGGCACAGTTGTGACACACCAGACCAAATGATTGGGCTGCATTCACCACTCACTTTATGAAGTCCAATAGTTCCAAACCCTTCTGGTGTATTCCCAGAACACAGTGCAAAATACTCAAGATGGCTGCAAGATATAAGAAAACTATCCCTGATGAGAGAACAAGATTTACACACACAGCTCTCAGCATGTTCCATCTGACAAGTATTGACAACCCTTTGCCTCTAACTGGAAATACCACTCTAGCAAGAAATGCCTCAGATTCCTTACACAGAGAGCATGCAAGACTTACAGAAAATTTCTAAGCTCTTTTTATAGAGATCATATAGGGATCTTCTGGAATTTATACCATGAAAATGTAGAAGTAGAAATATCAACAGGATCAAAAACACATTAGATAAATAAAACACAGGTCCAAAACTGATCAAGAAATAAGAACGGATGTGCCCTCTAAAATAACTAATAAATGATAGGGACTTGAGGGGCAGCATGGGAAATAAGCTCCGAAGAGGGGCCAGGTGTGAGATGCCTCTTTAATGAGCTTCTCCTAACTACTACTGATGGAGACTGCCATACTTGGCTAGACAGTTAGTCTAATTCATGAGATTTTTGATGTGCTGAAGTCCTTATGTCCAAGAGGCAAACTGGTGCAGTCTGAAGACCAGAAGAAAAATCAAATATCATTTTATAAGATTTAAAAAACCAAAACAAGCCTTTTAATTTTTCAACACCAGAGCTACAAATGTGACGGTCATTTCAATCCATTGCCTACATTCCTCCCTTAAGCAAAAACAAGTGAAGGTAACTGAGGAGAAAGGAAACAATTTGTCTTGCAGATGCTCTAAGTAGAAGAATATCAGTAATAGCATGCACATTTTATGTCCTTCATGAAGCAGGCGATTTTTTTAAACCTCCTTCCTAGTACAGAAAGTACTTGCCTCAGAGGATCCAAATAAAAGAAACTTCCAAATCCTGCACAGACTTGCAGAGGGGACAGACAATACATGTCGTTGCCCAGAAGAAGTAAAGTTAATCGCACCATGTAGTTCCAGGTCACTGGAATGGAAGAGTGATAGATGGACTTGATGTAAGATTATGAGGTTGAATTCAATTTACTACACTGCTCATTAACATTAGTTGCCATATACCGGGAGCAAATAAAATACATTCATTTAAGATACTAGTGCTCTTAAACCAAATACATACAATATACTTTTTAATTAGAGGATCTAAGTACAAATTAGAATAGTTTCTGAATATGAATCTGATTAATGTATGAAGAGCATTCTTCATAAGAACCATATGACACAATCGCAAAGTCTTTATCCTGGCACTGACTTTCTTCTGCTATACTGTTCAACAAATGACCCAGAAAATCAGAAACAGACAGTTTGATCACCTGAACTACTTACCCAAAACCAGCTTGGCAAAAATATTTAATTATAGCACTATCTCCAAATTTTTCTAAATGCGAAGGGTTCACAGATATTTTCTAAACATATTTCATCACTGAATGTGACGGCAAGTGGCAGGATGTAATCAGAAGCATTACACATACTTTTCTAGATTAGAAGGTCAATTGGCAAAATTGTAAGAAGGGTTTAAGGTTTTCAAATCTAATGATAAAGCACACGGACATTGGTACAAACAACTTCCATTCCCTTCATATGTTTTTGAACCAGTATATGATACATCTGAACATACACAAAAAGATTTTTAAGTTTGTAAAGCCAGACATTCTAAAATTTAAAGCACCAAAATTAAGGCTGCCTATAAAAACTCCATCTGCTTTGTAGGACCATAATACTGAGTCATTACACTTAAAATCATACTACTTGTGACGTCTCCATCACCTTTGTGCCTGGGACTGAATGGTTTGTTTTGTCCATGCTGCTTAGGTACGGTACGGAACAACTTATTTCAAGACGCTGATCACCTTTTTCAAATAACATTTGAATACATTTTCTCAATTACTTTCGTACACTATAGTATATTAATATTTCCAAAAATATTTTTTTGGTAACAGTAGCACAAAATGAGAAATATGACTATGTCTTTTTGAATTATCAGGAACTTAGTAAGAGTAAACAGGAAGTAGCTCTCTAAGCCCAGTTTGATCTTTCATGTTTGTTTGCCTTCCAAAGTACTTCCCATTATATGTGGCAAATGCAAATCCAGAAATTAAGGTGGCACATCCTCTGTGTCACAAAGTGAACGGTGAGAGAAAATGCTCTTCACAGCACTCCAAGTTAAAGTGATGAAGGGCGATGGAGGATAATCCTGAAGATAAAGCCACAACAGTTACCTCCCTTTTGCTCCTTCGCTATGCCAAAAATAAGTCTCTATTTTTCACATGGTACTTTAATTCATTCAAAATGAAGTACTACTTAAAGTAGCAGCTGCAGGCTCCGACACTTCTGCAAGCCAGATCTCACGAACTGAGTACAGAGAAAGCAACAGTGCGATATTAGTGAAGTTACTTGGCTTGCTCCACAAAGCAGTTTAGCAGCAGGTATGGGGATGAATACAATCCCACAAAATGGCATCTAGCTTTATAAACTATGCCATTATCTCCTCTTTTTCCAGTTTTTTCCCTGCCTTGTTCACCACATACACTTCAAAATTTGCAACAAATCAGCCTGGAGAAGATTACATGGAGACCTCATAGCAACCTTCCAGTATCCAAAGGGGACCTACCAGGAAAGCTGGAAAAGGACTCTTCGTCAGGAACTGCAGTGATAGGACAAGGAGTAAGGGATACAAATTCAAAAAGGGGAGATTTAGGTCAGATATTAGGATGAAATTCTTCACCGTGAGAGTGGTGAGATACTGGAACACGTTCCCAGGGACACTGTGGATGCCCCGACCCTGGTGGTATTCAAAGTGAGCAACCTGGTCTAGTGGGAGGGGGGTTGAGACTAGATTATTTTTAAGGTCATTCCAACCCCTTAACATTCTACGATTCTATATTCTCATGTTGGCAACAGCCTCCTTCACTATTCATTCCCAGCTCAACCCCAGAGCCACAAAATGTTTTATCTGTAAAAAATTCAGTTTACACACATCTGTCTGTGTGTGTTCTAAGTTTTAGTTTAGTTTAGTACCTCGGTACATGATACAGCTCTTATTCTGGAGACATTTCTGCTCATCTTCTGTTCATTAGAAAAAAAAGATATTGCAACTGCTTTCTTTACCAGTGAAACATCTGGCATAGACCTATTGCACAGATCTACTAGATCTTCTCTACTTCAAGGTAGTTGTGCAGTGAACTGGACAAAAACTACTTCCTGCTCTACTATTGCAAATAAATTAGGACACAGCATGTAAGGGGTTCCAGATACAGAGGTTGCATAGAGAACCAGACATCAACAGTTTTACAGCTCTGTACTAACAGTTTTCTACTTTTTCAAAGGTCAATCTCAGCTTGAACACTTTATAGAGTATCTTGTTCTGAGGTTAAAACAAAAATTAAATTGATATTCTTATTAAAATTTTTTAAAAATGGTTACACTTCTCCATGAATTATTTCAGTCAGTAAACTCTACTATGTTCTTGTCCACTAGTTTTTACAAAAAAAAACTAGTCACTAATCAGATGCTGGGGAGAGGCTCTGAAAATTTGTTTCTTTCACTGGTTGTCTTTTGCGGCTACACCAGCACATGCACTGGCATGTTAATTGTGTCTCCTAAAACTGACCATCTAAGTATTTCTAGGGCTCTGAAAGAATTGTTGGGCTTGCATGAAAAGAATCCTAAAGGTAAAAGAAGAAAAAACCCTCAGGTTCCCCAGGAAACAGATTCCTTTTGTAGATACACAATCTCAAGTGCCCTGAAGTGCTGGCTGACATTCAGGGAGCTATGCAAGAAGCATGCATGTGCAAAGAGTTGACGGAAAAACAAACAAAGAACAACCTAACACTGGAAGTGTATGGCAAATTAAAAAGTTCACAGACAACTATTTCTCCAGCCTTGGAGATCAGACTTAAATGACTACTTCCATCCAGGCTCAAATATTTATTTTATTGTTGCTTAACTTACTTTAAGGAATGCAGAAGACTATCCTCATACTGACAGAAACATAGAAAATCTGTGGCAGTTACAGAGAGCACTAAGGATATTACCATGTTTATAATCAGTAAAAGACTTGCTTTGGAAATAATTATATTCTTAAGACATAAAGTCAGACCACAGTAAAGTTTTATATCTTCAAACTCTAACCAAGAAAAATGTGCAGTATTTTTTTAAGTCAGTTTAAATCAAATTTGTTCTCCTTGGAAAAATGCAGTAAAGATTAAAACGCTACATTCATGTCGAACTAAAATTGTGTATAGCATTTCCTTGTATCTTTTTTAGCATACTATTCCTGAGTTTAATTATACCTTATACATTGCATGAAACTTAATATTTATACTTGTCTGTGGGAGTAAATTACATCCTCTTAACAAAAAGAGTTGTAAATAAAAATGTAATTGACACTCTTCCATTATGCTCCTCAGCTCAAGTTGCAAAGGTTTCTTGAGATAAACTAATTTGATAATTTAAATCTTTAATTCTGTTGCTGAATTCTTCTTCTACAGTCTCTTCTTCATAAAGACAAACCAAAATGCTCCAGAATGCTACATCTAAGCTAGACCTTTATTTTTGAAGTTTCTGTAGTTTAAAAAAATTAATTCCCAGCTATTTTTTCTCATCATGCTCCCTAATTTTTAAACTAAGTTACCTATCTCAATTGCATTGAGCATTGTTTACTCAACTGATTTCCCACCTCATGACAACACAGCTTCTGCTTCACGATTACACTAAGGTCATGCAAATTGTAATTCCTTTTTTAATTGGAGAGAGAGGAAAAAATGGGTGCAATCAGAAATTATTAGATTAGAACCGTACTTCAGATTCCCTCCACATTTCACGAGACAAAGACCAATGAAATTAGGTTTTGTGTATGATGAGCAAAAGCACACCCCTTCAGCTGCAGCTCTTTTTCACAGGCATTCATGCATACTAATATCATAAAAACAAAATGCTTGAGTTGAAGATAACTTCAGAGTATCTGGTTTTTGCTCGAAGAATTTACTATTATAAGCACAAATAATGTGACAAACAGTTTTAAATTTACATTTTACTGCTATATCCTAAGGTGTCCAATATATATGAAACACGAACCAATTTATCCTATTAAAGCATGATACTTTTCTGCACATTTTTAGACATGCCAATCTGTTTAGATCAGAAAATTCTGGAAAACCATTCCAGCTTGTTGCTTTGAAACAAAAGGACTTTGCACTTTTAACAAGCAACCTCACAAATACAAAAAATTAATTCTTAGTTTTCAACTGAAAGACAGCATGTATTACTATGCGCAACATATCTATGCCTGCTAGTTTACTACAAAGCCTAATCTAAGAAGCCTTCTCAATCTCACAGACATCCTAAATATTCTAGCAAAAATCATGGCTGCACTTTTCTGACTCTTGTCCAATAGGAAAAAGGAGACCACTTAGAAACACTGAGAGACACATTTGATAATTTTAGGATGTAGATGCCAAGCTGCCTGAGTAAGCATTGTTCAACAATCATCCTGTTTACCTAATAGCTCCTACAGAGAATATTATTGGTGGATTAAAAGTTGTCATTCAAATGTCTTCATGTAGCCCTGAAATTGACAGGTTCATAAAATTGATTTTCATTTTTTTGATTTTGTGGAGGAAGGATCACCTTTTAATTATCATATATATGTATGGATTTCTGTTGATAAATCCCAATTACATTCAGTTTATTTTAAAAAGACCTCTAAAGAGTTTGCACAAAGTATCATCGAAAAAGTATGCAAATATAGCATATTTTCACATTTCATTAATATGCCAGAACTTAGTGAAAAAACTGTATAAGGTATAGGCATTCTTCAGGGAAAATATAAGACAATCTACTGTTTCAGATGATCCGTAACTTCATTCAAATCTGTAACACAAAACCAAGTAATGGAAACTCATGTGGATAAACATAAAATTCATTTTCTTCTCTTAAATCCTTCAGGCGCTTTTCTTGGTCAGCTACAGTCAAAATAGAGATTTTTTATTTTTCTTAAAAAGGGGGGTCAGCATGGCCATCTTGACACTTTAAAAAATTGTAACATATATTAAGAAGGTAAAATAATGCAAGAAAAACTACTCATTTATTTCCTACCTGTAGGAAGCTGGTGCTTCTGGTAAGAAAGGAAAATATACATATAATTTTCAAATCTTGAAGGAGGAACAAGAAAAGTAGAAAATGAGAAAATTTTGCTTGGAAAGTCATGGTGCTACACAGCTTTATAAACAATTAGAAATTCAATATTTGAATTTGAAGACATTTTTGAACACTCTAATACCGCTACATCCAAGATAACTCCAGATTTATGAGTCATATTTGATTCACTTGTAGCAGTAAGTTTTAAAAATGGGTTGAAAAATAAATTGAGGAGCTGTAGGAACTTTTAACAAAATACAGCCATGTACACATTTCTAAGTCTTAAGCTTTTATACATACTATTAATTTATATGTTTGACTATTTTTCTTCTCTTTTGATAAAGTGGTTACATGCAGATCACTCTTTCATTTCCTCAGAAACAGTCTGATTTAATTTTTAAAGCACCACTTTGTCATTAGTTATGGATTTGACAGAAGACGACAGCTGAGATACATTGATGTAGTTTTAGAAAGCAGTGGGTGGAAAGTAAACAGTGTCTGAAACTGTGGGACACAAGCGAGTCTGCACACAAGGAAACAGAAATGTGAAAATAAATACAGGTATAGTGGTGGAAAGGTATTCAATTTTTTTCCCCTGTCAGAAGAGAACACGTATCTACTAAGACAAATAACTACTTCAAAATCATGTTCTTGTTTCTACAGCTGCTAGTTGAAATTTGTCTTTGTAGCAATAGTGGCTCGCTTATCTGGCTGTACTACAAACTAGCACATAGTTGAAGACATAGAGCAAATATATATATTCCACAAAGACCAGAAGAACAAGTGTGCTACACTTTTTTTTTTTTAAACAAAAATTCAACCAAGAGATCAAAAACCCTTTTCCTCCCTCTGAAGGTTTACTTCCATATATGTATTCAATGCTTTTTGGTTTTTGCATTTAACCAACACTATCAGTTGATCATTACCTAAAAGCATGGACAATATGCTGTTCACTTACAGTGACACAGCTCATCAGGGAGATCTCCAATGGCCACTTATCTTTCTCCATGCAATTGCTACCCAGAGCCTTCTTGGGCTGAGTGCGCCAGACCTCACTTGCACTTGGAAGCCCTGGACCTGGCTTAAACACCATTCAGAAATCCTTGACATCATACATAACCCAAGTAGTCAAAACTTTAAGAACATCAGACTATAGATACCAAATATACTAATGGGAAGGAGGGGGAAAGGGGGGAAGTCTAAAAGTAAGACAGCAACAACTCAGAACACTGCCTAGAACAAATCACTAAATTAGGTCTTTGGTAAAACTTCTGGATGGTTTACTAACTTAAAAGACTACTCTTTCTATGCCTCCAACTCATCTAAGCTGATTTCAGATTTAGACTTCCAAACGCTGCAGTTATCACAGGAAAGCTCAAAAGCTCTATTAAAACCTACAAGAAGTTATTTTTCATCTTTGCATCAATGTACTGTTCATAGAGCCAGCCCTGCAAGCTGAGCAAATATGCAGTGTTGGTACAACAGCAGCATGGTCCCTCAGTAGCATAGCTTAGAATTCTTTCCCTGGACAATTCTCTTTAACAAGATTTAGAAAAAAGTTGTAAGCTTTGCATAAATCACAGTACATGCAGACAACAAGTGCTGGTCCAAACATATTTGAACCCATAACAATAAATAAAATGAGTTTATCATATTTGTGGACACGCAGAAACACTCAAAAAATTGCCAGCAAAGGAGTCCAGGCAAAATGGTTACATTTCCAGGAGTTGTTCTGTACTTCAGTAGTTGACACATTCCACATTAGAATGGTAGAATTTTTCTATCCATATTTTTTACCTTATTTCACAAAATCATGGAAGAGCTGAGGTTGAAAGAGACTTCCAGAAGCACTCTAATCTAACTTCCCTGTTCAAGCAAGGCCACCTGTAGCCAGCTGCACAGGACCATATCCAGATGGTTTTTGAGTAATATATTTAATATATTTGCTGATCTCTATTTATGCAGTATTTTTTTTACCTCATCCAAGATGTTTTGAGGTTATTTTCATTAGTCATTTTGGTTGATTTCTCTGAAAAGTCACATTAAATTTAAAAAAAAAGTATACGTCATCTTTGAGAACCCAAATTTTCATGTTTCATTAGCAATATAAGTGGGTTTTATTATTTTATATTAGTGACCATTCAAGAATATGTCCAGCATATGTTTCAGGTCACTTTTTTTGTTATTACATGGATTCCAAAGAAAAAAATATGTACACAGATAACTTTGATAGGTGTTTTTCACTAGGTGCACTTAATTATTTTTTTTTTTTGTCCAGCTTTCCCAAGCTAAGTCACTGCATGACAGCCTTCAGTACTTCTTTTCTAGGGGAACATTTATTTGCAGAATTTTCCTTCACCTATTCTTTGTTGTGTGATTTTTAAAACACACAAATTGTCACCGTGTCTTGACATAAAACTGCAAGAATAGAAACCGGACTTTTCATTATGAATCCTCTTTTGCCTGTAGTGTTCTGTAAAATATTGTTTGGTTCCATTTCCTGTACAACAGCCCCGTATCTGCCTACAATCCCATTACCAAAACTCCCATTTTCCAAGCAATAAGAGAAAATTATTTCCACAATGGAACTTAGCAAAAATAAAAAAACTAGTTTAAAAAATTTAATTTTAAAATTAATTAACTACATTAATTTCTTGGCAAAAATATAAGAATCCACCTAGTTAATGTTTACAAATCTGACAGTTGTCCTCTGAATTTCAGTATGCTTGGGGTTTTATTCTACACTATATGCATAGTACTACAAATGTATAATTCAACCACATAAATATTTGTAAAGTTGTCCTTATATATATATATAACACTGCACAGAATAAAAGCCTATCACTTCACTAAACAAAATAAGACAACTAAAAATGAGAAGTCGGATGACTCTAGTCTTGTGTAACTAAGCTACACACATAATATATTTTAAAATTAGCAAAGTTTTAATTACTATTATCATACTTTACCAAAATAATAATAATAAAAACTCCTATTAGAAAAGTCTAAAGACATACTGTAAAGTGATTTGTAAACCAATCTAAACATGGTTTTCTGGAGCAGGTGTATACATACATGTAGGAAGAAAGAATTATTATAAAGCATCTTTAAAGTAGCATAGATGTTTTTATTTTCTGAAAACTCTTGTTTAGATGCACATCTATCCTTTATGCAATATCTTCATTCAAATTTGCCCTTAGGTAATCTCAATGGCAACAATACTTTGTAGAAAAGTTTTAAAGGGGTCTGGGCTTTTGAGGTTTCCTTTTGGTTAGGAGGAGGCTGCTTCTCTTTTAAAATAAAAAAAAAAAAAAAGGAAAAATAGCCCACAAATTATGTTATGTCTAAAAGTGCATATTAGTGCTCCCCCCTTAAAAGTCATAGCCCAGATCCCAAGAAGGTGGAACAGATAGTGTGATGAAAGACATTTAGAATAAATAACTGACTTAGAAAAGCACATTCGTAGCCTATCGATATTTAAGAATTTACATATGACTAGAGAACTCAGTTTCTACAGTGTTGTCTGCTGAGGCAAATTAGAAGGCAAAAGAGAATCTAAGGATGCACAATGATCTGCATCCATTTAATCTTAAAGCTTGATTTCCAATGTATTAGTCTCATGATGGTTTGTAAATTCTGATGCAAAATTTTCTATGCTTAAGCCAGTTGAAATGTTTGTCTCCCATCTGAATACTCTTCAAACTAATAAACCTGAGGTCCAAGGCAGCCTACAACCTTCACTTACCTTCAGTAAGGTTAATGGGCTCCTTGTTCTACCCAGATGTTTGTCTCTTTGAAAAAACAGAACTAAATTCTCTTTGATATTTCTAGTCTTCGATCAAATGTAACTGAACCTGACCAACATGAAAAAAAGACCTGGGGGTGGGAAGGCAAAGATGAAAGAACAAAAAACATCTTAAGTCTTAGACTTAGAAAGATCTAGTTTATTTCATTAGTGTCCCCTCTGTTCATCCGTCATTTGTTCTCATTCCCGTGCCAACTTTTCAGAGCAGCTGTGCAATACCCTGGATCAGGTAACTAACTGATAGAGAAAAGCTGCTTAAGTGCAACATACATAATATTCAGTTAAAAAGAAAAACTAAGTGTTCTCAAAATCCAAACATTTATATACTGAGCAATTACTCTAATCCCTATTACACGAAATAAAGGGAAACCGATCTATGTTTGAATTGGATGAAAAAGACTGTAGAGATGAAGTATCTCCATATATAGGGTACATAAACAGAAGCTGAGACTTACAAAACTGAAAAGCCTTTGCTGTCAAATTTTTAATAGCAAGAAAAATTGTAAGCAATACAGAACACTTAATTACCTCAGGGAATGGAATTATCTTTACAAATAACAGAAAATTATCATTTATTTTTTTAACATTTCCTCCTTATCTATCTTTTTAGGAAACCCAAGCATGAAAACATAGATAACTTACTTAACAACAATTTTATTTCTAGACTTTCTCTGGATGTTTAAAAGATAATTTTTTTTTTAAATCCATACATTTTTAAAAAATATAAAATCCATAAAACACTACTGAAAAATATAATTTTAATTCCAAAAGAAAAAGAAAGATTAAATGGCACAAGAAAGGACACATGGGAAACTGCAACTATTTGGAACTTGACGGAAAATTCAATGTAAAATTTATAAAACAGATAAATCTGCAAGATGTGCTCTCCAATACTGCCACCTAAGAAACTATGAAGGAGTAACTTGAGATTATTTTATTGCACAAAACTACAGACTGCTAAGCAGAAAATGTAAATTTTACATAATAATGGAAAGACCTTTTTTCTTTTCCAAATGTTGTCCTTTGTAGCTGCAGGGACCATGGGAAGTCATCTAGTCCAATCTGCTGCTTGAAGTAGAATCAACGCTGAATTCAGATGAATTAGAAAGATCTAAATTAGAAAATGATAGGTGTATGGGTCAAAAAAGCAAAGTCGACTGCAACATTAAGAGTTTACAGCACCCCCTTCATTGAAAAGAAGCTCAGTGTGACCTGGCAAGGTGCACTTGCTGCCTAGAAAGCCAACCATATCCAGGCTGCATCAAAAGAAGGGTGGCCAGCAGGTCAAGGGAGGTGATTCTCTCCCTTTACTTGGCACTGGAAAGACCCCACCTCTCCTTATAATTAGGAATGAATTCAAAGGAATTGTTTTTAAAAACAAAGAAAAATAATAAAGGGGGGAAAAAATCTTATTTTTCTATATAAACATAAAAAGTAAAATTTTGTGTGTTAAAATGTGTTCTAAAAAAATTTAAAAGTTATGGGAAAGCACCTTGATTTTTCCTGCAAACTAACATTATTTTCCTGATGAGAAACATCTGAAACACAATTTTTTATACCCATACTCTGATATAACCACAAGAAAAAAAGCTTCAAAAATCTCAAGTGATACTGTCATTTCAAAGTCTCTATACATAAAAAATGCTACCAATATCAGAAATTATGAATTATTTATTTTCTTGAAAGAGGTAATATATCTTTTGCTGACACTTGCTTTCCATTGAGATTTTAGTTACAGTTTTCTATCTTACAAAAAAAATGCATTTAAAAAAACCAGTCCCTTCCACAGTACATTTCTGTTTGTGGAAATTATTGAAGAACGCTAAGAAATTATAAATCAGAAAAATTTAACAATATACTGGAATGAAGGACAACTTCTTTTTACCAGAAGAAACTATAACAAATGCATCTCCAATTCCATAATTTGCAAACAAAATATGAATATTTGACCCAAGAACTACTTCAGAGAATTCTACCAAGACTCTTATGGTCAGAAAGTTACCTAAAAGCATATTTTACATTCCATACAAATTTCTCATGTAATTTAAAACTAATCCTCAATATACATTACAGTTAACACTACTATAATTCATTGTAATCCTTTTTAATTGCTATTTGTAACTATCAAGCAATATACTAACAGTTATCATATCTTAATATTTTAGGTACATTCTAAGGATATACTACATAAATATTCATCAATATTTCTGGTTGCATACATACATCTTTGTACTGTAAATTCTAAGATCCATCTAAAATCGTTTTTTTACAAACTTGCACATATTAAATTCTTAAATATTTTACACTGACTAAATAATTCTTTTAGGATTATTCAGTCAAAACCCTGCTTATTCATATTTCATCCCCTTCAATATCAATATGCTGTTCAGAAAGAGAAACTACTATGTTAGGGAAGAAAGTGACTTTTTCAGTGGCATCCATGGCCAGCAGGAGTCACAGAAATGATCAGCTACATTTTTCCCAAATTCAATATTTTCTGTATCCCTTAATACCAAAGTTTGTAAAGTCATCAGTGTGCTTATTTTTATAATTCTAATACAACACATTAATTCCTCAATTTAGTCAAATTAATGTGTGTGTAGACAAAGCAGAAGTTCTCTCCCAATGTTACATTCATATACATATGAAATTCTTTATACGTCCAGAGAAAGAACAAAAATACAGATTATTCTAATTTAAAGCTTCGTGTATTTTCAAACTGTCACAGAGCTGGTTGATAGTCTAATTCATGAGAATCTGTATGCAAACTCTGGAGTCAAATAATAGCATCTTTCCTGGATTAAAAGAAAATAGTTATTAATATTTATAAATTTAGTTATTGTGAGCTTCAATTTCAGTATTTTTTTTAACTCTTGTCCTATTGTTGATCTGTACTCATACAAGCAAGCTCTCAACATGGCAAGTGACATTCATTTTTGAATCAAGCCACACTAGTAAAATATTTTTACACATTCCTATTCAAAAGATGGAAATTAGGCTTTGACTTGCTCTTTAGGAAGTCTCTCCCTTGTTATATAACATTTTGTGTTGTTTTCAGAACCTCCCTTTTATACTGTTAAATAGAGAGGGGAAACCTTGACATTATTACTAAAAAATTCATTTAACAGAAAAAAAAATGCTTAAATGTATCTTCACTCACCAGCAACGGATGAGATATACTCCATATTTCAGTGAGACCAACAAAGGGTTTTCTTTTTTTTCCTTCAGATCCTTTCCTGAGGCATCTCCAAATATATTCTACCCAGTTTTAACATACTGATTATTTACCTCTTGAATAAGGAAGCAGATGCTTACTGACCATTTAAATTGACGAGATGAAGTTTTTTGTTCTTAGGCCATCTTTGAACAAACAGGTCTGATTTTCAGTAGCTTTAGAAATTTAGAAATTCTTGTTTCATGCTTCAGTCTTCAAAAGAATTTTCATCCTTATTCTCTTAGCTATGTAATACCCAAAAACATGAAACTTGTCAAACTGTCAGTAAAAGCGCCACAAATTTGTTTTTCCTTTTTTAACAACACAAAGCACTTACTTCTTGGTAAAACAAGGTATTTAACAAAATTATGTGATCGCAGTATGAAACGGTACTCTGAACGTTACAAAAATGCTGTTAACGTTCTTCAATTTAAACATACAATTGCACATACAACTATGTGCTATGTGTGAATGCACAGCACTTAAGATATGTTGAAAAATCAGAAGCCAAATTTTAGCTTGAACTGCATGCCACTAGTTTAATCAATGGCTGTCCATCATTCCAGGACATTAAGATGCCTAAATTACACAGCGTAACCATTCACTAACAGCCTGTTAAGAAGCACAGGAAAAATGAGCACAGGTGGAAAAGGAGTTAAAACAATAAGCAATAGAACAAACACCAACTTTAGCTTTGCTGTTACCTTGGTCTTCCCTCTAAGCCCTAACAGCAAGGTGGAGTCTAAACAATGCATCTTTTGTCCTGCAGATCATCTCTAACATGCACATGTCCTCCCTGCGAAGACAGATAAATCAAATATGTCCTCATCAGTTCACTTCTCAAGCACTGTATCATCTTCCTTCCTTGAAAAGTTACACATTGTTCCATTTGAAACAAACTTTACAGTAGATAGACTACTTCAGTTTATCAATTCTTCCTTTCATTCCTGCACAGACCAACCTTCACCATTCCACAAGGATAGATAACTCAGCAGGGCACTCCCCTATCTAACTATTTTTTATTTCTAATCCATAAAATTTGAGGTCTTTATTTCATATTGAAGGGGCTGGTGGTTTTTATTAACCATTTTTGCTAACCACAGGTTTCCCTGAGGAACTACTGTGCTTTTGCCCATAACCTGAGACGGATTTCTCATAGGGTTTTTTTTCAAAGATACTGCTAATAAACTGCTGGGTTTAAATGCTGAGGTATCATTCCATGGGGTTTAAGATGTGCTGTAATAATGAGATGTCCAGTACACCTTGATTGCAAAACACGAAGGGAAAGACTTCTTCCCTGTATGCACTATAGCATATAATAAGGCTCTATCATATTACAGGCTGCTTAATATCTATTAGGCATTAATGTAACATATGTAAAGATGTAAACAATGATTCAAAAGCACCGTTTGAAGTTGGAAGTAGTGTTTTCCAGCTGTTTTCTACCTCCTCTTTGATAGGCATATTTAACTACTAGCAGTAACTTTTGATTTTTTATCAGATATAACTTTTAATTTTTAAATATTTAAATCAGAGGCAAACCAGACGACAGATAAAACCCGACGAATGAGTAAAAAAAGCACAGATTGATTAAAGCTATATACAGGTTGTGTCAACTGCTGAATGACTCTTAGCTGGGTCTAATAGGGAAATGCCAATACTTTAGCTTAAATATTAGTTTAATTATTAACCATGAAGCACTGCATACTCTGGGAATCACAGAAACACCAGAACCTCTGGAAGTTATCTAGTCTGACTTCTCACTTACAGCAAGACTATCACCAACATAAGGTTTTGTTTAGCCAACTCCAAAAATGAAGGATGAAGTTTCCACCACCTCTCCAGGTACCTGTCCCAACACTGCACTACAGTCCTACCGAAGAAGTTTTTTTCCTGATGTCCAATCTGAATCTCTTTCCAACTGTAACTTGCAGTCATTGTTCCTGGTTTCAGCCTCTGTCACTAGCTAGAAGAGTTTAGCTCTATCATTTTTGTAACTCCTCGTAAGTACTTAGTTCACATTGAGAACCAATTCAGCACCAGAATACAGCTCAGAACTTCCCCATTTTTGTGGGAGTTGCCAAATAAAAGTAGTCAAATAAAAGGAAGAAAGAGGAGGTTTATATTGTATAATCATTTAACCTAGATTAAGAACTGAAAGTCAGGACACTCCCATTTCCTTGTAGATTTGAAAAATGTGTCATTCCCTTGATCAAGTTCACATGGTATGAAAACAAAATACATGATCATAAACACAGATTAAAGATACACTAGAGATACATTTCTAGATGTAGAGCACAAGCATTTATTTTACAAACTGTTTGATTTTACTATTACTTTCTGCCTAACAACGTTATGGTTACCTGAACTCTTGCTGCTACAATGACTTACCAAGCTTCTTGGGACCAAGTGGCCAGTGGACATACTGTTACATGAGGATAACAGAGACAGCAATGGTTAATTTCCCTCCAGAAACCAGGATAAAAACACATAGTATAAAATCAAGAGATCTTCTTCCCTAACCTAATCTCTTCACCCTCACACAAGCACACACGCAGACTCTGACCAGATTGTTTCAATTTTCATTCAAGTTTTTTACTTCCTTTTTTTTTTTTTTGGTATATGTGTAGGACAGCCAACTTTTCAGGAGAAAATGCAGTGAAAACTGTGTGGGTTTGGAATTGGACAGACTCCTACCCATATTCTAAATATTTTGCTGCATTCTTTCTTTTTAAAGGTAGGCATAATAAACGTAACAGAACAAATGCAAATGCATAAGTTCACACACATTGTAAATATCTAAAAGGTTTCTTTCTATTACTCTGGTGTATAGTTTTCACATTTTCCTAGATGTAGTTGACTTTTGGTGGCAATATGAAATCCTCAGGCAGGTAAGATCAGCACTGGCAACATTAGACAGCATGGTCAGCACAATTAGAGTCACACCATGTAAACAGAGAGCAAACTTGTAATGCAGCCCTTTAAAGCTGATGCAGAGGGGGGTGAACTTCAGAGCAAAATGTGAAAGCTTTTGCTTTTATTAAAGCTAAACTGAAAACCTCATCAATAACTCACACTGTCCTCCTTATCAGTGAATTTTCATTCACCCCACAGACCCTCATCCCATGGATCAGTACCACAATTTAAGAAGTGTAAACCACATAAACAATCCTTTGTGGCCCCAAGGATCTATGGTGCTTTCGGAAATGTTTCAGCCTGAATATCGATCCTAGCCTAGCACCCATAAACTATGGAAGGATATTCAGTGCTGCAAAGAGGGAGACCATGGTATACTTGAACATTATGGCCCACATACATTAGTAATTTCTGTTTTCAGGTAGAAGGATTTCTCAGGTTGTAAAAGAGAAGATCAGGCAATATGAAAGTTGCTGTTTTCAAGTTGCATCTTTCAGGCAAGTTACCTCATAGCCAGAATGTTGCTCCCAGTCCCAGCTGTGTCTTGTCTGCATTTTTGCATCTATTTCTAACAATTGGGAAAAAAATTATTTCTCAAGGTTGCCTTTTTTTTTGTAACTTGAAGAAAGAAGAAATAGAGCATGCTTTCAGGCTGCACAGGATGTGTTCAGATACAGCTCTTTTAAAATGTACAAAGATAAAAGTTTACAGCCTGCAACTATGGTCACGGTTTGCAGCTTCTCCTCATATACCTTTGTACACACATTGTGCTTAAAATTACACTGGGAAGGTCTTTTTATGCCCACTAGTATTAAGTCTCTAAATTACTCTTTTCTTCACTTAGGAAATAGCCAAGATCCAGATTAGATTACATATGTTCATGTTTCTTGGTTTTTTAAATAATAAAATTTGACAAATTTTTCTCAAAATAATTAGCTATGTTCTAGCTTTAATGTCATAATACTGTTTCTGAGCTGCTTCTGACTGCAGGAGAGGCACGCATAACAGGCTATGTAAGAGAGACAACCACTACATAAATACATTGCATGGCTGGAAAAGTGAAAGCTTACCTCTTGACCAAAGTTTTCTCAGCTGAAGAAGAAAACAGAAATACGAGGAAGAAGCAAAAGGAAGTTACAAATACATGGAGGAAGAAAAAGTAGACAACAGTGGTATAGACTGAAATTTTATGTCTAACTTTATGTCTATGCATATATCACTACAATATATCCACGCCATTCTCTCTACATTATAGTCTGATACACTATACTACCTTTCCAACCTTACATGTTGTTTCACCAGATAAAGCTAGAAGAACATTTAGAAGGCAAAAATATGTTTCACGAAATAGGTGACTTGAAGTGCATACTTAACAGTTTATACTTTAAAACTTCAAAGAGTGGTATGTACAAGTTATTCTAATCTTACACATGGTTTTTGAGTGACATCAGGTCTGTCATCATCTTAGACTGTTTCATGGATAGAAACATTTAAAAGGAAAAAAAGTTTCAAAAAGCAAGAGCTCATTTAGCAGTACTAAAAGTCTTGTATGAGGAAGAAAAAAGTTGAAAGCCTGTGAAAGAAATCTGGTTTAGTCTGCAAAATCCTGCACATTCACAGGGACACCGCTAGCCACAAGAATATGGCCAGGATGTTGAGGGATGTGATTCTCCCTCTTTGCTCAGCTCTAGTAAGGGTCCACCTGGAGTACTTTCAGAATGAGTCCAGAGAAGAGTCACTAAGTTGATCACAGCTGATCACCTCTCCTGTGAAGACAGGCTGAGAGAGCTGGAGTTGTTCAGCCTGAAGAAGGGAAGGCTGCTGGGAGACCTTATATAGCAGCCTCCCAGTACTTAAAGCGGGCTACAAGAAGGCTGCAGAGGGAATTTTCACAAACTCATGTAGTAGTAGTCACGCAGTCACTATGGGCAGTAGCGTCAGGACAAGGGCAAATGGCCTTAAGCTGAAAGAGGGTAGGTTTAGATTAGGTATTAGCAAGAAATTCTTTACTATTAGGGTAGTGAAGCACTGCCACTGCTTGCCCAGAGAGGCTGTGAACTCCCCATCCCTGAAAGTGTTCAAGGTCAGGTTGGATGGGGCTCTGAACAATCTGGTCTAGTGGAAGGTTCCCTGCCCATGGCAAGGAGGGTTGGAACTAGATTATCCACTGGGCCTGTTCAGCCTCAAGAAGAGAAGACTGAGAGGGGACCTCATCAATATATATAAGTATCTGAAGGGGAGATACCTGTTGGCACATCAGCCTGGTTGGAGCCAAGCTCTTCTCGGTGGTGCCAACCAACAGGACAAGAGGCAACAGGCAGAAACGGAGGCACAGGAAATTCCACCTGAATATGAGGAAGAACTTCTTTACTGTCCGGGTGACTGAGCACTGGAACAGGTTGACCAGAGAGGTTGTAAAGTCTTCCTCCCTGGAGATATTCAATAACAACCTGGTTGCAATCCTGTGCCACATGCTCTAGGATGACCCTCCTTGAGCAGGGAGGTTGGAACAGACGACTCAGTGTGGTCCCTTCTACCCTGACCAATTCTGTGATTCTGTGACCTTTAAGGTCCCTTCCAACCCTAACCATTCTATGATTTTACTAGAAAACACCCTAAATAGACTTCTGACAATTTGATATTATGCAAAAAGCATGTAGTACCTCCAGAAGAAAGGGAAGTCCTCATTCAAGGAGCATGAGCCAAATATTAGTCAATTGCTAACACTGACTAAAGGCACATATACAGCCACACTGTTCTAATGGGAAGATTAATCAAGTATATTAGAGAGTAGTTCACCTACACTCTGGACAAACACTTGAAAAAAAATTTTAATTATATACTTGATTGCAACTATGTAACTGCAACCATATTACATAATGTCAATACAAACCTGTCTGATGTCAACCAGAGGACAAAGTCAAGAAGCCAGTGATGGCCTGTAGCATCGCACAGAAGTAATTTTTAAAAATCTACAAACAATGCATGTGCTTATTACAGGTTGCTTGAGACAGACAACTCTCAGCCTCAATGTCCTCAATGTCACAGGTGTAATTCTTAATTCTACATAGTCCTGTCTTAAAAATTACACAGATGTCCTTAAAATAATTGCTAGCATAGTCACTAAAAAAAAAACAAACAAAAAAACCAGGCAAACAGACATATGGCAAAAGTTTTTAACTGAAATAGTTTCATAGACAAAACACAGTAAAAGTAAGAAACCAGAAGTAACAATATCCAGACTTCAATAAGTGTGTTTGCTTATTTACAAGCAACCACAGTTTAAAACACATGGTAACCATACAGACAGATTTCTCCAAACACAGGGGGAAAAAAAATCTAGATAAGAAGAACAAATAGCTTCAGATGTTTGTGAGGGATTTCCAGAAATCATGGGAAAACACCTATGGACAAAGTCTGCACAAATCCATACAGGGATTTGACACATAGCAGGGTATTTTACACATAATCCATAGCACAGATCACCTACATACAAGAATAAACTCACCACCCTTTCAGGATGCACTGGTTTTCTATGCATTCTCAGACAATTGTGTCGTTTACACCCAGTAAGTCTTCTATGGGACACAGTCAGACCTTGTGTATTTCAAATTCACCAAGCACATGCCATATTACAACCACATAGGCACCTCTGTCTGGGAAATGTTGCAACTTCATTAATAAATTCCATTCTTTCTCTGGCAATAGAGCTGAATCTCATCAGCAGTGAGAGAAGCATCTCATATGCTTATTCATTTTCTGCTTTCTTAAAATCATTATGGAAATTATGTATTTCCTGGGGGAACAATCAGTAGAAGTAACACAAGATCAACACAATTCTTCTCTAATTCCTTTAAAAATTGAGATATGAACTGGTTCCAAGCCTGTCCTTCATCTAGAGCTCTAACTTATTTCTTACTCATGATAATTCATTCAATAGCCTTTAATCTTTGGTTAGGAATTTCTCAAATGCTCTACATACGTTTGAGGCACTAGTCCCATCTTCCTCATCTGGATGCCTGACAGGTTATATAACAATGTTAACATTTCTTTAAAAAAACACATTTTTTAAAATCAAATTCTGACTGACTCCCTTTCATTGAAGTTACGTTTTTTCTAGAGTCTTCTCACATAGGCTCCAAAAGTAATTTTAACTAAGCTACAAACTGATGTGACATACACTGACTTACAGTTTCCAGGGTGGAGAACAATAAATGTAAAGTCAATAAAAGATTAAACTGTAAACATCAAAAGTCTCCCTTGAGATTGTAAGGGAGAGACTACTATGAAAGTACTTTCACTTTGGAAAATGTTTATATGCGTAATGATAAGGCCCCTTGCATTCCTCAAATTAAATTTAACAACTTGGTGCTTTTACAACACAGGCAGAGGAAAGCATTCAGTGCTGAGAAAGGCTCACTTCAGGGGGAAAAAATTAACATTTTGTTACCAGTGTACACCAGTAAAAGACAGTCAACAATGTTGTGAATACATGAAATGTCTACATATTTCTGAATGAAGGTATATGACTTTTGGTCAGCATGATAAAAACCTGACACAGTTTTTCTGTTTATCCTGAGGCTAAAAATCTTCCTAGTATATTATTTACCCTCAGTCCATATCCCACTCTAAAGGAATTAATTTCATTATCACCAGGCTCTTATTTATTTTAGGAGAATTTGTAGATTTGGAGGAAAAAAACAAAAAAAGACCCAAATAAACAAAAAGCACCCACAAACAAACAAAAAATCATTTCTTCAAACAAACTCCATGTTTTCCATGGCTGCCTGAAACCCTTGCATAAAAGAATAAGCATAATTTCAAGTCAACCTTTAGAAAAGGTCTTCTTCTTCTTTGCTCAGACCCCAAGTTTAGAGGTTGCAGCCCGAGAAAACAAAACTGAGCTCATTTTTGTTTTCCTATTTTTTTTTAAAGAGTAAGTTAGATTTTCCTTATAACGACAACCAGAAGCGCAAGTGGATGCATACCTTTTCCTGAGTGTGTTTGGTTCAATTCTCAGGGAGACTCTAAAAAGGCTCTTGATTTGATTTATAGCAATTCTTCTAATTTAACACCAAATACCTTACGTTAAGATGAATCTCAGTACAGTATTCCAGTTGCAGTATGCTACTTGACCCATCCTTTTATTACTTTTCTTTTTGTCCTTTCCCCTCCCAAAACAGCCTTCATGTTCATTATTTTTCCCTACTGTGAAATTTCAGAATTATCCAAACCACTGAACCATCTGCAACATTACTTTTATAAATCAGTCTGAACCACACACAGACTATGCAGTTCAAACCTTGCTTCCTCTGTTTCAGATCAACTTATTTTCTTGTATTTTTTGTATGTTCTTCATATTGCTCACACCTTCTAAGCCTTCAAGTGCTGAAGGTCTATCCAGTATATGATCTAAATGGCTGACCTAAGGGCTATTTTACAAAACTCACATTCTCCAGTCAAATAACATTACATTATGTATTTACTTGAAAATTCAAAAGTTTTCAAAACTTGCTAATTCCACTAGAGTACCCCAACACATCATATGTGACGTATAACAATGACAAAGAATTTCAATAAATACAAAATACAAATAATAACTACATTCCTCTTTGAATTAAACTTCTATGAATTTGTATTTAAAGAATTGTATAAAGATTACTTCCTTTTTTTTTTTTAGTAAAAAGTCTTTGGTAATATGGTAATTCCAGATAATCGAAGTGCTCTTTTCATTCTTTTGCCCTGGAGAAGTGGTTTTATTGTGTGCAGCTAACCCAAAAAGGGCAATAATTCATACTATTCTTCTTCAAAAAACAAAGATTGTATTTTACAATATCCTCCCACTGTTCTTGTGGGGGAGTCAGCCCAGAAGTCAAACACTGGCACACATTTTACAGTTGATCCTCATTTATTGTCAACTACATCATCATTTAAATGTTAAAATTTCATTTCAACTGAAGAAAAAATACCTCCCCATTGACAAGTCTCAGGGTTTTCATGTCACTGGTTCTAAGCAAGACAAACAAAATACACAAACTCAGAGGAATCAAATTTTCTTGTCTTCAGAACAGCTCTTAACAGATTTAAATGTATTTGAATTTATGCCAGAAACTGGTAGGTACCATTTTGATCTTCAGATTTCGTAATAAAAGTTTCTATACAGGTATCTCGGCACAGAATTCCTGAAAGAATGCCTTTCCTGAACAATAAAGACACACTTCGCTTATTCCATTTTTCACATCATGTACGTTAGATTATCAGTATAATTATACTCTCTACCAATATTAGAAAACCTAACAGCATCTGAAGTGCAAAAGTTAGTCCTCTAGGGTAAATAAATGCAAATCCATGTTTATAAGGAAATACAAACTTCTAAATTATACATAGCTTTGAATTTTATATATGTGTGAACCCACATATATATTATTCATATACAAAACCACCATATATAAAGATATAGAATTATAGTGGGTTTATACATATACACACACACATTCATAAATACAACTATACACACACACACACTATATTAACATACTACTCAGGCCTATACATGCTCCACTCTTCACACTTTGAGAAGTTTAGTTCAACTTAATGTAAATTTTGAGCAGAAGTAAATTAGGCAGGTGTATAAACCTGTGCAGAATAAGGGTCATACTTATCTCGAATCAGGTATACCTACACTACCATGGAAGAGGCTGTCTATAAACAGATCATCTGACATCGATACTGAAGAAAATTCAGCACAACCCTATAAATAAAGTTGTGTACAAGAGAACTGCTTAAATATTTAACAGCACACCAGAGACACGGCGTTGATTTTAGCAGTCGAAGACAAAAGCCATAGAGAAAAACAAAATCACAATTTCTCATCCTTATATACTGCTGAAACAATCCAGACCAGAGTTTGAAAGAAAACTGTTCACTGGTAGGCCACTACTTTACAGACCCTAAGAAACTTCAACGTAGTGTGAGATTTCAATAAAATATACTTTGCAGTGTAGTTTCCTGCTTGCAAATACATCTTTCTCATAAAATCAAGAGTAAGCAACCCTTCAAATCATTTCAAGAAAAGACAAAATCATGAACCTACAACATACAAATAGCTACCTCATAACAGTTCTAGATATCACATAATTTTTTTTAACATCTCTGCCCATATGTTTAATAACTTTGATTATGCAAACCATCCTGTCAGGTTTAGTGAAACAAACGCGTGCTAGTGAAATCATGTATACAGACATACTTGCAGCTTTAAGCTTAAGGTAAAGGCCACAACTTGACAAGAAAAGAAAAAAGAAAAAAAAAAACACCTATCTTTCTTCCAGTTTTCCCTGTCTTTGAGCCAATTCCTTCTCAACAGCCTTGGGAAAGCAGACATTTTGGCTCTGAGGAACTGTGTCTAGAAGAAAGTTCCTCATTCAAGTGTGCCCTGCAGAGAAGCAGCTAAATGATGCTTTCTTTTATGTAGTCAAGAAACTGCAACAAATTAGTGTTCAAAATTTTTATGCCAGTACTTACTCAAATAAGTTTGACTCTTTGAGCACAGGCATTTAGTCTTCTTTACACAATGGTACATTGTTAGGAAATTGAGTTTAAAATCAAGTTACAGTAAAGCCATGAAATTAACAAACTACTCAAGCATAAAAAATAGAAACAATGAATACAACAATCTTAGCCTTTCCATTACTGCTAGCACATTCAGGCGTATATGTGAGCAAGTGACAAGTATTGACCTAGGTTTGAAAATAAATATGGCAATGGGAAACAAAAGGGTACACCTTTCTCCAGAATTTAATTTAATAAAGCAGGTAACTATTTCCTAAACTGTGAAGAACACAAAATTTAGAAATAAGGATGTGTAATTCATACTTTTTTAGAAACACTTCATTAGTTCTCTTCGACAAAGAAAAAGCTCCACAATTTAGTGAAGTTCAGATTGATGTGATCTACAAAGAGATGTAAGGTAAAACTATCAACGTTAAAAAAACACCTAAAATCCCTGCCTGAAATTATTTCCCCTCAGTCAAAACAAGGGGGGAGGAGGAAGCCAATTTTTTTTCCATTATAACCATCCCGAATATTCAAGCTGCCTTTTTTCTCCTTTCCAATCACTATGATACTTTTACGTGGGTCTTTCACACAAGAAACATGTATAAAGTAAAACTTTATTATACAATTCGATTGTTAAAACAGAGAAGTCGGAAAAGTCAAAGGCAGCGGAGGCTCAGGCAAAAGTGTGGTGGATTTCAGAGTGTTGCGCGAGTTTTACCGGAGCGCAGGTGAACTGCGCCTGATGACGGTACCGCTCCCGAGGGGCTGCGGTGAATGCCACCCCGCGGGCTGTGCCACCCCCGCACCAGTGACCCATCGCCGCCCGCAGGAGTCGCCAGTCACGGCTGACTCAGTCCTGCCCTGCACCGCGGCCACCTGCCAGCCCCAGGGCAGCGCCGTCCCCCGTCTCCGGCGCAGCGCCCGACGGCGCGGCCGGGCAGGACCGGGGCGCTGCGGGGCCCCAGCCCCAAGTGGCGGCTCCGCCGGCCTGCCCAGCACAAGGGCAGGCGTGCGAAGCACTGCGCGCCGCTTTGAATCCTGGGCTCTCGGGGTTGGTTTTCCCTTGTTACTGTTCGTTGGGTTTTTTTTCAGTGGAAACTTTCCTCTCCCAGCAGAGGCCGGGACAGCGAGAACTGCCCCGGGGCGCCGCGCTGCCATCACAGTTGACAGCTTTCTGCCCCCCGCACTCCCCCTTCCGCAGCATTAAAAAGCGGCAGATACATCCGGCCGGAGTTTGTTTTTAATAACGGCTGTTAGTTAGCACAGCTAATTGCATCCACTGCCAGCAAAATAAAAGTCAAGCTCCATGTCATGGAGCTCCATACGAGAATCCCGCATGGAGCCTCCTCTGCACCGGGCCCCAGGGAAGGGAAGGGGGGGACGGCAGAGAGACGTGCGGGGCGCCGGGTTGAAGGAAGCGGGGCCGGCGGCAGGAAAGTTGGAAAGGGTTTCGTTTATCCCCGGAGCAGAGCCACGGGGAAAGGAAAGTTCACAGCCACCAAGAGCGCCCGCGGGCAGCGTCCGGGGGCGGCGGGAGGGGGCTCGTTTGGGGTCTTTCTTATTACCTTCTGGTCTACGATGGAGCAAGCCATTTCCCGGACGTGGGCGAGGCTGAAGTCCCCCGAGGAGTCGTGCAGCAGCAGCACCGGCTCCCGGCTCAGCCCGATCTGGAGGTGGAAGGCGACGCCGCCGCCGGCAGCAGCCCCCGGCGGCGGCGGCAGCGGGCTGGGCGGCCGGATCAGCGGAGGGGCGCTCATCGGAAACTTCCCGCCGGAGCAGCCGCCGCAGCCGAAGGATCAGGGACAGAGAGGGAGAGGCGGGCGCCGCCGCGAAAAGTTTGTGGGCCCCCCCGGAGGCGCCACGCGAGTTCCCCCCCGAAGTTTCAGGAAAGTCCCGTCGATCTCCTCCCGGGTGAAAATGGCGTGGGGGTGGGGGGGGAGGACCGGAGAGGATGCAGACAGGAAAAGGCGGTGAGAAAGACGCAAAGTGGGAGCCCGGCCCAGCGCCGCCGCCGAGATGGTGCCGCCGCTCGGGCTGTTGGCGCCGTGCGCGGCGCGGGGGCGGGACGGGCCGCGCCCTCCGCCGGGACGGGCCCGCGCCCCGCTGGGCCGGGCCGCGCCGCGCCGCTCCGCCACCAAACGGCGGCCGCGTCCCGCCGGGTGGCCCCGGCAGGCGAGGGCGCCGTGGGGTCCGCTGGTTCCCCGCGGCGGAGCTTGGACTCAGCCGTCTTTGGTCTCCCTACCTGGCCCAGTCAGTGGGCTGCGGTGCTGGCGGGTGCTGAAAGCCTCCCCTTCCCCCGTCATTTCAAGAGGCAGGTGGAGGCAGAGCCTGAGGACAGTCGGGGATTTCCTTGCTGGCAGGCAGCATGGTGGCCTCTCCCGGGCAGGGGGGCGGCGGCTGCCCCCGAGGACGGAAAGCAATGCCAAGAGAGCGGGAGCTCCGGTCTGGCCCCGGCTCTTGTGCGTGGCCTCGGCCGGCTGCCCTCGTCAGCATCGTGCCGCCGCCTCCACCAGTCCGTGTAGGCTTCTTTTGGGAAGAAGCAAGGAACAGCTCGCATCCATCTCTTCTCTAAACCAGCTCGCAGTTTCAGGTACAGTCTCTGCAAAGGAGAAACACCCTGCCACTCAGAACCAGGGTGAGTTACTCTTCTCAACTCTTGGGATGAGTGCAAGCCTCATCCGTTTGCACAAGCAGCACTGCACATTTAGTCTAAAAGATTCGTCTCGAATCTCTTCTTGGAGATGTGTGAAGGCAGTGGAAACGTGAACTGTCAATATTTTAGATATCAACAGAGAAACTCTTAAGCTGGATATATGTGGCACCTGTAAGGATGACAGTACTACCTGTATGTTTGTAAATACAGTGGCTGATCAGATTTACAACCTGTTTCGTTGCAAACTGCTTTTTTGACCGAAATGTAGCAGCGTTATTTTATTTTTATTAGCTGTCTTATTAGGACCCATTTTACTGTTGTCAGCTTATTTCCGACCTGGGAACTACTGGAAGCTTCCCATAATTGCGTCGCCCAGCCAGCTTTTCTATACAGGAGTCATCGTGAGAGAAACAGACCAGAAGATCTTGCAGCCTTGCATCATAGCTGAGTCTGAGGTTCAGAGTGGAGCCCCCTTGCTTTCTGAGCTTGATGAGAGTTTAGGTGTGGCTAGGTCAAATCTTTGTCTCAGACTTCGTCAACAGTTCATATTTAAAGGATATAAAATAATATCTAAAGCACTCAACAGGAGGGTCTCCCTTATGTTTTTGTGTCTTTGTTCTCTGTGTAAATCGTTCTAGCTCAATTCTAATTCCATTTTCCTTTGTATGTTTCATCCATATAGTAATAGAGTGAAGTTTGCCATCAGACTTTGTTAAGTAGTGCTTTTACAAATTCATATTAAGCCTACTTTTGCTTATGCCTTTGATGGTGATTCTTTAAGTTACCTAAATCACTCATACATGACACAGCTCTTTTGCACTCTTCAAATAACCAGAGCAGAGGTAGCAGTAGCAAAACTGAGAATTAGATATCCTTGGTTTTCTCATCTATGTGAAATCAAGTGAAAAGACTCGTATGTTGTGACTTAACCTGCAGATCCTGTGTGCAGACACAAGTATTTCTTCAAAAAGAAAGATTACAGTATTTTTTAAAAGTTGTAGGTTGCTGCATTTTTTGTTTACTGTGTCAGCTATGTTGGAATACACCTTTGTAATCAGAATGGATGAGGGCAGGATTCTTCAATGCTGTGTCAGCCAGTCATATACAGGTGCCATTTATAAAAGGATTCAGTGGAACTACATGATGTGGTCCCAAGTACAACCTGGCCTATTGTGCTGACTGAAATGTCATCTATTTCATGAGATGGGAGAATTGTTGTGCTGATGCCAGGGAAAGGAAAAGACCATACACAGCAGTTTGTTTTGTTCCCTGTGACCTGATACAGTGTGCATGCCTGGTTACTAAACTGTGCATGCACAGTTGGAAAAACCACTGGAAGTTTAGGTTTCACTGCACCTGTACAGATCAATTCAGCAGTCAGCAGTACGTGAACTGCCACCTTGAACTTGGCAGGGGAAAAACTGAGTTTGCCACACATGGCTACACAGTTTATGCATCTGGATACGTATAGGAAGAGGGCAGTCAGGAGAAGATGTCACTGTAACATCACCTAATGAAAACCTCTCCCAGTTGCCCCCACGGTAACATTGCTGTAATGTTACTTTTAATTGCTCTGTATTGCCACAGTATGAAGGGTGAATAGTGGTCTTTGTATGTTCTCATGCATTGTACGCTTGACCCTTCGCTTAGATGCATTTCTGAAACTGTTATCTTCTGTTCTTTCAGCTTACTGCATTGTATGGATGGAATTCTGTTCCATCCATTGGTATTCATCCCCTTATAAAATTTTTATCGTTTTCTGCTTTTCTCTATCTGTGATGTAACTGGTCCTTTTTGAACAGCCAGTTGTCCATTTATCTTTCTTCTTTTCAACACAAACAATTTTATGGTGCATATGTTTTATCTAAAAAAAATTCAAACACTCAGCAAAGAGTATTGCAATGGAGAATATTCTGTAAGGCAGTTTATTTGACATAGATGGTTTAAGTTTTTAAGTTAAAGTTGTTGACCTAAAATTTAGTTCTTGTATGTTTAAAAAGAGAGTAGAACATATGTGATTATAAGGACATGTTCACTACTGGTTTTGTGAGGCAGATAGTGGAATATCATATCTAGTTCTGTCATCAGTATTTTGAAAAATAGGTTGCTTGGCAGTATGCTCAATAGTATAATGTATCTTGGCAAGGAGAAAAAAGCAGAACAAAAGCAAATAAAGAATAAGAAGAACCAGTTGTTGGAAACTGGATAGAAAGCAGTCCTGAAAATAAAGCTCAGATTTTAATTGCAAAAATGAGTAGTCATTAGTATGAATAAGCCAAGAAAGTGACAGGTAACATTTTTTAATTTTTCAAATTTAGACTGTTTACTCAGAAGGTTTTTGGGCTTAGTACTGTGGTAACTTCTTTGGTTTCCCAAGATCAGAGTGGAAGACATCTGCCTTAAGCTGTTTGTTATGTTCCTAATGGGATCCAGAAAAAGACAGCACATATGAATTGAAAGATGTAAAGATAGTAATTTTGGTTCTCCCTTGAAAGAAATGTATCTTTTCTATCTCAGAGGGAAGGCATCCTCTGTCTAGGAAGAAAGTGAGTTGGCATAAGCCCTTTGTGCCTTAGATCAGTTCCACATGTTTACCTCTGCTGGACTCAATAACCAGTTCCATGCAGAACAGGAATCTCTAGAAGAGGAATTTTCCAAGCCACTGCTGAAGATAACAACAGCTTTTCGTCTGGAAATTTTATCTCTTCAACCTGCAACAACACATCAAAAATTAAAGTAGGCAAAGACACTTTTTGTTACTGAATCAGGCCAATACCTTTTTTTTGCATTCTGACACTAAAATTTTTTGTTTCCCTCATCTTACACATTGCCAAACTCCACACACACTTCTGAGTTTGAGCAGGAACCTCAAATTTTGCAAAAAGTAGCTCTCCTGTCCAGATGTGGTTTACATATTTTTATATAGACATAGATTTTAACATTGAACATTCAGCCAAATCTATTTATGTTAAGAATATGTGAACTTGTCCTGTTTCTACAGTTGAATGTAGACTTTGGTATTTGCATTCTGACTAAGCAGCAAAACATACTTTATTAAAGACAGGTCTACAAAAGTGAAAGCATTTCTTCTGTCTGCTGTTTTCAGATGCTGAAATGATATTTAAAGTGGACTGCATGGCCCCATCATCTCTCTCCTGAAACAAAAGCAGAGCATTGAAAAAAAATTAACCAAGGAAGAAAGAGAAAAACCAACTGGTAAATACAAGAGGGAAGATGTGTAGACCGTGATGGAAAGTAAAAGGACACTAGAGTTGGAAATGCAAATGTGTCTGGATCTGGGATTGGTGTTGTGTTAGGGCCGAACTGCTAAGAAAATGAAGCCGATATCTGAAATATTGACAATATAGTTTCGCAGATAAGTTCCTGTGTACTCATTTAGCTGTACAACTGGTTAGGGATTTTCTGATGAGCTAGTTATGTCCATAAGAAAATGATAACATTTCAAGATCTAAATGGTTTTTGTGAATACTGTCAGTAAATATCCCAAATTTTTTGGTTTGTTGTTTTGTTTTTATTTTGTTTTTTTTTAATGTTTCCAATCGTGAAATTGCTTCAGCATTTCTAAAAGGAAAAGACTATTATCTTCCATTACTTTCTGCTAAATGTTGTAGATAATTAGGACAAAACATTTAAAAACATTAAGCTTAAAAAAAATCAATATTCAAGTTTAAAAATCTGAGACAACTCAATGTAGTATTTTTTGTAAATAAGTCACCAAAAATTCTGATTTTTAATCTTTATTATATCTTGGGAATGGAAGTTAAAATCTGATTTAGACTGGCAAAACTGTTTTCTGCCTATGCGCAGACTGATCATGGACATATAAGGTAGATAACATTAAAACAGAATCTGAAATACTGTAGGATAAAGCTTTTTAATGTCAAATATCTGCATACTGTGTTTCTTTGAGCAAAAAGTGTGCTGCTTTGGGAGGAAAGAGGTTTTTTTGTTTTCTTTATTCACTGTGCTCCAAACTGATCTCACTGTACTTGATCAATTCTGGAATAGGACAGCCTCTGTTTATCCCAAAGTATGCTTCAAGGATGTTTGCTATGGCTTGATGCATTCAGATAAGCATGAGTATCTTGGCATTGTGCGTATTTGTGTCAGTTGTCCTCACTGGGTCTCTGGTTCTTAGGAGCACAGTGTGTCTGGAACAAGGCAGTCCTTGCTGCTTAAAACTGCTGAGAGACGTTTCCCATTCTGGGAATACTAAAAGTAAGGTAATCATTGTGCCTAAAGGAAGACACAGCACAGTTTTATTCAGTAATTTCTTAAGGCTACTTCTTAGGTGTTTTTGAATAGGGTATCCTGTGTGAAGGACATTTTTTTATTGCTTACATAGCACTATTTCACTAAACAGTCTCCTGAATGTCACTGTCACATAATTCTAAAAAATTCTGGGCTGCAGTGACCTGAAATCTCTGGGTCCCAGAATCATACTTTCTTATAGTATATGACATGTGTTTCCTCTTTAGAAATGATTGCATGATTTTCACTATTCAGATGTGGATAATTTTCAACAAGCAACCATTGTGTTTGCTGTAGTTTTGTAATTTTCTCGAAACTACATTGATAATTCCGTTAACAAAATATCTATGCTATTAAAAATCAGTTATACTGTTTCTTAGCTACTTTTTTTTATTATAGCAAATTCTTTGAAGTGCAAATTCCTTGTTCATTTATTAATACATACAAGCATCCGATTTACAAGCTTTGTACTTTTACACATCAAGGGTGGGTTATTTTGTTACTTAGCACTAATATTTTGGTGGCTGCTGTCCACACCTCCATTTCATTTCCAGTGAAATTCTTCGACAGTTCAAAAAATAATCCAGGGCCTGAGAATTAAAGTATTACCCAGGCAGAATCAGATATGTGTGTTGTGATTTATGCATGATTTTGACCTGTAGGAATGAGTGTCATAGTATTTCTGTGAGCAGATACAGCCTAAAGAAAGAGTCTGTTAACTATCCATCAACGGTTGTTCCTAAAGCTTATGGAGTCAAAGCAGAGAACAAGCAGAGTGACTAAAAGTAAGGATGACAGAGATTTATTTGTGAGCTAAGCAATCTCCAACAGTATGGAAAGGACACAGGTTTACAGGCAATTTTAAAATTGAGCTAGAAATTTATCTGAGTGCTAGAATGATTACTGACTTTCTTCTCTGGTATTTAAAAAGATGCTGTGAGCTTGTCAGTTAATTAGTCCCACTATCACTTGTTTTACCATACTTTTATGTGGTTTGATATTTTTATCCACAAAATTTGTTATACAATATAATTTGGATAATTAAATTGTGGTTAACCTAAATTATTTAATGATTGCTGCGTGAATGCTAAGACCACACACACATTCAGGTAAAACTTAGGTAGGATTGTTGAGATAAAAATATAAGACAATCGATAAACACCACTCCTGTATTCTTTTGTGGAAGTTTCCTTGCTGGTAATGATTTAATGAGTTAAGAGAGACTGCCTATAGGAATAAGGAATTGATAGATTTCTTACCTAAATTATCATTGATCTTTTAATGTTTATTGATGTTGGTCACTGCTACTGCTTTGGTTTCACTGCATGACACTGAAAAGCCATAGCTAAGAGCATGAGGAAACCTGGTATTTTAAGCAGGAGGAGAGAGGATGAAGGAATGGAATGATGCAAGGGATCACAAGGAACCTGCAGAAGGGAGGAAGGTAAAAATGGAAAGAGGGAAGATTCACAGGAAAGGAATTTATTGCAAGGAGTACTACCATTGCGCATCATAGTTTCTTACTTGAAAATGTTTGGATTTAAAAATTGGACTTTAACAGTTCAGCAGGCTGGTTTTTAAGATAATGAGAAATATATTTTCCTTTCATTTACAGTCACTGTCTTGCAATCTTAACTTCACCTTATCATAGCTTATCAGGTCGGAGTTCAAATTAAGAAACATTTCATTTCATTTTTATTTTCAACAAATAAAAGACTGGTAAACCATGTAACCACACACTACATACTATAGAAACACTAAAAGCTGTTCCATACAAACCCTGTAAACAACTTAATGAAAGTTCACTCTTACACCACTTGCATCATATGTTTATTTAGGATAACCTCATTGAACTAAATACACACAGGAAACAAAACTTCTGTTCCTGTGTCTTACTCCTTCCTGTGTCTTGCTCCAAAATAAAAAAAAAAAAGTATGCATAAAAAAAGCTTAGTTGCTGAATACTTCAAGTAATAAAAGGCCCTTTCATTTAAACCACAATTTAGGCTTAATCACAAGGAGAAAAAAGTGTATCTTTTCCCTGTCATAGTAGACAAACATTTCACCAGGAAGCCCTACACAATGCTGCAGCATTGTCACCCTGGGTTATATAAACAAGGAAATCGTAAGATAGAGTAGGAAGACATTTCAAACAGATTGACAGTGTTTGATTATGCTTAAATTTAATGGATCTTGACATGATGAAGCATGTGAAGAGTCTTAAAAATAACTAGATTAGAATAATTTCTTTCAGGGATATTAGAGAATGTAACACTATGAAATTAGACAGAAGGTAGAAAAACAGGAGAATATAAATATAAAAATAAACACAACTAATCTGATCTTGATCATGCTATATATTATCAAGAATAAAGGGATTTTTTAGGGGAAAAAAAGATGAAATTTAAAAAAAAAACTTGCATGTGGAAATCAAACATAGAAATAAGGCACATTTTTTCATCTTTCCCCTTGGAGTCTTGCAAATAAAGTGGGCAAATTCGTATGTGGATATCTTCCAAACACGAGTGGATGATTTTCTAAAAGTTGTACATTTATTACTACACATTATTAGGTTCAACAAGAAAGCATCAGGCTAACACGGGGCTGTGTTGTAAAAACAAGATAATATATTTGTCTCTGAAATCTCTCTTCTAGAGGTCTAGAGGCAGATTTATTTCTCATTTCTCAAGAACTTATCAACAATTTTCTTCTAACTCCAGAACTAGGAGACAACTTGGTTGTCTTTTTTGTGAGTATCAAGCTCCTGGATGTGCATATTTTTCTAACCACTGAAAACCTATTTTTTGGGATTTGGGGGAATTTTTTTATATTCCAAATATAGAACCCAGTCCTCTAATTGATTTTGCATAGGTAGCAAGACTATCAAGAAGCTTCACTATATTCTTTGTGAGTACAAAGATTGTAGACATAAATCTCTTAAGCATCACACCTCCTAGAGAAGAAAGCATAAAAAGGAGCCTGTAGAGCCTAGAGAATTTTCCATGTAATCTTAAACTAAAACAGAGTAAAGAACTTAATCTGAATTTAAGATTCTGAGAGATGCTCTTTAGTTGTCACCGGAAGCAAGGAAAATGTACGTATCAAGAAGTATTTTAATATGGCTTTTTCAGACAGAGAGAATGCAGGAATAAGAACCGTATCATCAGATCCTGATATGTCATTGACCAGCTGCAGCGTACATTGATGCCAAGCATCATACACAAGAATGTACCTGGTATCATCTTGTTCCTCAAGCCTCTGCTGTTCATTAGTGACCAATACCTGCTGTGCACTGTATTTGCACCCCAGCATTCCTTTCCTTCATGTTTTCCTAATAGCTGTGCCATTTGTTAATAGGTAATAGGTCTATCTGCAGCTCTGCACCACTGGATGGAGAGCAAAGGAGAATAAGACTGGCCATTGCTAGGATACAAAATACATTCTAGGCTACAGAGATGCCATTACCTGCACTGACCCCCATGTGTTCATTTAATTTTGAGATAAATACCTGCCCTTAAATATAAACCTGTATGGAATCTATTCCTTCTGCCCAGAATGAATGAAATCAAAAGTACCATTTTGAATATGATTTTTATCACCAAGGGGAAATTTGCCCTGTATTGTTCGCTGGTGCAGTAGTTACTGGAGCAACTCTAAGTCTTCATCTGGAGGCCTAGCCAATAAGGCAAAGAATAGGTCTTCTTTGGTGAGATTCTGCAGGGTAGCAGGGCGCATATATAGGGAAATATCAATGACAAAATTTTAGCTCCTGATACAGTATGCTGTACTCCTTCTAGTAGGTGTCCCCTGAGTCAGGCATTTTCCTCTCTGTAAGTTGTAGGAACCAGAACTTGGTGTGTAAATATCTATGGGCAATCAGAAAATCTGGTCTTCAGGGTGCCACCAATGTCATTATACGGTGATAGTTTCAGCACAGCTGCATAAGTAAGACATTGAGAGGTAAAGAAATGATTGCTCAATATTTCACTCTAGGATCTCAAATTTCTTTGTTTTCATTTTTTAACCTGATTCTGAACAACTTCTGTTTAAAAAAATTTTTCTTAGTCACTTAAAAATGGATAAAAACCCCACAGTTAAAAACTGCTAATGTGGCTGAATCAGTAAATGTATATGTGGAAATATATATCCCTAATGCCAAAAACATAATGATGGAATGCTGTGTTGGCAGAGAAATGCTGCTATGGTGCATAGGGGTCAGCTGCAGTGGCACAAAAAAATGCTATTTGTTAAAAATTATTTGTTGCAATGAGTAAACTATAGCCAACTTTGCAGGACATGGCACATAGACGGATTTAGCTTTTCCCTGTATTACTGATCAGGACTCACAAGAGTCTTCCATAGCCTTTGTGATGTTAGGGGTAGTTTTCATGCATTGTGAAAACAACACACAGTTTTGGGAAGCTGCTCCAAAATTTCTAAAGAAAAACCACTTCCTTTTTGGTTTAATTCAGAAACCATTGAATTACTTGCATTGTGCAACTGGAAAGGGTTTTTGCTTTCAGAAGTGGTTCAATCTGAATATAGGGATTTCTGTGATGTGGACAGCTAACATGTCTTTGTGATTTAATCCTGCCTATATGCTATGCATTTCATGTAAATACTGTTTGTCCCTTTGTCATCACAGTATTTTCATATAATATTTACGGGTAAAGAGTCACCTTAAGTGTTTCTAAAAGTAAGAAAAAATATCTGTTCCCTTTATGTTTTTCAGACCTACTCTGAAGACAAATCTTTGCTAAGGAAACAAATCAGTGGACTTCACTGGCTATCTTGCAGGTATTAGATTAGCAATGTATTTTAGAATTCTTTAGAATTCAAAGTGTTCATCCCATGCCATCTGAATACATCACTGGTTTTGAAGTATATTTTTACAGCAGCTTTGCAAAGCAGAGCAAGACTATTATTTCCATATTGAGTGCCATGGAATGAAGCATATTTTTAATTCATGATTTTTTTATGAAAAAAAGATATGCAGTCTTGCTTTAAACATAGTATATATGTAAGATTTATACTTTTGCAGTTAGCCAGCTACATAGACACAAATTAATTTAAAGCTGAATTTCATACCAGTGCACTGTGCTTTACAGCTGAGACAATTTCCCATAAATTATGGACCACATTGTTCTGTAATAGAGCAGGGAATTGAATGTAGGTATTGCCAATATCAAATTAACTCAATAACCACTTGCCCCCTACCTGCCTGCTGCCTTGAAAGAAAGAAAATGCAGTCCTGAGGAGGAGACTGTGCATGCATGTGTGTTGGTGCAAACCTTCAACTGCTTCTTTCCATTCAGACTTGAGTACACAGCATGCAGAGAACTCTTTTATAAATGTCTACTTAATGTGGGATTTTTTTTTTAATAAATCTGATTTATTTTAAGAAATTTGATGAAAATAATAGTTTTAGGTAATATCTTTTTTCTTTAAGATACTGTGAAAGTCCTCACAGATGTAGTAAAGAGCAGGTATTTGTCTAAAGCTTGACTCGTTAAGATCCTCGGTGGTCCTGTTTGGCTGGTCCATATTAATTGCAGCAATGACATTTGGGGTCAGGGGATCATGGACCAGCCGGTCTGTATTACTTTGACCTAATCTGAGGTGATGTGGTCTAGGAAACAGTTAATTATATTTTTCAACACCCCAGTGACTCACATCTTTAATATTAGGGTGATTGATCTTTGTGCCTTGTAGACCCTTGCAGCTGTTCCTCATCATAAGCTTTCTTCTCTGTATTCACCACAATAGTTAAATACATTCAGTTAAGTTTCATAAATTATGTGAGTCCTCAAGCATCAGTGTGGCATCTAAAAGTAAGCAAATACAAATCATTCAGGAATGAAGCTCTACTGGAAACTCTAGGGACTGTGAAGGGAAAAGAGAAGCAAATTATCAGAAAATATTTTTTCTCATTTCAATCAATCCCCCCTCCCCAGGGGTTTCAGTTAAAGTTTAGAATATGTTACCTCTTTAGGCATTTTGCAATAGACAAAGCATACAAACCAGGAACTGAAAATATCAGCTATGAATATAAAGATTTGAAATACATTTAATATACAGCACTTCATTAAAGTCAGTAGTTGGTGGATTACATAGATGCCTTCCAATGAAAAATCATCTGTTTTTCTGAAAGCCAAAACAATTCAGTGTGGAATGCCAAATATTATATTCATTACAAATATTTATGTTAATTCAAGAGGTTATGAACAATGTGCAGAAGCCAGGAAATTGAATTTTATGTTTTTCACAGTGCCTGTCACTTAACTGCATTGTAGCCACAGCAGCATATCCTTACAGCATTGATCCAATAAAATTCAATGTCTCTGCAGAGGCTTAATGCTAATGGCTGTGAGAACCTGAATTTTGTATTTCCTGAGCCTGACATATTTAAATTTTCATCTATAACACTAGATTAAATTAAATCTTTATGTTGAATATATGGTAAGAAACTAGATTAAGCTCTGAATTCTCTAGTTAATACTCACAAAGTGCTTCTTGTAATAATATCAGTTGGATTATTTATCCTGTATACTGTTCATGAAGATTGATGTTCAACATTTCTGCCAGAACTTTTCATCAAAAGTTTATTCTGCCTGGGAAAAAGTTCAGCTGTTGTCAAAGAAGTGTTTCATTGCAAAGCTCTGAGACCACTTCCCTTATTCCTTTCAGGAATACCATAACAAATATCTGGAGGGATAGGAATCACATGATGTTCATGAACATCATCCAACAGATTATAATTTGCAAAAGAGAGACAGGGTTTTATTACCATTTTGAAAAAGTATTTTCAAAGTTTTAGCTGGGGCTATAGAATTATATTTTCTTTTTACCACATTATATATTCTTTTTACTACATTATATTTTGTTTTTACTATATTGTCTTTTCACTACAGTTCATTAAAACATCAAAAGCTCTACATAAATATTAGACAGGGATTTCAAAAGTACTTCTTAAATGTATTTTAAGCATTAAATAAACAAATTTTCATTCATATGCATGCATAAAAATTCTGTTCTTTTTCCACAATACTATGTATTTTAATGACAAAAATATTCCCAGAAAATCAATAAACTTCAACAATCACAGTCATATGTGCGTGTAATAACACTTACAATAAATTCATGCGATTAGGGTTTATCTTAGATATCACACTTAAGCAAAAAGTCTGGATAGCAAATTTTAATGTCTGTTCATGATAAACAGAAGTTTAAAAAGTAGTTTGAAAAGAATTAGGTGATCTTGGCTAAGGAATAGATTAGACTTGACTGTAATCTGCTTAAAGACATTTCCACAGACAAAAAGCTTTCTGCAGAAGAAAAAAAAAAAGAAAAATAATAATTTCATAGTTCTTTGAGGTCTTGTAAATATTCCATATATGAAACCAACAGCTTTTATACCAATATGATTCTTCTCATATGAGACTCTGGTATTTATGTACATTGTACACTTTTGATATTACAAATTTCGAAAGTTCTAAGCATTCTTTCTGGATGCAGTTGACCTTTCTATTTTAAATATACATATTGGAAAGAACAGCCTACTCAGAGTAGCACTTGTTTGCCAATTTGTTGTCCTGTGAATTCACCACTTCATTTGCAGTGAATTAAATATCAGAGATACAGAACAAAAGGAAGATCCACCATGTTTCCTGATCAAAGTTTAGTACATGGGTTTCTTTGCATCAAAAATCTCCAAAATACTGGTATTGTTTTGCTTCAGTGTTCCTTCTCTGTTCCACTGCCACTGAAAAGTTATCCCAAGTCCTATATCTGGTCCAAATTTATACTGAATGGCTTTATATCATTCCCCCTGAACTTTTTGAACTAATCAAACTAGAGATCCATTTGTATGTCAGTTCAGATGAATACCATGTTTCTTAGTGCACTTAACAAAGGTTCCTATAAGTGAATTATTCGAGGTGCCTTAGATTGTCAGTGGTGAGAGAGAGGCACCTCTGTGTATTTTATGAACTGACTCACCCTCCGGGGCTTCTTGTCTTTCTCCATTGTCTATACGAGGATGCTGAATAAACATGTTCTTCAGTTCTGTATTCTGCTATCATTGTTTGGGGAATTTGTGCCAGCATTCATGCTTTTTAAAAAGTTTTTGTAGTGTTTTCAAAATGGTCCTGTTAGTCTGATCACACTCCCAGTTTCAGAGAGAGCTAGCTGCTGTTTTTCAAATAATGATTTTGAAAATTCCAGTAAATGTCTACTTCAAGTTTTTTTCCTCATAATTCAATGACCTGATATCCTAAAACTGATGGCTACCACTTCCATGCATGTGTTCGTGATTAGATTTTTGGCCGAAACCACTAGAGAACAAGAAACTTGGTTTTGATGTCTACATGTAAACAAGAAGTTCTGGGCTGCTTTAGAGCTCTGGCTGGGTAGAGCCTCCAGAGGTGATGATACTTTCTGCTGCATTTGTCACTGAACAAGGAGGAAAAGTGTTTAGGGCAGGCCTGTTTCCTGTACACATGTGTAGCGGGTTGGAGCATTTCAGTTAAAGCAGATCTTGTTTGGAGGGAAAAAATTAGTTTTTATTATCCTTTCCTGAGAGAACAAGTGATAGAAGACTGAACTGAGTGTGCCAGGTAAGGTGAAAGAAGGTAGTACAACTGTTTGTGCAGCTTTTTAGTAAAATTACTCAAAATACTAACAACCATGATTTGTGGGAGATTTGGGGTTTGGCTTTTGCATCTGCTTTTTGTAAGGTTGTGGTTATTTGTTGGTTTGTCTTTCTGTAGACTGCTAGTACCACTGAAGAGTCTCCCAGTGTAGTTTATTGAAACTACACAAACAAAATAATTTCTGTTTTTTTCATTGTTGGGTGGGTTTTTTCACTTTTCAGGAATTTTATCATCTGATAATATTTACCGAAAATTTACATAGCAGGATATTTACACTGAAGTATACAGGGTATTTCATAAATTAATTTGAATTCAGATATTACTGTTCTCTTTTATGTTAGTCTTTTTCATGTATTACTGTGCATCTTTTGTGGGGCTTACTGCTTTATGTACTGGTGACATATTGAAGATTTGCATTGTAGGAGAATCTTGCAATTTTCTATGTTATGCTCCTGCTGGATGGTAATAAGAAAAAGAACTAAAATGTGATGGAAATTAATTCCTCAGGAATACTTTGCAGCTGATAATCAAACAAAGGAAGAGCATTCAGGGTACATTCACTAGTACCATGTTGCAAGAGGAGTGTTAAAAACAAAGTTATTGTTGTATAGTGTTATCCCTAAATACACATTCAGAGCTCTAGTTCTTGATCTGTTTGACATATTTAGAGCATGTGACAAGATCTTCAAAAATTTTCCACTTTCTCAACTAGCCTTCAACACTTGTAAAATAAACTGACTACTGAGTGCCATGTTAAAGCTCCATTCTCTCTTTTTTTAACAGTAATATGTTCACAGGGAATAGATTCCAGACTCCGGATTGAATTAGGCTGACAAAGTCTTGCAATATTATTAAGTAGGGAACGTTGTTTGTTTTGGCCTACTTCCTGAAGTCTTTTGTTCTTTTATTGCTTACCCTTTTTCTGTAGTCTCAGGGAAAAATTATTTTTCCCAAGTGAAATCAAGTGGCAAAAATATGGAAGATGCCTGAGGTTAATAGTGCTACTCAGTTCTAATGAAAAATTATGTCCTTTCATCATCAGCAGCATTGAGCATCTTTACTATCCAAAAATATAATTGTCCTTTTCACATTTGTGGTGCAATTTTGTTATCTTGCATAGCCTGTATATATGTAACGTATATGCAGTAAACCATTCAAATAAACACTGATTAGCTAGAATTTTTAAAGAAATGTGCAAACACCATTTTTTAATCCAAAGAAGTTGCACTTTTAAAAAACTAGTATTAGTTTCACAGTTCTCTTAAAAGTGGCTACTGTCTGAGGACTTAAGCAGTTGAGACTGATGTATAATTGATGTTCATATTTTTTATTGTATTTATAGAGGAAGCCTTTTGATGCTTTTAAAAAAATGTATCCAAAGGTGGATTAATTAAGAGATTATATTGCATATTATGTCTATATGTGTGAGAGGGCAGCAAAAAGTATCACAAAAAATGAAATGCTACAGAATTCCAAAAAAAATGCTGGGAAACTGATCCTCAAAAAACAAAAAAAAAAAAAAACAAAAAAACCCAAATAAACAAACAAAAAACCCCAAAAAATAAAACCACCTTGTAAGCAGCTTTTTGTTCTGATTGCTACTGGGACATGCTGGGGCATGGCAGCATAGACAAAGATAGTATCTCCTAAGTACAAAAGATACATTTTTGTACTTTTTTGATAAATAAATAAGGTTGCATTAAAGACATAATTTTTTTCACTAGAAATTTCTCTTCTACTTAAATCAAACCAACTCTCGTGATCCAAATTATTACCTCAGTGCAACGGCTGATGGGAAATAGGCAGAATGCAGATGAAACACTTTGAAAGTTATAAGAAGTGTTTTTTTTCTGTAAGGCTATTGTTGCCTTGTGCTTTCTATGAACATATGCTAAATGCAGACCTGGTATCATCACCTGGTGTTTCAATAAGGTTGCCTTCCTATTATCTGTGTCATACAAGTTTATTTAATTTATCAATTTCTCTGAAATATTTCATGTTTGGCACCTTCATGAGAATTTATTTTGTTTTCTTTTTTAATTCAGCCAAGACTAAATGCATGGTTATGAAACTGAGGAAAAATACTTAGCATGTAAAAAAGGTTCCTGCTCTTTTCCTCAAAAAACTTTGCAACTCACGTATTTATAATCAGAAAAGGTGATTCAGCAGCATTTTATTCATGTGGAAACCTTCTGATTTCCTTTAAACAGGAAAATTGTTCAAGTGACAGGATTTTAGGGAACTTCACTTTGTATATACTCAGTTTATGTTCCAGAAAGTTCAGTGTTGATTCCATTATCGCTTGCGTCTTTCACACCTCTTATTACTGACAAAATGGGAATTTTACCACCTTCACGATGGGACTGAGCAGGCAAAGTTTAGAGTTCCTCACAAAAGTCAGGTTTCCTTCATGAGCTTTTCCATTAGGGAGAGAGTCAATATTAGGCTCTGGACTAATACTGATATGTTCAGGATCATCTGTTACTGGTTTCTTTCATGAAGATACACGGCGTAATACCTTGTTTTGCGATTTCCAGACAGTAGAAAGAAGGAAAGCATCTCATTGAAGTCTGGCATCTTAGAACTGGAGTGAAAGGACTCATAGCTCCTGAGTCTAGGAGAAATAGGGAAGGCAGGAGAAGGGACCCAGGTGTCTAAACGGTGAAACATTGAAGATGGATGATAAATTGCCATTAAAACAAAAACAAAATCAAAATTGATTACAGAGGAAGATTGAAACAAGATACCAGTATATTGTTTTCAGGGAATGTTGGAGGAAAGATAAGAACTACTGACTTGGAATGTGGAGGAAGAAGAGAAGTAGTGTGGCAGATAGCTGTCTGTGAGAAGCCAGGGAGAAGGCTGGATGGAAAGAAAACAAAAAGGAAAAGTGATGAATGTCAATATTGGTTAGAGAACAGTAGAGTTAACTAAGTACAAAGATAAACTATCTGGAATTTAATGAGAAGTGGTTGGGGGACACGAGCTCCAAGACCGGAAATAGGCAGAATAATTAATATTCATATGGTGAGTTTGAGCTGAGAAACCAAGAACAGTAAATGTCCTGGTGGGATTACTCCACCCCTTCTTTTGGTGCTATGTGACCAACAGTGGACAACTAGGGAAAACACCTAGAAAGTAGGTGCTATTCTGTTTCATACAGAAGAGGCAATAAGACACAGAATAGAGAGAACACAAGGTATGGTTTCATTAGGATGATGGGGAACCTGTTTGAAAAATTGTATTTGGATGGTGATTTTAATGGCAGTTTGTGTGTGATATTAGTCTTTTCCTTTAAACTATTAATCTAATTCTCACTAGGTGTGCAATTATCTTATTTTGCATTCAACTTGCACTCACAATTGAAATGAAAATTAGTAAAAAATCTTTTTAACATATTTGTACTACTATAATGCTTAACATGTACCACCACCACCAAAAAGTCAGACAATCCAATGAACATTTGCAAATATTTTTGACCTTAATTTCAAAGCATCTCTGTTTTCCCCTTTCTAAAACAGAGAAGATAGCAGAAAGTCAACTAACCAAAACTTGGTTAAGATAAAGTGGCATTCATGGTGCTATTAAACAGAATAGCACAGAAAAATGCACTCTACAGGAATTAGTAAGGCAGGCTTCAGAGTGGTTTGAAGTTGTACCAGTGTGCAGTGAACAAGGCATGGAGTCACATACTGAACAATGGAAAGAGAATTAAAGGTTTTGTCCCTAATCTGTAACTGAATATTAGCTATCCTGTGCTCTGAGGGGGGGTTACTCCTCTGCTGCAAGTAGAATTTTATTACTCAATCTTGCAGTAAAAAAAAAACACCATAATTTCTTGTGTATGTTGATCTTGGTTTAACTAACAACCTTACAGCTCAAATCTTTGAATTCATAAATGCTTGACAGTTATATCATGGTTCTTAATTTTTCAGTGACACATAACAGAAAATTGAAAGTTCCTTTATGCAAAAGATACAACCACTGCTTTAAAAAACGGCAGATTTATGAAAAAGAGAAGTAAATACAAAGTTTATTATTTCAAGTTCCTATTTTAAGATTTCCGATTGTGCCTTTTATTTTATTTTGAATATTATTCTGAGCATTCCAGTTCTCTGTGCATGTTATTCAGTAGGTTCTTTTTATTTTTATTAATTTTTACTTTGTTTTCAGTGCTTAATATATTTGTATCAAACATTCTCTTCATCTTGGTATATCTTCCATAATGATGTAAAATATAAAAATACACGTATATGGAAAGGTTTGCATTATAAGCAAAATTTCCCTGATATTAGCATCTTATTGTTTAAAACAGTTAAGAGTTTTATGACTTTTTAAAAGTTCGAAGTACTATACCTGCCATCTACTGGAAGTACAAGGACAATGCATTTAAGTTGTATCATGTTGACTGTTCGACAAATATATGTATTGGCTACTGCTCTATTATTTGACTTTTTCAAGTAAAAAAATATCCAATGAATTTAAACATGCATTATTTCATTTATTAATTTATTTAAAAATTGAAGTCTTAAAATTTGACTCAGTTTTTCAGCTCCTCAACTTTCACAGATTTTCAATTAACCCAGAATAAAATCTAAACAAGTATTAAGAATCAAGTGTAAGAAAAACCTTTGCCTTTTTTCCTGCCCCATTCTACATCACCGTTCAGGTTTATGGATCTGTAAAATTTCTACAACTGAATACAGATAAAAAAGTTTTCAGATACTTATTTTTATATTTTTTAGAAAAGAATTGTTTTAGTATTTTAAAATTACGCCTTACATAAGCAAGTGATCTTGTTGTTGTTAAAGTGTTTTAATGTGGGGCACATTTTTAAGAGACTGTTAAATTACATTAGGTCCATTTTTATCTCTTCTTGACTCTTCATTCTGGTCCCATAAATCACAGTAATTTCTTTCCAGCATGGTCACTTGGACTGATTAAAAATTTGAAAAAGTCATATAAACATGAAGATATTAAATAGTCTTTTGTTGACATTGGATTTGGGACAGTCTGACTTAAATATCATTTGATTTAGTAATCCAAAAGTACTTGGAACAGAAAGAAAAAGATTAGTTATGGCTGCCACAAGGTTCCCAAGGTTCCATACAAACCAGCTGAGTCCATTTGGATATGAGAAACAGTATTTTGTCTGCATATTAACAGCAAAGGCTAATATAAATTGTTTGGTAAGCTTGGTTTCCATCAGATCAAACTTTGAAAAGGAAGAGAAATAATTAAGTGTATATTTATCTTTTTAAAATCTATTGTTAACCAAAGCATGACAGGCCTGAAAGGAAAACAAAGAAAGTCACCAGTTGTCTTCAAGGAAGTATTACTGAATTCCTAAGAGATTATTGTGGAAATAAACCTTTTCAGAAGGTTCTTTTAAAAGACTATAATACTGAATACCATTTAATTTTGGGTACTACTTACTTTTATTGTCCATTATTAAGACACTCTCAGAGTATTACATTCTGAATAATTTATGGCTGAAATTGTTATACTTTTCTAGAAATGTTGCTGGAAATTATATGTTTATTCTTCTCCATTTGCTTTCTTCTAGTTTATTAACCTATATCAGTATGTATTTTATCACTTTACTGAAGAAGGAATGATTAGGCAGTAAAATTAATTTTCACTCTCTTTAAAATTGAATTTCTTCTTTCTCTCATTGGACTAGGAAACATTTGAAATCTGTGTGTCAAAAACAGACAGACTTGGACAATAGTTACTTTCATTGGAAAATATAAATGCTTTAGCCAAAGAAGATGTTGAACTTTTGCCTTCAGTTTGAACTGTATATATGCTAGTTTAATTTTGCAAGAGTACACAGTGTCTGGGTTCTATAATAGTTATTCTCTTATTAAAATAACATCCATTTGCTTATTAAACTAAACTTATTACTTGTGAATGATGAACATATTTTATTAGTGTAATTTATTAATAAAATATGTAAACCCTTTTTGAATAATGGCAAATTCACTTAATCTGGGAGGCATCATTAGGCTCCATGCTGAGGCTAGGATTCCTCTGTGCAAAGCTAACCACATGCACCTAAACCTCTGAAAACCATAGACATCTAAGATACCTTTTTCATAAATGCTTTGTGTATACTTCCCTGACAATCTCTAATTTCAGACTCCGTTGTAAAGTATTCGTGGTTTACAGACATTTTAATACAGGTAACTCTAAGGCTCATAGGCTTCTCACTATGATCTATAAACTTCTTACTTTCTTTCTCTGCAGATTCTGGGAAAAAGGTATTTCACACAAACAATCTCCATATGTTCCAGAAATATTTTTTCTCTCTCTCTTTGGCTTAGAAAAGAAGAAATTGAAGGGCAATAGAGGGGGTTTTGTTTATGGGTGTTTTCCCCAGATCTGCACAGCTCTAGGCCAGACGTAGTTAACCATTACCAGTTTAAATTAAACACTTCACATGCATAATGAAAAACAGGTCTCTTGTGTTGCTGCTGAAACAGAATGGTTCTCTTTATTCAATATGGGCTTTGATAGTATTCCAAATTCATCTTTTTGCATTTAGATAGGTTAAATGGTGCCTGACGGATGATTTGCACATTATTCCAAACAGTCCACAGCAAAAGAGGAAATATTAAAATCTGGTTTTCTTTTTTAAGGAAAATGTCATCCCAAGTTTAATATCCATGTGAAGCCGACATATGCTCATTCTACATTTCCCCATCAGAACTGCTCTTTTATTTTATGTCAGGCAGATTTGTTGCTATTGGCTTCTCCACAGATGTTCATCTACTGCCACCTCCTAGAAAAAAGTCTCACCACTATCTACTCAATTGATTCCTTACAAATGTTACTTTGGGGTTCTGCAATCTTTTTGTTCTATAAATCTCTGAAGTTACTTTTTCATCATAGCAACCTACTGTGTGAGATGTCCCCAAGCATGCAAGAATCTTACCAGTTAGATTCATTAAAATCAGAGGAGAAGCAAAATAAAATGTTTCCATTAACTTCATGCATGCAAATTTTTATTTCTAACTAAACTAAACTAAAGTTAAACTGTATAAATGTCTTTTCATGGAATGAATAGTTTCTTTCTTTTCCTTTCAGTAGTCTAGGTTCTCCTCTTCAGTAACTTTGGGGTTGGACTCTAAGAAAAACATCAGTAAAAAAATGCACAGTTTTGGTTTTATGCTGCCTATCTTTAACACTGTAATTCTGTCATTGGGGTTTGCTAAGTTACTTCACCTCTGTCTTTAAAAAAAAGGTGATTTCTTGAGGTTGCTTTTGTCATGGATGTACATTTTTTTAAATTTCTTTTTATTTTGGATCTTTGTCTAACAGCATTTCCTACATTAATGTTGTTATTACTTAATGGAATTAACAACATAGCACAGAGGATTTCAATGCTAATCTTGTTTTCTTGGAGAAAGAATTTTGGAGCAATGTAACAGGACTTTCTCTTAAGCATTTAGTTAGTGATAATCCACTCTTTTTTTTTTTTCCCATTTTCTGCATTAAATCTTTGCAGGATAGAAAGAAGAGATTATAAGTATCTTTTTTAATAGAGCAAGTTAAAAATTGAAAATTGATTTATTCATTAAGGCTTTCCCCTATAATGGACTATGTATCTGCTGGAATGTATGATCACATTATTTAATAAATTGAAACACCTGGAGGACCCTTAAGAGCATACTGCTGAGAACTCTGCTACCTGCACTCCAGGGCTCCTTTTCTCATCCTTGACTGAAGGTCTGAAAACTTCTCTAAAAATTAGGAAAATACAAAAAGATACTTAAATAAGATTAATCAAATTAAAATGAAAAACAATAAAAAAGAAAAAGAAGAAAAAAATTAAACAAAATGGAAATGCAATTTTTAAAGCATTCCCTAAAGAGTTTGTTAAGCATTCAAAAGTCATATGTTGGTGACAAACTTCTATGTAACAGAAGTGAGAAACAGACTAAAAGAAACTATAATACATTAAATCAGATTTTTGGCTTCGTAGTTATGCCTGTAGAATAAGCATTATAGACTGGCTCTACAGAAAAGATTTTTTCCTGAGGTACCCAGTAGAACATGATCAACCTTTTCTTGGATAAAGATAGTATTATTTCCCCTGTTGAGGCCATTCAGAACCAGATGCACTTCTATCTGATATATGCCATCTATAAGATGATAAAAGGGTGAAAATCATACTAATTCCATGCACATATTTCACCAACTTGAGTGGGTGATAAAGGTTCGAAGAAAATTAATGACTGCGAAATGATTTTAGGAACTAGCAACGGCATCCCGGGACAGCTGCATTTACCTGGGTAATAAAAGGGTAAAGAAGAGAACTGGGAAGAAGTCAGATGTCTATGGCTTGATCACAACATGAAGCCTATATGCCCAAACTGAATTTCGAGGTCTCATATACATGTGTGACTTTGAGCATGCCAGTTAATCTTTTGTATACTCCAGCTTTGTACCATCAGCGATGATGGTATTTCTCCTATCTCCCTGGAGTTTCTGGGGGAACTTTGCAGTAAAAAGTTCTATCTAGAAGTGGCAAACCAAAACTAAAAAATTTCTTTGTACTTTAAACAAATAAGTAGTGCTCTTTTATCATTTCAGTACTTTTAAAAAATTAGGCATAAAAATACTACCTGGATAATCATTTTTTGAGTAAATCATTTATTATTATATTTATTTGTCTGTACTCCTATTAATCATCATGTTAATTGATAGTCAAAACTTGTTTCATTTAAGTTGATTATTCATTTAACATATCTGGTAATGTGGGTCACTAACTACCAAAAAAAATATAAAAAAGAACCTAATGTTTTTCTGCAAGTTATATCTAACCTCCTAGAAAACCATTTCCCTTTTCAGAACACATTTCATATAGAAATAAGATTTCTTTCAGCAGTAGTGTATCTACGATAAATGACACTTTCCACTCTGTATTTTGTTGGGTGCCTAGGAATAATGTAGACAACGAGCATCTGTACTATGCATGAGCTTTTACAGAGAAGCTCCCAAACAGAGTGAAGAGATGATTAACAGCCCAAATTTCAATCTTCTTTATGCAGCTCAGGTATCAAATGAGTAATTTGCTGTCCATAGCTTTGAGAAGCTCAAATATAAAATCTACAAGAGACAGGATAATGGTATCTTAGTGATTACACTGTTTTTCTAACTACTTCAAAGGCTTTTCCTTTCACTTCTGCCTTAACAAAAGATAAGTCTGAAAATGAGCCAGGTCCTTATTAAAAGCGTAGCATATGTCTAGGGAAAAAGGGTCTTGCTGTTCAGATTTATGTCTTTTGGCAGATTTATAAGGTGTTTATATGTAATAGATTTAATCCCATGGACGAGTGCTGAAGGCTTTGCTTAATTCCCTAAGTGTTTAGAAATTCTGATTAAAAGAAGTTCTTGGTAACAATAAGACTGAATTCTCTGTAATAACACTTTTCAGGATCAAAAAAGGTCATGCTTTTACCTTATTAAAATAAGCATGTTTCACAACCACAGCTGAAAGGGTCAACCAGTGAGGAAAGGATGGGTTACATGCTACATCTGTCCAAACTTGGACATGCTATTGCTCTAGCGAACATATAATTTATCGTTATTTTTTATTCAGACATATACTCAGTAGGCAGTGGGATAAGATCATGAATTCCAGACAAGTAGCTGTTACAACTAGCTTTGTTATAGACAAAGATTTGTTGCAGGTGTCTGCTGAAATGTTTTTAGACTATAGTAATTAACCCAGAATCAACTCTAAATGTTTCTTCCAGATAGTTTTTGCTAAGAAGAACAATACTTCAGGGACTTATATTCTAAGTATACATAATCTGGATTTCAAAAAGTATATGCATGTGGAAGTGAAATAATTCAGAAAGGGAGGACCTGTGAAATGAATTAGTCCTGCGATCTACTGCTTTTATTTGTTTGCCATAGGGGAACGGTTTCCTAAGTATCTTTGGTAAAGGTTGCAGAAACATTGGTCTAATCACATGGTTAAATATTTGCTTGTGGCAAAGGATACTCAGAATGATATAATAAAAAGTGTGTACATGACTTGCACTGAAGATTTGGTGCACCTCTAAATTGCAGGTATATGTTCCATATCTTAATACTTATTTTTCTGTAAAGATAAAAAAAAAAGCTTTTAGATATTACTGTTCTCACATAGTGACCCAAGTCGCTGCTTTTTGTTCATTTGGTAAAATTGAAGTTGTAATGTAGTACTGCAAATAATGAAATATAGAATCCTCCCCGGAATACCTAATTATTTTTAGAAGCTCATGTATGAATCTGAGGTTCAGATATGGATTTTCTCCTGCTGTCTTTGTTACAGTATTTCTTTCCTCTTATTGTTCTCTATATGTCTACAAATAATGGTGTAAACCTTGAGCATCTTCAATATGCAATTTTTCTATCTTAACAGTTCTAACACCACTTAGAAAAAATGATGTGGGATAAAAGCATTCAGATACATTCATTGTAAGACAGTTTCAGTATTTCAAATAAAATCCACAGAGAAATGCACAATAAAGATGGCCGCTAAAGCAACATAATTTCATCACAATGTTATTCCACTATATTTCTGTCAAAAGCTAGCATTCTTTATCATGCAACTAGAGAAAACAAATCAAGACCCTCTTCCTGTATATAATCAAATGTTTGTAGAGAATTGCAACATTTAAAACATTTAATTTTTTCAGTTTTATCAGTGAAGAACAAATGGTTGTATAAGGATTGGAAGACAGAAAGGGTTTTGGATAACAATCATTTTTAAGACTGGGACAACACTAGCTTCATAAGCCTTTCCATTACAGTTTTTACTGAAGAAATCAAATCAGTAAGTTGTATATAAAATACTATAAACTATTCTGCATTTCTGCCTCTGTCTGCCAACCCTAAACTTCTTCTCTAAGATTTAGTCCACGTGGTTGGTAGAACAACACTCCTCTCTCCTCTGACACCATTCCTTGACATTTATAATTTATCTATGCACTCAAGTCAGTAATGTTTTCAGATTACTATTCCATGTGCCACCATGAAAGGAATTCACAGAAAGCCTAAAATCTTGCTATCAAAAACCATGTACTGTATCTCAGCTTCATCTAGTGCTCTATGTATTATTTCCCTGGTGTGATGCTTTAGATATCTTCTACCAGTTTCTCAGCAAAGCTGAGAAGTTAGTTTAGAAGCAATTGACAACGTGCTCTGTTAAGAGGAGTAGATATGTAGATATCCTGTGCAGATAGCTTTCTGCTATTCCAAGTGATGGTCTCAGGGCATTACTATTATTGTTGTTGTTTTACCTGTTTATGGTTCTCTAAATGTTGTCTCTAGACTGTTAATGCAATTGTGTAGAGAAGCAGGAAGAAAATACTAATTCTGATCTCAGAGAAGTAAATGGGAATTTGGAGGTTTTACAAAAGTGCAGATTATCATGTTTAGCTAAAAAGGTACTTTTATGGAGGAAAGACCATTGTTAGTTGCTTAGTTGACAAGCTATGGGCCTGAGAAAGCAAAGGTACAGACAAGATAAATAAAACTGTGTAGTTAATTATAAGTGTACTCAGCAATCATAAATTACAGGTGCTACTACTAAAATTACAGCATCTTCTGAAGAATCTTAAATCTTCTGAAAAGTCTGATGTTTTAGAGGTACCACATTTCTTTTTATTTCCTACATCATCTGATGAACTTTACGATCTTTGTGATCTTTTCTAAATTGATTCAATTTTAAATAGAGATTTTTGTATCTGCAGGTTACCTTTATTAAGCTTAAGAAATGACAAGGCTCATAATAAACCCAGACTTCAAAACTAGGTTTATAAATCCAGAGACATTCACCATAAACGCAGTCATATTGGGAATTTTGCTTTGGTCCATGAACTGAATACTCATCAACACTTATCTTATAAACTGTACTGAGTAACAGACGAGCAAAAGTTCAGGGATTAAACTGAGTTAACTTCAGCTTTGTTTTTGATAGTACCAGTAACATTTATTATAACCAATGTTGATTGGTTATAAAAATACTCAACAAAAATCATCAGGATTTGTATGTCACCAGTGCCTAATATTGTAAAACTTAGTAATAATTGTGCAGGCATACTGAAATTCAATCTTAGTCTTTAAATATCTGTAAATATTTTGTCATAAACACTTTATGTTTCAGCTGAAGCAATGTGCTATTTCTTTTCTTAAGCAGTGCAAGTCACAAAATTTACTGTGCATGTTCAGTGTAGAGTGAAAATAATTGGATTTGCAATGACAAATACATGCTAGAGTTTGCAAGTGAATTCCCCGAGATGTAAAGTCTTTTATATATGGTGAACTAGGTCCCAACCTCTGGGTCAAATGTTGCTGTGAATTATAATAATTGCAATTTATGGTAAAGACTAGAGTAAGGTTTGCAACTTGTCAGCACATATCATGAAGTAGAAATAAATTACAGCTTTTCAAAAATGACAGATTTCTGTTAGGTGCTTTCTTTCACTTTGACTGCATCAGACCTTTATACACCCAGCAATTAACTTTATTCACATTAATATTCAGCAGTGTTGACAAGACTGACACAGTAAAACTCAGTTTGTATAAAAGTAAAGACAGTTTGATGTAGAGTTATTATATTGTCTCATAATTCACTGTTGAGAGGTAGATCTTGATAAATGAAGAACAAAGCTATTGACTCTGGTGTTGACTTACTGTGCCAAAAAGGATTCTGATTTTCTGTTTCTCAAGATACACAGATTTTTGTTTGGAAATAAACAGTAATTGTATCTAAAGCCTTAGTAAAAATAATACTAATACACTGGTATCATCCTGTTTATTATTTCTGTATATTCACTGGTTTTCCAGATCTTTTTTAATATTTAGAATAATTGTGATTATATATAATGTTAAATGAGGCCAACCATCTATATTAAAGCATGGTTTTAACTTCTCTGGGAAAGCATTATGTGTATACTATTTCTACCCCTGCTAGGTTATGGCCTCACAAAAGGAAAAAGCAACTTTTCAACTAAAGTGGAAAGGAAATAGCTCCTGAAAACAAAAAAGTCCTGACAGTTGGTGTACCCATCCTGTATAATATTACCCAACAAGGAGTTAATAATGAGAGGGAGAGCAGGTTTCCAAATGTTTAAAAGAAGCTTTACAGATGTTAAAAGATTTAACAACTGCTCTTTTTTAGGTTTATAACATTTACTCAAACTGCATTTACAGATTTGCTGATGCACTGTTGAAGCCATTACACAGACAAAAACTTTAAAGTATGGCTACAGGGTTTCTTTTGGTATCATTTTACTTTCATAACATCTCTTATGGAAGAATCAGGAAGCCCTTTTGATTTTCTCTTCTTGGTCAAACAATCTCAAAATTATTTACCCACAATGAAAGTTTGACCCAGAATCTCTTATAATCTCTGTGCATGTTCTCTATGCACACAGAATAACAGAAATGAGAGAGAGCTGCTTAGATGCAAAGCTGACCTCTCAGGTCTTCATTCTGCAAAATGAAAGCCCTAAGCACTGAGGACAAAGCAGGACAACTTTATTACCTTCACAAATCTTGTCTTTGGCCTTTAAGGTCCCATTTTCTGTCTGCGTTTTAAAAATGTCCTTAAATGTCACTTTAAGGGTAAAGTTCCACTTTGGGGCCAACATTTGTGTGTCTTTTGGAGATATCCAGGAACAGAAAGACAGATATAAGACTAAGCAAACCACAGAATCACAGAATTGGTTCAATTCTGGTCCATTCTCCCTGCTCAAGCAGGGTCATCCTACAGCACGTTGCACAGAATTGCATCCAGATGGTTGTTGAATATCTCCAGTGGGGGAGATTCCACAACCTTTCTGGGCCCCTGTTTCAAATGCACAACTAGCGAAATAAATAAATAAATAAATGAGATAGATTGACTGGACTAAACTGCTCTCAAATTCTTCGTATTGTATTGGTTATTGGAGTAATTCTTTTAAACTTTACACAGCCTATGCTGTACATCTTTTTTATAATTATCAGCCTAATGTTGCCAAAAAAATAGCTATGAAGGAAGAGTACTTTCATTTGGATTTTACTATATTAGCAACGTTATAATGATTATGTGAGTATAAACCCCACATTTTTTAATTGTTATCCAGCTGTTATACCAAATTGTTGCCCATATTACAATATGAAAAGCATCGTTGGTATTCTATAATAGTGTAAACATTAGAGTATACAGTGTGGTTCTTCAAGAGTATCATCGGGAGTCATTCAGTCTTTCCTAATTTCATTAACATTAAACCTTCATTTACATATTTATATCTTGATTCTAAAACAGACTATTACACTTTTTCTCAGGTTTCCAGCACTAATGTAGTATCTTCTTGTCTTTCAGGATTTGAATGACTTGCCATAGCTTTCTAAATGTATTAATTCCCTTAACTATAGCACAAGCCTTAGAGCATATTTGTGTGAGCATTGTCTGCCTTTGTGCTTTCTTTTCCACATTGAACTAACTGTGAAGCAACAGCAAGACAGATCTCTTTGTGACTTTGTGCTGCTGGTTACGCAACTTGGTTCACCTCGAGAATGGTAAAGTTCTTATTTTTGTGATTCCCACTGTCAGTGGCTGGGTATGGCTGTTGTAAAAAACCATCACTAAGATCTTTTTATCCATTCCTCATGCTCTTCCTTTATCATCAGGGTGTTGTTGGCTAGAACGTTGGGGTTTTTTAATAAGAAACTGACTAGGCTGTAACTTAGTTAAATTTCATAAACCACAAACTGGCTGCAAGCCTGGAAACACTGAAACTTTTGCCTAATTGCAATCAATTGCTTCTCTGTTTATACTGGATTACAATGTTATTGGCTCAATTAAGTTTGTGGAAACAAACTGTTGATGCTTTGGCTGAGCAGCTGTAACAATGCAAAAATGCAAAAAAAAAAAAAAAGATGTGAAGATAACAGGCACAGCCTGTCTAGCATTGCTAAAGCCATTGACCTTATCACGGAGAAATGGCTTCAAGCCAAGACAACTCATTTGGACAAGATGGAAGAGAAGAATTGTGGAATGTTACTGAAAGTTGCAGATGCAAAATATATGTTTACACTGTTGCATTGGTCCACTTCCTGTTTATTGCCAACATCCTAATCTATTGTTGCTCATGCTGCGTAGATGTTAATGTGCGTGCAAGCTCCATTCTGGGACGAACTAAATATTTCTCTTGATGGGAAACCCTGCCCATGTGATCTCTGTGTTCATTGACTATGCTGAATTCTTAACCCCACAATGTGCACTAGGAATGTAAGACATGCTAGCTACATTTTAAGGACCTCTTTGTATGGGTTTGGAGAGATCGTATTATCTTTCTAGGAGCATCAAACCCATATGCCCATTCCCTGTGTAATGTTATAAGAATAAGATTTCATCGACCCCACCAAGGAAGAACTTTTAACAGCTCAGTGAAGAAGGCAGGTTGGCTTCTTCTTTCCCTCTATATCTCATCAGTACTCACTTGAACTCTCTTTTCCTGCAGTCCAATAGAGTTCTACAGAAATAGGTGCACTGATCTTAAGGTTCTGCCTTCTGACTTAAGTCCATGCAGTCCATGCACACTTGCCAGTAGCTGCTTGGACCTTTTTTGATAATTCTTCTCAAGGGCTACAAAGCAATAGATATATCTGGGCTTAGGCAGCCACTTAGACATTTGCAAAGTTTACTCAGGGTTGAGTATGGGGCATCTGTTGCGTGTCACACACATTGCTTTCTGAACAGCAGTGCAGTGCATCGTGTGTTAACAGACATATCATGTGTCATCAAACACTTCCAAGAATTGGTGTACTTGTTTTTTTAGCTCCACTTACTGATAGTGGAGAAACTTGAGCTCTGATTTTTTTAAGAATAACTATTATAGTAAAATGCAGGCTTTGGAATTAGTAGGCTGCCTACTATAAGACCTGATAACAGAACAAGAGAAGTGCAAGAGAAATGTTTCTCACGCAGGCTAGGAATATCAGGGGTGATAGAGACAGATGTGGAGAGATACCTGCAGAGAGCACAGAAAAAAATTACCTATGTGGAGGTGGCCTGGAAGGCAGTGTGATTACACTTCTACACGTGGCATGAAAGCTTTCTTGAGACAAGCTGGGCCAAATCATATGGATGGCTTTGAGTGCAACACTGCCAAAGCCATCCTTGAGGACCTGCCTTCCTTCTGTCAGGCTGCTAGACTCACGCCTGACCTCTCTCCCTAGAAGTTTTAGATTAAGTATTATAATGGAGTGAAGGTCTTCCTCTGATGGAAAATTACAGTGTTTCAGAAAAATAGGAGTGTTATATATCTGACAGGAATGTGGTAAACGAAGGATTTGGGACTATTACTGACTGAGGAAAAAAAAAACAAACCAAAAAACCAATAACAAACCCAGAAAACAATCTACATCTCTGGCTTGAGCTTTCAGCTGAGAAAAATCAGACACCCGTACAACAGGACATACGTGCCTATTTGCTTTGCTTCAATATTGATGCAATGGTATATTCAGATTTCATAGGTTTTAACCTTAACCTTAAAAAGAAACCCAAGCTGTTGAGGTTCTTTCAAAGCAAAACATAAAGTAATGCAAACTGTGTTTGCAGACAGACTGAAACCATGACTGCAATGTATGAGCATTTCCCATCTGTCATTAACCTCATTGTGATATTTAGCTCTAAAGCCTGATGATGTTCTGTTAGCAACCATATTCACTGTCTTAGGAGTGATTATTTTAGTGTACATACCACAGAAGGAAAGGAGGCAAAACTGTTGGGAGATATTAAGACTTTTTCATTGAATAAAATATAGAAGGAAAGAATGAAGTAGGACAGAAGCAAACATGAAAGAATTGAGAAAATATAATAGCAAGAAAAAAAAAGATAAAATTGCAACTCTTTAAATGAGAGCTTTTCTTACAGGGATCCTGCATGTCACATAAAGACACTGAACAAAGCTAAACAACAAAAACTCCGTCTGATATATTCCTTAATCACTAGGCATGTCACTGATATCATAAAGTGTTTCACTAGGAATTGAGAGCAAACTTGAATTCATCCAAAGCTGACAGGAAACTCAACTATTCCCTTAGAAAATATATGATATTCTTGTCCTAGCCTATCTGAAACAATAACACTGCAATAACAATAACAATGCCTTACACTTCCTCTGTACAAAATAATGTAGTGGTCTGTGAACTCTGATTTTGATGACTTAGATGCTAACACTACTAATTGCTCCTGTGCTGAAAGAGGCAGTAGGTGTATTTATCAAATGTTTTTATCCAGACAAACCTGACACACCTTGGAATTGCACTCACCTGAGCAAAAGTATTAGAGAAACAGCACTGAAAAAAAGCTTAAAAACTGAGAGGAAAGTGCCTCACTTTAGCTCTCTACAGCTTCCTGAGGAGCAGAACTGGAGAGGGAGGCACTGATCTCTTCTGCCTGGGATCCAGAGACTAGGCATAGAATCATAGAATCATAGAATCATAGAATCAGATGGCTTGGAAGGGACCTCTGAGATCATCAAGTCCAGCCCTTGATCCACTACCACCGTGGTTACTAGGCCATGGCACTAAGTGCCACATCCAGTCCCATCTTAAAAACCTCCGGGGACAGAGAACCCGCCACTTTCCTGGGCAACCCATTCCAATGCCTGATTACTCTCTCTGTAAAGAATTTCTTCCTAATATCCAACCTAAACCTCCCCTGGCAGAGCTTAAGACCATGCCTTCTCGTCCTACTGATAGCTGCCTGGGAGAAAAGACCAACCCCCACCTGGCTACAACCTCCTTTCAGGTAGTTGTAGAGAATGATGAGGTCTCCCCTGAGCCTCCTCTTCTCCAGGCTAAACAACCCCAGCTCCCTCAGCCTCTCCTCACAGGACTTGTGCTCAAGTCTCTTCACCAGCCTTGTTGCTTTTCTCTGCACCTGCTCCAGCACCTCAATATCCTTCCTGAACTGAGGGGCCCAGAACTGGACACAGTACTCCAGGTGTGGCCTCACCAGCCCTGAGTACAGGGGAAGCATCACTTCCCTGGTCTTGCTGGCCACACTATTCCTGGCCTTCTGGGCCACCTGGGCACACTGCTGGCTCATGTTCAGCTTCCTGTCAATCCAAACTCCCAGGTCGCTTTCTACCTGGCTGCTCTCCAGCTCCAGCCACTCTGTCTCCAGCCTGTAGCACTGCAGGGGGTTGTTGTGGTCAAAGTGCAGGACCCGGCACTTGGCCTTGTTGAACCTCATCTTATTGGAATCAGCCCAACTCTCCAGCCTGTCCAGGTCCCTCTGCAGAGCCCTCCTGCCTTCCAGCTGATCGACATTCCCCCCCAACTTAGTGTCATCTGCAATTTGCTGATGGTGGACTCAATCCCCTCATCTAAATCATTGCTAAAGATATTAAACAGAACTGGACCCAACACGGATCCCTGGGGGACACCACTAGTGACCGGCATGTGGGAATGGTTCAGAGCTGAGCAAAGGGAAGTTCAGACTGGATATCAGAAACCATTACTTTACCAAGGGGCTGATCAAACACTGGAACAGGCTTCCAGGTGGTTGATGCCCCAAGCCTGTCATTGTTTAAGAGACATTTGGACAATGCCTTTAATGGCATGCTTTAACTTTTGGTGAGTCCTAATTTGGTCAGGCATTTGGGCTAGACGATGTTGTAGGTCACAGTTGAAATAATCTATTCTATTCCATTGTTGGGGTTTCTGTGATTTTCCTTTTTTCTGAGACATTCCTGATTTTCTCTGTAAATGACTGTTAGAATTCCTAAATCCAAATTTGGGCATAGCACTGAAATGAATACAACTATATCAGTTTACTCAGATAAGAACATAAATATGGATATTCATCCATATTTGGACAGTGGTTTGACAACACACTGATTAAGTGATCAATTTTCATTGCACTTTTTTTATTGGACAAATTTTTACAAAAGGTGGAGAAGGTTTTTAATTTTACCGAGCAGCATTACAGTTTCTCTTTGCAAAACATGTCATGCAAAACCACAAAATTGGAGAAGGGAAATGGTAATAAAGGTGTGACCAAGAAATCTGAGTCTTTACTTCAAATATCAGTTTGAACACTTTTTGTTTCCAAATTCTAATGGATAATTTGCCATCTCAGAGATGACAGATTCCAAAGCACTACAGCAACAAGAGAACACAATCAGAAAAATTACATATATAAAAAATTACAATGTAAAATTACATACTTTTTCAATAAACTGATTTAGTTTGCTGTAATTTAAAGCTTCTTTTTTTAATAGCTTGTATTAAGATGTACTTTATGTGTTGGTTCTAGTGCCTGTGCATTTCAGCAGCTAAGTTTCTAATGCGACACTGTCACACTAACGATTAATGGGAGAAAGGAAAAAATTGGATTGGACACCGTCATGAAACCTTTCCTCACTTGCCTACCCTTCTTCTGTCTTTCCCCTTCAGCCAATTAACATGCCCTGGCACCTGTTAAACAAATATAAATAGATGAAAACCTATATCTCTTTCTACATCCGCAGCTTGAAAAAGACATTCAAATAATGAAACTGCAAATATATGCTAAACAGTCTGTGAACAGTTACTTAGCATTTATTTAAGCAATTGTTACTTGGGACAAAAGAGACAACCTATCTGCTCATTGTTTACCTTTACAATTTCAACTATGCCACTTGTGAAAGGACCCTAAACAGACTGTTCTTGATATTCTGTCACATATTTACATAAAACCCTTCAACCCACTGAGGATGCTCATTTTTGTAAAAATTTGCTAGGTGGAACCTGTAAGAAACTTGAAACCAAAATGTGACACAAATCCTCCCCTGGGCAGCTGGCTTACCTTCCTCATGTCCATGCTGCGCCAGATGGGTGGACGACCACTTGCTGTTGCAGCACAAGGGCAGGGCTGACAAGTAGAAGCTGGGAATTCCTGTTCTGCAAGGTTTAAAGAGATGTTCACTGGTAGGATTAGGCGTTCAGCACATACACTGTCCTTCCTTTCCTTGTCATGATTCATAATGTGGTTCTCTTTGCAGTTTAAATTTCTTGGTTTGTTGTCAGGAGGCTGGTATAAAATAAGCCAGATTATCTGTTGCTGCTAAATCAATCTGAAATATAAAAATGAAAGGTACTGCATTATTAAAAATTGCTAACCACCACGATGTGTTTGCTGGAAGATATGGGGCTGTCAGTCATAAAAAAGTGAGGAGGAAGTTACAATGTTAATTTTCAGCACCCAACATCCCTTACATCATCATATATTTACTAATTCAGAACATGTTAAAATCAGGAATTTTCTTGGTCTTGGCAAATTTTGGATTACCCAGTTCAGTAACTGTGTTTTATCACAAGAGGATTTTTTAACTGTAAATAATTTAGACCTTTTTTTCAGTTTTCCTTGAATAACAGTATTAGATGAAAAAGAATTTTTTCCCCTGTGAACATAACTGCCTTTTTTCTCAGAATTGTTCTAATTAATAACTCCAGTATATTTTATAGTAATTCTTTTACATATTTTTATGCAACAGCCCTGCTCATTCTTGCATATGTGTAGCAATGGAATCCCACAGTTTATCAGATAGGAGCACAATTTTTTTCTACCTAAAGAAGACTAGGTCTTTGTGGTTCATTGATTCTTGTCTTCAGGAAGAAGGCTGTCCTGGAGAGCAGAGCAACTGCAAGTGTAGCAAATAACTCATAAAGACAAGACTTAACTGTCACAGAAAAATAGGAAGACAGTAAATAATAAATCCCTTCTCAGTCTGGCATTTGTAGAGACACCTGCTATTTTTCAGGATAAGAATTGGAAATAATATTATCACTAATATTTTTTTTCCCCTGCAGAATGTAAGTTAATAAAGTTTCTTTTTTTCTTGTCCTGTTTGACTTCTTTCTTTCTTATATTTTCCCCTTGCTGTCCTTTTACTTTATTTACAGTTATTCTACAAAATCTTAATCTGCCAGGTAAGCCAGGAACTAGAAACTTTTGAGGTTTTCTGAGGTATTTCTTTTCAGGCAAACCATGACACTCCTTTAAGCCAGCTCCATTAAAACAGCCCCTCTTTGTAGAATCATAGAATAGTTTAGCTTGGAAGGGGCCTTTAAAGATCACCTAGTCCAACTCCCTGGCAGTGAACAGGGACATCTTAAACAAGATCAGGTTGCTCACAGCCTTGTACAACCATCTACCACCTCTCTGGGCAACTTGTGCCAGTGTTTCACCACTCTCATCATAAAAAAATTTCTTCCTTATGTGCAATCTAAATCTATAATCTTTTAGTTTAAAATCATTACCCCTTGTCCTATCACAACAGGCCCCACTAAAAAGACTGTCCCCATCTTTCTTAGAAGCCCCCTTTATATATTGAAAAACTGCAATCAGGAGTCCCCAGACCCTTCTCTTCCCTGGGCTGAACAACCCCAGCTTTCTCAGCCTTTCCCCACAGGAAAGGTGCTCCAACCATTAGATCATTTTTGTGGCCCTCCTCTGGACCACTGCAGCATATCCACAACTTTCTTATTTTGGGGGCCCCAGACTAGAGTAGAGGGGCAAAATCACCTCCCTTGACCTGCTGGCCTCACTTCTTTTGATGCAGCCCAGGACACAATTGGCTTTCTGGACTGCAAGTGCGCATTGCTGGGTCATGTTCAGCCTCTTGTCCACCAGCACCCCCAAGTCCTTCTTGACAGGGCTGCTCTCGATCCCTTCAGCTCCCAGCTTGCTTAGCTTGACACTGGATGGAAACACTAAATACTGTGTGCTGGCTCAGGAAGTCATTTAAGGATGTGCAAGCAAGTAGAATAATAAATAGGCCTTTGTAACTTTTGGATATTAGGCAAAACATGACAACTCACCACCTGCCTGTTATGTTGTCTTTGTTTCATATGCATTACAGACCAGTAATTACCGTAGATTTTCACAAAAGGGTACAGAGTGGTATGAAGTCTTGCTACACAATTTGAATGTTCTGATTTATGTTAAATATGTGTCTGTGAATAAGAAGACTAAAGGTCTAGAAAATCATGTCTACCCTGCAACTAACCTCTACAGGTTTTTGTCTTGTGCTTGCTATATCTAAAAGACTTTTTAAGTAAAATTCTCCATAAAGGAGTAAAAAATGTAATTTGGATACATTGCATTCTTAAATTTAAGAAAAATAAGAAAATCTTAGGGCATTTAATTTTTATAGCAGAAAGTTATGATGCGGCAGTTAGACTGTGCTGATGGGAATTTTTTTTTTTGAGTGCTCTTCTGTAACCATGCACCAAGCACAATAAAATTACCTTTATTCTATTGAATATTCACTTTTGTCAAAGGTTAATAGAAAGGTTCAAATTCAATCAGTGTAAGAGGCTTTAGCTTTGATGGGTTTCAAGGATACTTTCAACTTTTCAATGGAAAGGTATGAATCTCACTTTGGCCTTGAAATAGCATTAGTAAGTTTTTGTTCAAACCTTCATGCTTAAAAAATTCTTAGCATTCAAAATGTCACATCTTGAGATCTGTTCAATTTTCCTTTTTTTGTTACATGCTTTTTCTCCTCTGCAAGGCATACACAATGGGAACAATAGTTGGAACATGAGAAAATTTGAGCTAGGATTTCAAAATGATGAGACCAAAGTGAATTCATCAAAACAAAAGCTTTGAAACCAAACTAAACACATTTCAAGCTTGATAATGAGTATATGTTGTTATGAATAACCACTGAGAATTCTCTGAAACTGTATAGACTGTGTTTCATGCTTGCTGTTATGAGTCATGGATAACAACAGGACCTCTGACTATTGCATTAAGCTGACACATTTGTTAAGTTATTGTTTACCAACTGTCCTCCATATCACAGCCAATATGAACTCAACATGATCATGCATAGTTGCATGCAGTAATATGCTGTATTTGCATCCTACACAGATTTCTTTGAATCTTTAATAGACTAAATATTGTTTGTCTTTCTGAGAATGAGAATTATTTATCTGACTGGCCATCTATAGCTGAACATCTTTTGAGTTTTTTTTTTTTACTGGAGTCAATCTATTTAAACTTAGTTCTGAATCACAAAGACTTATTTTTAATATGAATGTAAATCAGATAAGAAATGAGAGCAACCAGAGTTGAAATGGAAATGTGTCAGAGCACAAATAATCTGCTTTTCTGTTTAAACTGAGCAATGGGAATTTTTCTACATTGATTTATAGGGAAAAATATTTAGTTATGTGAAAAAAAAAACCCAAGACACAAAATGTTCCAAAGTTGGTAATAAATAAATTCACTGTAAAGAAACAGCATTGAAAAGAATAAAAGCAATAAAAATTCAAGTGCTTAACTGAGTTCTGAGGCAACTGTAAGCACTCAGCAAAATCTTGGGCATCATGATAGACATTGCAATGAAAATCTTTTCTTGTATAATGTTCTTGTTTCATGTGTAAATGATAAAAAGAAATTGCTAGAAACAACATTTGAAAGATAAGTTCAGATTTAGTTAAGACATCTGATTTTCTGTTTCCTAAACTTCCCATCAACTTTTCTCTTTATTTTAAGAGGGTGTCACATAAGATTTTACCTATCAATAGAAAGACCATCCAAAGGTTTTAAGTAATATAGTAATATCTATGTTTGTGGGGGGTGGATTTAAGGTTGACTTGAATGTGGCCATAAATCTTATCTCAGATTAGCAGTCATCTCATGAGTCAGTAATCTAATGATTTTTAGGAGGAGCTTTCAGCTTCTTTGAATACACAGGGGCATACTTTTAGAACATCTTTTAAGTGGTGCTGAATGAAGACACCAAATGTGGTGAGAACTGGAATTTATGGTGTGCAAGTAGCTAAAGGATGATGAAGTTCTGAACGGTAGATGACAAAGGGAAGAAAATGAATCTCCAGTAATATCACTTGCTATCCAGAAGTCACAGATCTGAAGTCAGGGTACCTACAGTGAATAATTGTACTTAGTGTTGTCTATCCATTAATCATACACAAAATGTCAAAACTGATCCATGTGAAACAGGTTCATGTGAATATCATTATTATTTGATTTTATAGATTCTAGAAGATTTTAATAAGATTATAAGGGCAGCCTCATTTTTGTTTGACTATGTAGACTATATTTAAGATTTACTTTACCTATTACCTGATATAGGAAAGTGAGTAAGTATAGTTAGCATTGGCAAGCAGCCTTAGAGAAAAACATATGTGCTAGAAAGTCTTAAAATCACTGGTGAACAGTCCTGTGCATGCAATCCATTATATTTCTATTTAACTGCAGAATGGTTTCAGACAATCACAAAACTTTTTCCAGACTAATTCCTACCCATCCTAATCTCTAAATCAAGGAATTGAATATACTATGAAAGATACACTCTTGCAAAGATGGCATGCTGTTTATCAGTTTAATTTTTTTCATATAATTTTGTTTTACCGTACCCTAGAACTTAATGATGAAAGCTTCATTCTAGCATTACAGATCTTTGATTTTTATTGGCTTTTAAAGAAGCTAGGACTTTTATTTTTATTGCAAATAGCCCACTAGTGTGGATAAAATTTGACTCAAGAAACTTCAATGTTTGAATAACTCAAGGAAAGCAAAATCAGATACATAAAATTAGAGATTTTTTTAAAATACTTGCAGCATTATTTTACATACTGCAATCAATTACAACTCAGCCCCATCAGAAGCCAAGGTTAGGTTCTAGAAAGTGAACGACATATGTAATCATTTCACCAATTGCAGAAATAAGTGTAATAAGAATCTGAAACCAGCAAGGAACAAAAGATAGTTTATTAGAGATTCACTGACCAAAAAGGGTAGATAAAAATCTTTTGTCTGATACAGGTGTACCTCCCAAGCATTATCAGTGAACAACAGGCAGAATGCTAATGACAAGGAAAAGGTGTCTGCATTAGTAGACTTATAAAACATGATCATGGCCATCACAAGCTTTGAAGGCACAGATCATCAATTATTGCACTAATTGTTTGTTCTGTTTGTGTCTCAGGCTAAAAGAAAAGAGTCACTGAAGCAAAAATGAGACGCACAGAATTACAGCCTCAGTGACAGTTCAGTTTCACCATCTCATTATTCATTACTTGTTTTGCTGTGTGTATGTGACTTTAAGTTGGGTGGACTCATGTATTCTCGAAGATGCATACTGTGCAACACTGGTGAAATCATTACATACATTATCCTGCAACTCCAGGCATGAAAGCTTTTTTTTGAAGTTCTACCAGCTTCTTTATTAGCTTTTGTTTCAAACCCAAGTAAGAAATGCCAAAGCTGCCAATTTTGGGGTTTGAGCATCTCTATTTAGGTTTGAAATCCAGGTGTGAGCAAGCACATTTCCAGAAGGAAAACACCTCAATCTGAACAAGTCATCTTTTGACACAACTTAGAAAAGATATTTATTTTTTTAAGCCCTAACTCATCCATCCCTATGAAAAGGACATAATTACAATGTATTAGCAGTAATATTGCCCAAATAATAAAATAGTGATCTAAGAAAATTAAAAAAGGACATAACAATCAATAATAGAAACTTTCTTAATTATGACCAAGAAGAATTGTATGCAGACATGAAATTTAACAATCATATAATATATTTAACTTTTTTCTAATAGTTTAAAATAATTTTCAAAGTATAATGTATTATGAACATTGCAGTATATACTAAATATGTAGAAAAGCAGTAGCAGTGATCCGGTAGCAGACTTGTCTGCTTTGCTATCTTGTAGCTAGAGAACTACAGTCCTTCACTAGCAAGGCATCATGCTGACTCTTAGCTTCTGTAATTTTCTTTAAAATTTTACTTGACTTTAAGTCCTACAACTTTTTTTTCCTTCCCCAAAAATGGATCAATTAGTTTAAGCCTGTAGGAGAAAGTATACATATCTACCTCTAAGGCAGGCTTCCAGTGATTGTGAAAGAAAGTATCTCTGAGGCACTCATCCCCCTCTCAAAAAGTGCATTTTTTAAAAAGCAAGGACTCTTCTTGCCTACTTTTATTAGATGAATGAAAGTCCTATTTTTAAAAGTCAGTAGTGATACTTCTGTATGCAGAATTGTTTTAATTGTTCCTTCCCAGCCCTAACAACCCTTGCTTGAAGAACATCTGAAAAACACGAGTCCTATCATATTCCAATTGTATTCAGCTCCCAAAGTGTGAAGAAAACATTTTCTTGACTTTAAGATCCTGTTATTTCCTTGTAGAAATTTCTTTAAAATGAAGTGTTAATTTAAAGAAAAGATGTAGTATTGCAAATATGCAAAAGCCTTATGTTCATTTGGTTTTCATTTCCTATGCAGCAACTATATGAAAGTTTTAAATGTTTAATTCTTTAAAATTTTGTATTCAATGTCTATAACTGAATTCTGATTGTATGACTCAAACTATATATTACATAAATATTTTCATGTATAATTTACTTTAAAATAGTCCAAATAACTCAGACATATGGTGATCTACATCTATGTAGTTAAACAGGGAAGAATTACATTCAATAATTGCCTTACCTGTTATCATATATCACGGATTGACAATCTTACACTTAAATGTTCAGAAAGAATTCACAATTTGAATAAGTATTAAAATTATATTTTTCATGACAGTAAGTTAAACTTTTTGGCAATGTACTTACATTTCAGTGGTGAATTGGAAAACAATCCTACAATTATTTGAAAGACTTTAATATTCTAAATCTAGAAATGACATCCTAATATGAATGAAAACTCTATGTGAAATGTCATTTGAGATATACACCTCTATGTATGAGGTGTTTATTTTTTTTCTCTCATATACTTCTTGAAGCAAAAGGTAGATTTTTTTTTAAATGCACAGAACTAATTGACATGGATCAAAACAATGTTGACAGACCAGTCATACTGCTTCAGACCAAAATTTAATCTAGCCCTCTTTATCTGCTTCTGCCTGGACCTGCACAGCAACTGGCATTTCAGGCAGAGCCTATATGCTGCTGAGTCCAGGCCAGTCTGATAGTTCTCAATCACTTATCAAAAGCTCTGAGCAGTCAATATCAACTGTGAGAAGTAAGTCTGAGCTGATGGGCTGCTCCTCCAGGAGCAGGATAGGAGTCTTTAGACTGCTGGTCACCTGTGGAGTGCTAGTAGTAGTTCACTGATCTGAAGGAGAAAAGATGACTGGCTAAAGGGGTGTTCACAGAAAAACAAAAGGGCAAGCATGTATCCTCATAATTCTCTTCTTATAGTGTCCCAGGCTGTCCTAGGGAATTTCCTGAGCATTATATAGTTTGTCACTGTGGTGTGGTTTATCATTTACAGAAGTGTGAGCTTGCTGATAACAGAAAGTTTGTCGAGATGTCTGTGACAGTGTAGCTGGATCAAAGAACTCTGCAAAACAGAGAGAAGTGCATTAAAAGGAAGCTTATCTTTGTGTTTATAGATTTGGAAGTTCCAAGGAAAAACACTTCATTTTTATGGATCACACTTTATTTTGAAGTCATTCTACTCATGCAGGTTTGTATTGACTTAGTAAAATATAGTAAATAATCCTTAAATATGATTTTATACAACGTAATTTAGGTGGGACTCTGAAACTAAATGTAAAGGTTCACCTATTGTACGTATATTGAGTAGTAGTAATTCAATGAATAGTTTATTAGCACCAACTTAAAACCTTTTTCCTTTTAATAATCCAGCCAGTGGCTAAATCTGTGAAAAATCTCTGTTCATATAAATTCCTCAGAGAAAAGTTCTTAAAGGTTGTCTTTCAAGGCAGAATATTTTTATTCACTTTCTAAATGGACCATTTTATGACACTCCTGAAGATAAATTTAAAGGCATGACAGGAAAAGAAAAATTGACAAAACAAACCCAGAGAAGATCTAGGGGGTTTGCTGGTAAACAGGAAGCTGTCTTTGTGCAGCTTTCCTACAAAATTACTGTTCTCCCTTGTTTACCTTTAAGTACATAATCAATGCTTCTGTGTGCACTAAGCCAGACATGACAGACTAGTCACGCTCTGTAGCCGAAATTTTCAGTAGTGTTTGGGACTAAGATGACTGTTTGCAACAGCTAAAAGTGAGATTTCTGAGTTTTGACCATGACAGCCTTTTTCATTATACAGTCTCAAAGGGTCCCAAGTTTCCAAATAAGAATGGAAAATAATTGTGTAGAGAAAGGAAATTATGATGTTCCTCATCTTAAGACACAAAAATAAGAAAGAAACCAAGGTAATGAGGGGCTATAGGCAAGAAAATGAAACTGGTGCAAGATTAAAAAGTGTTTAAAAGCAGGAAGTCTCTGCGATTCTGTAGAGTTGTTTCACTAGCCAAAGTGTTCAACATGTCTGTATAAAATATTACTAAATTTCCTGTAAACTCCTTCCAACGAGAAATGGGCAAGTGCTGTATTATATGGAGATTTGTATTAGCATACAAATGAGCACTCATAATGTCTTCCTACTCTGTGTGAATCTTGCAGATATCATTACTTCCTACTTATCATTTTGCTGAAAGGTTGCTGCTCAAACTTTTTGACAACTTTTTATCATGATTCAGAATTACCCTCCATCATGTAATACAATGAAAACATGAAAGAAGTAGTGAAAAAGAGTGGGTAGAAAGTGTAAAGAACTGAGTATATATTTAATTTTTTTACAGTTTAAGATTCTATACTACTTAATTTTGCTTAGTCTATTTTGTTCACCTTCTTATATAGTTATCTGACTTTTAATTGTCCAGCCATCAAATGGACAATTTAAAATTCATGTCAGAGCTTTGTTCTTGGTTTGCAACAAAATAAAAAATAAAATTAAAACAAACAAACAACACCCCCACCCCAAAAAACCCCCCCCACAACGAACAATATATAACTTAAGAATCACAGAATGGTTGAGTTTGAAAGAAACCTCTGAAGATCATCTTGTCAGACCCCCCATTCTCCCCTTTTGAGCAAAGATCTGGAAGAAGTATATTCGACTCTACCCTCATAAAGTTGTTCAAATCCATTTCACTGACTTATGAGAACAGTACTGTAAGTAGGTAGATTTAATTTAGAGCTATTACCATAAGTGTCTCTTATGGACTGAGTGATCTTTTTATCACTGTTACAATTTTGTTGAGCTATTAAGTATAATCGATTAAGGCAGTGAACCTGATGTGTTCCTAGTATGTCAAAGGTCTTCATTTGAGCACTTTTAATGTAACACATAAATAATTAAGTAGTGCCTGCAAAATAGAGCAAATAAGTCAGCATGAGTAAATGAGACAAACATCTCCTTACAGTGCAATATAGGGGACAGAACATATTGAGGAAGTCTTGAAAGTCCTCATGAAGGGCTTGAAGTTTTCCATGTTGCATGTAAGAGATACAATCATTGAATGCTTACATAAATGACAAACTATTGTCAGTAAAATAAAACTATAATGTAGTTTTATGACACTCTGAAAATTAAATGTTTAAAAAGCCCTGTTGCTTATGTTTGAAATTTAAATATGGTGTCACTTCTGTTTCCTCATGACTTGACCAGTAAATTTAAATCAAATTTGCTGAATAATGTCATTGCCTTGACTGTGTTTTGAAGTGGAAGTGTATTTTACTCAGAATTCATGTTATTCTTTAATGAAGAGGTTTATTCATGTGCTTTTTAAATTATACACTGTCATAATTTATTATTATTTCCCACCTGCATTATTTTTTGGTTTCTCTTAAAGGTATGATTTCAAGTGTACAGAGCTAAGCTAAAGGAAAGCCTCTGCTATGGTTTTACCAGGTCTGAGTTGTTTCACAGGGCTGAGTTTCAGTTGTTATCCCTCAAGAACAACAGTAGTACTCACGATGATAAAAATAATAGTGCAAATAGAGTTCTAGAAACTTGAGATTAGTCTTAGTTCTAGTTGAGTTCTGTGAATCTGCAACACTGAACTGAACATTTCTTAAGAATATTTAATATTTCTGCATAGATTTAGTAAATATCACTTTGGTATAGTTGTCTGAGATTTCTATTTGCATTCTTGTCTATAGGCAGTCCATTCAGTAGTCAAGGAGAGATATCCATTTCTTCATTTAGGGGTCCATAAATATCAGTACTGCACTGAAGCAACTTTTGATCAAGTGCTCTTTTGCAAATATTTTACTTCCCTATTTTGCTGTCCCTTCTTTTACCCATTTGAATTCTAGCTCTGTAAAGCACATATTTCTGTGGTCTACCACAACATAAAATGGTCTTTACTTTGCCAGTAGGGCAAGAATTATACCATTTGTTTTTTAATTTATTTCTGCAAAAAAGGAAATTAAAGAAAATGCATCAACTGGCAAAATAAGTTCTGATAGACTAGCATGCAGCCTGAGATAGCATACACACATCTTCAGTGTTGTACTTTTGTTAGATTTACATGAATTTTGATGTTATTATAAATCAAATCTTAAGGCTTATTAGAAAGTAAAGCATGGCAACCTCTGTTCATCATATGGGCACAACTTCACAGAGAACACAAGCTTTTCAGTAAATACACTGACTTTAGCAAACTGTAAATCATCTGCGAGCCACTACTGTTCTACTAATTACAGCAAGAAGCTGTGCTCATTAGCTGTTCTCATCTGGTTCACTGCACGAGCTAAATAGGCCGTAAATGAGCTAGCAATTATTGCTGTATTACTGCTACCAGCTCTGTTCATATCAAAATATCTTCACCAAATGTTGTGCTTCTTAGTATTATCATGTTAAGAATTTCACAATTTCATGTTGAAGCAGTTAATTGGGAGGTTGTTCTTGGAAGATGGAGGAGCTTCTATAACTTCTATGAATGACTGGCTCTCATAAGCATCTTCAGCCCATTTATGACAACCTCTTAAACCAGGCATCTACATGAATACATAAATATTGTACTTGATGAACTAAGAAAGAAAATGCACACCTTGCTATCCATCCTCAGTTTTCTTCTAATAGTAAACTTTGGTTAGATATTAGATTTAAAATATTTAATTAGGAAGGAGAAGCTCTATAGACTCGGTAGAATTCATAGGCAGTGTGATAAATTAGTTGTATGAGAGTTTTTAGTGGTGTATATACTGAATTAGTGAAAGAGAAAATATGAACTTACTGTTGTATTCCTAGTGGCACCTTCTACAGAAAGATTTTTATGACAACAACCTGTATGCCAAATACAGCCTGTACGTCCCATCCAAGTGGCCTGCAGATAAGTTTTCAGATGGGAACGTGTGCTTTAGACTCAGAAAGATAGGTAAGGGGTGTGAGTTTCCCTTTTCTTACCTCCAGTCTCACACATATACTAAGCTGTAACCATCTGTCCCCTGTTGTTCTGGGTACATCTTCCTCTGTTTTCTGACTTGCTCTCATTTAAAAAATTCTGAAGTTCCTTGCAGTAGAATTTATACCAAGTCTGTTCATGTTGGTCAAAAGGCCACCCATTTGCTCTCCCCATTTTTATCAATGAAGTTCAGACTTTCTTCTTTTTACTCCCTCTGTAGTTCAGGAGAGTTTTTCCACAACACATGATTTGAACCATTTTTCACATGGGGCTCTTTATGATGTTCCTGAGAGAGAAAGCATTCAAAGAGGAAATAAATATGATCTGAAAGATATGGCTTGTCTCTCAGAATGTCAAAAAAGCAAGTACTAGGAAAGGAGTTCCTAAACTACAGCATATTTCATGAACCTTGTAAATTTGTTTATTTAAATAATGTGGTAGTAGCAGGATAAAAAACAGTAGTTGCAATTTCCGAGATGTTCCTATAAGAACATATGAAGTTGTGAAGGTATCTGTCCTTTAATATGTGAGAACTGCTCTGTACAACTTCAAACAATGCCAGTACAATTCACTCAACTCAACTGGCAAACACCAGTGTCTCTTGCTTCTTAGTTCTGGGCTTAATTCTGCTGGTCTAAGGCTCGAGAAGCTAGGAACATCAACACATTAAAGCAGAGACTACCATGAGTAGTCACTGGATAATTACATTTACGTATTTTCAAATCTAGCTCCAGGATTGCAGTGTGGAGGAGCCTTTATAGTGCATGATGAGCGACACAGTTCCCTACCTGGAAAAGAGGGCCTGCCTAGCAGTGGCTGCTGTCCTCCTGTAGCTGCTTCTCAGTCAGGGATGTTAGGCATCAGGAACACTTCAGGTGCAGCCTGGGACAGGATTCTTCCAAAGGATCTTAACAGTGAGTGAAGAGAAAACAGAAGAAGAGCATCAGGAAGTGGTTATTTGGAAAAAGAAGGAGGAAGAAAGCATTTTGAAATATAATGGTAGAAATATGCAGACTAATGAGGTTTACAGGATTCCCAGTTTATTAGAACATTTATTGTCTTCTTTACATTTTCGTAGTCAAGTAAACCAAAGAAAGATCACTTAATTAGGATTGTGGTAACTGTGCTGTTCTGAGGCATAATTTTAAATGAGGAGTAACAAGGTGAAAACCCCCCCCCCAACTTTCTACATAATTTGCATTTTTGTAACTTGATTATCCTGCACTTGCAATAGAATTATAGGTCACACATATTCTGAAGCCACGGAGTCCCATTACAAATAGGAGAATTGGTGGGAACTATTCTTTTGGATAGCATTCAAGTGTATCCTAATCTAATGCTGGTTAGATTACCCTAATCCCAAATCCTCTGCTCTTATTCCCATTAAAATATAGCTAAACCTACAGACTGGTGATCAACAGTTGTCATCATTTCTTTCTGTGGCAATCATAAGTGACTGACCATATTATTTTCCTGGCAGTTTCTGTAATACTGTTTTAAATCAGGAGCTGACAGAAAATCAAATTTTTATCTTTCAGAAACTTCTGAAGGTTTTAAAACTATTTCATCCTGCATTAGAGAGAAACCAAATCCATCCAGAAATAGCATGAAGAATATAATGTGAGCAGAAGAGGTGTAATGCAAAGGAAACAGAAGACAAGAATTTAGGGTATCTGTCTAGATATGGGAGTCCTTATGGAAAATCTCATATCTAAATCTCCTCTAAAAATTATATACATATATAAGATTTAGGTTTAAATTTAAACCTTTTTCCAGTGACACACATTTTTCTAATGATAAACATATTGTCAAAATATTCCAATACAGCTCTGGTTAGGACTTCTTCATGTCAAGTAATTGTTCTGGATTTAGATATTATTACATCTAATGTGGCAAGTTAACCCTGGCTGGATGCCATGTGCCCACCAAAGCCACTCTGTCACTCCCTTCCTCATCAGGACAGGGGAGAGAAAATGTAAGGAAAGATTCCTGGGTTGAGACAAGGACAGAGAGAGATCACTCAGCAGTTGCCATCATGGGCAAAACAGACTCACCTTGGGGAAATTAATGTAATTTAGTGCCAGTCTAATCAGAGTAGGATAATGAGAAATGAAACCAAATCTTAAAACACCTTCCACCCACCTCTCCCTTCTTCTTGGGCCCAACTTCACTCTTGATCTTCTCTACCTCCTCCTGCGCAGCAGTACACGGGAGTGGGGTATGGGGCAGTTTTCATCACCTCAATATAAGAAAGATATTAAGCTCTTAGAGAGCATCCAAAGAAGGGCAATGAAGATGGTGAAGGGCCTTGAGGGGAAGCTGTATGAGGAGCTCCTGAGATCACTTGGTCTGTTCAGCCAGAAGAGGAGACTGAGGGGAGACTTCATTGTATTCTACAAATTCCTCATGAGGGGAAGAGGAGGGGCAGGCACTGATCTCTTCTCAGTTGTGACTAGTGACAGGACCCAAGGGAATGGTCTGAAGTTGTGTCAGGGGAAGTTTAGGTTAGATATTAGGAAAAGGTTCTTCACGCAGGGGGTGGTTGGGTGCTGGAACAGGCTCCCCACAGAGGTGGTCACAGCACCAAGCCTGACAGAGTTCAAGAAGGATTTGAATGATACTCTTGGGCACATGGTGTGACTCTTGGGGATGGTCCTGTGCAGGGCCAGGAGTTGGACTCAACAATCCTTGTGGGTCCCTCCCAACTGGCATATTCTGTGATATTCTATGAATGTGGTTTATGGTCAGTTCTTGACATGTTCTCTGCTGCTACTTCCTCCTCAGGAGATGGACGCCTCATACTCTTCCCCTGCTCCAGCATGGGTTCCCTCCCATGGGGTGCAGTCCTGCAGGCAAAGCTGGCTCTGGTGTGGGTCCCCCATGGAGTCACATGTCCCACCAGCAAACCTGCTCCAGCATGGACTCCTCTCTGCATGAGTCCACAGTCCCCACCAGGAGCCTGCCCCAGCAGGCCTCCCACAGGGTAACAGCCTTCTTCAGATATCCGTCTGCTCCACTGTGGTCTTCCCCATGGGCTGCAGAGGAGTCTGCACTGGCACCAGAAGTCCCTCCTTCCCCTGCTTCTTCACTGACCTAAGTGTCTGCAGGGCTGTTGTCTTATACAAGCTCACTACTCTCTTCTCTGGCTACTGCTGTGTAAGAGGTTCCCCCCGCCACCTCTTCTTACCTATATTATCCCTGAGGCACTGCTACCATTCCTGATAGGCTCAGCCTTCACCAGTGGCGGGTCCATCTTGGCATTGGCTCTACCAAAAACAGGGGAAACTTCTGGCAGTTTCTCCCAGAAGCAACCCCTGTAGCATCCTACTATCAAAACCTTGACACACAAATCCAGTACAAAAGTAAATTATCACAAACTACTTGAACTGACTAAGTAGCCTGATTTTTCTTTTAAGAGGGAGTTTTTGGCATGAAGTGATGTGAAGATAACTTTAAAATAATTTATCATTCTCAGATGGAAAAAGCCAGATTCAATGCACTGACATCTTCTTCAAGAAGTTAACCAGAAAATCATCTGTGGTGAGTGTATTGTGTAAATGTTGTTCTTCGAGAACTTAAAATCCACATTTTGTACAATGAGTTGTTTTGACCTGTTTAAAAGTACATTATGTGTTGAACTAACTGCTGTTCAGCAGAAGAAATAAAGCACAGTTGGTGCATGTCAATGTAAAAGTATCTTTAGCCAATAAGTAGTCATCTATTTTGATGAAACCTTGTTGGATTTAGCAACCTTTTATCTCATTCATCATTTTAATGAATGTAGTTCATTTTCATGAAAAAGAATCCAGTGTAGATCATCCTTCCTTTTGTTTTCATTTTTACAGGCAGCAACAAACAAATCAAGGGACAGGGATGCAAAAGCAGGGTTGCAGTGAGGCAAAATGTTATGTGCTGATGTTTCACGTTGATTTTGGAGAATTATTAGCTGCACGGTGACTGGCAAACTTAACAGTATCTTCATGAGTCATTTGCCAGTCGCACTGCAATTATTCCAGGTGCTGCTGGGGAAATGACTCTCAAGTTTTATAGAAATAATCAGCATATAAATGTTGGCAGGATAAAACCTCCAACACAGGCTTCAGGTGCAGCACTCAATGCAGATGGAAACACTTCAGTCAGTTCTTAAAGGCGGTGGTTATATCTTGGTTGGAAAAAAATTGTTCTGGTGGAACCTTGGTGTTTATCCTAGTCTTATCTAAAAAATGTAACAGAAAGTAGAAATTAAGAAATTTTTTACTGTTTGAAAATTAAGAACTGATTTTTTCTAAACTAAGTCCTTTGCATAAGGAACAAATAAGAAATCAGAATAAAGGATGTTGGAGTTCAGGGTGGCTGGGTGTATTATTCTTATTTAAAGGAGTCCTCTGCCTGATCTTTCTAGTTCCTTTTCTTCAGTAAAATAATCAGTGATGCTAATGTGGCTCAGGTCAAGGGAAATATAGGCAGCATGCTGCTGTTTATGTCTTAGCATTTCTGAAACGTTCTCATTCTCTTCCAAAAGGGTTTGAGTTGAATCTACTGAGGTAGACATTAGATCATTTTAGAGTACAGAATATCTTAGAAGAGAGTACAAGCACCTAAAAACAACTTTGAAATTAAATCCTTTTTTTTTTATTTTTTTCTCCAAAAAACAATGATTTTTGTCTCTAAAAATAAATTATACAAATTGAACTCATTCAATTATGTAACTTCAGGAAATAACATAATGCCACTATTCCTTAAACAAGATTTGAAGGCAGCTGTAGATCAAAGAATCATTGGTTTCTTTTGCTGAACTCTGATTAATTCACACATTTGTTTCAGACAGTGAATCTTGGACTTCTTTTAGAAATTAACTTCCATTTTCTTTTAAAAAGCATCTGAATGAGTATATATTTAAGTATATCTTCATGTCTTTGTCTCATCTAGGGTATTAAGGTGACAGGATGCATCTGTCAGGTTCCCACCCCTGCTCTGAATAGCACTAGAAGTTATATATATAACACAGTAGCATTGCCCCACTACTGTTAGAAACCACGAGGCAGAGTCTTGTTAATACAATGTATCAGAAAAAAAACTTTATACAGGAAAGCATTTACTGACAAATGAAAAATTGAAGTGAAAAGAACAGGATGAATAAAACAGAACAGTTCTAAAATCTCTGTGTGGCATAGATGAACTGAGCTGGACCTAGGCCTGAGGACTACTCTTCTCTACTTGCACAAGGACTGAAAAAAAATTTGTGTCTTTCTAAAGCTTTATATTACTGATTTGTTATCTTTGTGATGTTAACTTCTTCACCAATCATAAAATAGTATCACATTTAATCTCCTATACAGGCTTGGGCTTTACACTGTGTCCTGCACCAGTATTGGTTTTGCAACTGTGGCAATATCTGATAGGACAGCCACAAATTCAGTATCTTGAGTGTTGCTCAGGTTCATTCCTCTAAGAAGCACAAGGAATGCATAAACTGGATCAGCAACTTGGTGACTGTCCATGCAGCAGGATTCAGGAAGACTGTAACCATGTACGCTGATGTTTTTCAGACACAGAAAAGTGATGCCGGAGGAATGCCTCTTACATTTTGCTTAAAGACTTTAAAAGAAAGGGCTATTCCAATTTAATTTTTTAGAAATAGTCTGAGTTCCAAATTTATTACCAAAATCATCTCACTGTCAGGGCACAACTGTTAACACTGTGACTGGCTGTTCTATGGAGTGCAGTTGTCATAAGTTTAAACACTGTAAAAAAGATTTCTTGGGCATAACCTGGACAAACTTTGCTTCAATGGACCTTCATTTCCCATGCTGCTCTGTATTCTCTATCAGTCATTTGAGAAAAATCTTCCTTTTTCTGTGAAAAAAATATTTTTACATTTTCAGTTCAGAAGATGAGTAGTCTGAAAGCTTTTCAAGTGGTTGCTTACACAACTGTGAAATTATGAAATAGAGGATAGCCTGTCTACACGGATGCAATCATCTAAACACGTCAATATGTCACGGCAATAAGGACCCTGTTAGAAGGCAATTAACATCCTCACAGCTGTACTTCTGTGCAGAGTTAAAGGACAGGTAGGAACTTTGCAGTTATGATGCAATGTGTAAATAGCAAAAAATGTGAACCACAATATAAGTCCCTTATAAGCTTAGTACAAGAAGATGTTGAGGCAATGCATTTGAGTGACTTTTCAGTTCCTACAAATTGTATTGCTGAAAATTAATAGATTTACACTACTGCTGGAAACCTTTACAAGTATTTACAAGTACTAAGAATTTGTCAACAATGACAAAAACTGCTAATTATTCTTTTTTTTATTCATTACAGGCTTAAGTGGGAGAAAAAAGTTCAGTTAGAGAAGGATTAAGAACCTAGGGTGTAATTTCAAAATACTTGGAAAAGTTGTGGAAGTAGAATATGAAGCTAGTGTTGACAAGGAGACACTATGAGACTGCTTGTTAGCATATGATGAAAACTGCCTTATATGTTCAAAGTTCACGTCATTAATTAATACGCAGTTTAAGTGCCAAAACAGATAAAGCCAAGTCATCTTTGGATTTTCTACACTGAAGGCTGATCAGATTATTGCAGGTTGAATTAAACATGTCAAAACAATGACCTTTTCTAATTAAATGACATTACCTTGTCATCTTGATTTGCTCACGAAATAGCTAAACTTAGTCATTTGGATCAAATTTATGTGGTCTTTTTTTCCTCTACCGCATTTCAGGCGTGCAATACTACAAGTGCCTTTGAATCCACTGTCATTTCACAGAGATCTTCAGGGATATTAAGGGTATGGAGCTAACATAAATTATTTGTGAGTTTTCTGAAGTACTTATCTAATATGAAACCTCATAAGTGTTCTAGAAATAAAACAACCCATTGTTTTTCCTGTATGTATCATTCAGTGACATTCTCTCTTCTTCTAGCATTAGTGTATTGAGTTGCTTCCATGACCTCCCCAAGAACCAACGATAAGAAAAAAAACATTTTTATTAAGATGGTCTTCTATGAAATCTCCTTAGCAAATTTGTAAATAAATCACTGAAGTATACTAGATTACCAGATAACTTACCAATTAATATAATGATTTAGTACTAATGTGCCATTTTAGATACATAAGTAAATGGTTTTGTTACTCTCAAAGTGCAACTTTTCTAGTTATGTAGTAATGAATCTTTCAGATTACTAGATGAAAACTACACCAGGTATAAATTATTTTCAAATAACTTTATTTAAAGAAGCCTGTGATATTTCTAAATATTTTGTAATAAGCAAATACTTTCTACAATTCACTCTACAACCATAAATATTTTCCTTAAGTTAAGGAGAGACTTTAGAGCAGAGCTTTGTAATTTTTTTTGTGTACAGCAGCCACCATAAGTAGTTGTAGTCATAATAACTATCACCAGGAACAGCTTTTTCTTCTGTATTGAGAAAAATTACTTGTGTGTTATGTACCATACTTTGGCAGACGTTTCTACAGAGATTTTGTAGAATTAAGATAGTCACTATTGATATTTTTAGTCCTGATAGGATATTTTACTACTGACTGTATAGTCTACGTAGGACTAATTCTTTTTTCAACTTGGTAGGATATTTGTACTTGAAAAGAAAAAGTAAATGGAATAAGGAATGACATAAATTGGGACTACTCCCACATCAAAACACTACCTGTTATTTAATTTTGAAATTTATAGAGGAAAAGCTAGAAAGGGAAGCACTTAATTTTAAAGTAGCATAGAGCATAGCCTCTTGATGACATTCAGCTCTGAAATAATTCTTCTAGAAGAGGATGGGGCTATAAGGCATTTTTAGAGTAACAGCCAAGAAGTCCTGCAAAGGCATTTTAATTTTTAAAAGTTTAATCATCATCTTTAAAATCTGAAATTCCTATACAATTTTTATTTTTCTTGTGGCATAAATAGATGTGGTTAACACAGAAAGGAAGCCCCTCCTTAACTGAGTTGTCTGATGCATTATGAGGTCTGAAAGGAATGAGAAATTGCACTTGTATTGGCATTAAATTCCAGTAGAAAAATTGTGCACCATATTGATTGCACACTGGAATATATTAAATGTATAAACATATAAACAAAATTTCTACTCTTGATCTTCTGAAAGAAAAAATAAACTGTATAGAATAACAAAGCCATTTCCCTGTGGTAGCAATACTGCTGGGGAATGGGGGAAATGTTGTTTAGTTGAGAAAATCAGGTATTTGTTTCTGCTCATATGAAATAGAGATAGGTCAATTTAGATAGATAAGAGTATGAGAGCTGGCTCAAAGCTGCTTCTGTGGCACAAAACCAAGCATCCCAAAGTATGCCAGTGAAACAAAAGTTCTGCTTTTTTCAGAGTACTTATAAACCATCATCTAATTCTGAAACATAACTAAAGTTGGAGAGTGAAGATATTGAGCTGTTTTTTATAAATACTTGACATTTACTAGTGTATAGCTTCTCTCATCAGGATTGCTTTCATCAAAATGTTTGCAAGCTGCATAGGAGCAGAAACATTAAAATGCACCACCATCTAAATGGTAGGAGCCAACTAACTCAGGGAGACAACTCTCCTCTCCTCTCCTCTCCTCTCCTCTCCTCTCCTCTCCTCTCCTCTCCTCTCCTCTCCTCTCCTCTCCTCTCCTCTCCTCTCCTCTCCTCTCCTCTCCTCTCCTCTCCTCTCCTCTCCTCTCCTCTCCTCTCCTCTCCTCTCCTCTCCTCTCCTCTCCTCTCCTCTCCTCTCCTCTCCTCTCCTCTCCTCTCCTCTCCTCTCCTCTCCTCTCCT